>NW_023270498.1:1998546-2033155 GCF_011800145.1 Mirounga leonina
CATCACCATCACCACGATCATCATTACAATCAGCATTATCACCAACACCATCATCAATATCACAACCGTCATCGTCACCATCATCGTATCACCATCACCACCACAATCAGCATTATTACCAACACCATCACCAATTCATCACCGTCATCATCCCCAGCATCATCACCATGATCATCATTACCACCAACACCATCATCAATACCACAACCGTCATCAACATCACCATCATCATCATATCACCATCACCACCACAATCAGCATTATCACCAACATCACCAGCAGCAGCAGCATCTTCTTCCTCATCACCATCATCATCTTCATCACCATCGTCATCACCGTCATCATCTTCATCACCACCACCATCACCACGATCATCGTTACAATCACCATCACCACCAGTGCCATCACCAATGTTACCACCATCATCATCACCAGCATCATCATCATCTTCACCACCACCACCACCACCATCACTAACACTACTGGACGCTTTCTTGAGCCAGTCCACGTTCTGTGTGTTCCACGTGTACTTAATCTGTTATTCACAGTAACTCTAAAGGAAAATTCAAGCACAGGGAGGGTCCTTCCACAGGCCCTGTTCGCCTGACAATGTCACCGGGGTGCCCATCATACAGTCGCGTTTGGAGCCTTCAGAGTGATCCCTTAAGACAAGAGCACTGAGTCATGCAATGCAAGACCTCTCCAGCCCGCGCAGCAGCTCGTGGGGGCCAGGTGACGGGGAGCCCCCCAGGCCCCGACACAGGCTGCCTCCAGGGAGAAGGGAGGGGGCCCACACATCCAGAAAAGGACACAGAGACACTGGGGGGTCAGGTAGGGGAGGGCCCCGCTGGCAGGCCCCCTGCGGCCGCGGTGGGAAGGAGTGACCGAGGTGGTGGCATGCTCATGGCCCTGGGAGCACCGTCAGCAAGAACGACACAGGACCCTTAGGTGGAGCAGCCACACCAGCCCGCCCACTCTCAGGCCCTTTTCCTGCAAGAGAGACCTTAGAGGCCCGGGTCCCCCCTCACCCCGCTGAAGTCTGACCCTCCTCCCCTGCGGCCCCACCCCAAAGCAGCCCGCAGGGACTGAGTACGGGGGTCCTCAGGGAGAAAGGGGAGCCAAGAGGCAGTCCCAACACCACAGAAGCCCACTGGCGACACCACAGGGCCACCCTGTGCCTCCTCCAGGGCCCGGTCCCCCAACCTGCCTGTGCTCTGTGACGCAGACCCCCAGCCCCCAGCCGGGATTCTAGGGCTCAAGGGAAATGAGCAATGTTGTTCTCACAGGCCCACTCTCCGTATTTATTAACATGCAAGCACACGACTGCCTGGGGCTTGAGCATCAGAGCCCTGACACCAGGCTGAAGGGCCCGCCAGGCGAGCCCTGACCCCGAGTTGCAGAACATGCCATTGTACACTCACTAAGAGGTCAGAGCACAAGACTGAATAACCCAAGTCACGGACCCCCCAGCATAGACGGAGGGCAAGTCACAGCCGCTCACTGCTGTCCCCTCACCCACGTCAGCAGCTTTGCTCCTTCTGGAAAAGTTTCCTCCTGAGCACGAATCCTGGTAAATACAGTCGGTCCCTGCCCCAGGAAGGGTGGGGGGTAAACACCAGCTCGGAAGGGGAATTCCGTGATTTAACTTTTGGAAACTCCCAACTCCCGAAAGAAGCTTTTCATTTGGGTTTTTGTTTGTTTGTTTGCTATGTTTTGGTTTCATTAGCAAGGGAATGATAAACGTGCACTCACCTCGGCATGAAATCCCTTGGCTGTCAATAATCTGCTTGCAAACCCCACAGACCTTGGGTTTCTTAAAGGCTTTGTTCTTAAAACTGTGCAGACTCGTTAATTCTTCTGGCTGAAAAAACGAAGGGAGAAACTGTCAGCTCCACGATTCATAGTTTGTTTGCTTTTTCTTTTCTCTTTCAGGAAATAAGGCGTCTAGCAGAGTTTGGGAAGAGCTAAAAAAGGAACTTTACCCGTTCAACAGAGAAGAACAAGAAGCCATCCAGCCAACGCTGGGATTCCCCAGGGGAGCCTCAGATACCCCGTCAGCATTCTCGATGCCAGAGTCCCAGAGGGAAGCTCACACCCCCTTGCCCCCTGGCTTGCAAATCCCCTTATAAATGGGTGAAGAGCGTCAGGAGCGCGGCACTAATCAACGCTGATAATGTGATCCTGTATTAGCTTCCACCGACATCCATGACAAAGTAATCCATAGGCAATCCCAGAATCTTAATGCTTCCTCTGGAAGCAATGCTCAGCAAACAGCACAACCGTGTTCAGAGGAAGCTTGGTGACTGATTCTCCCGGCCCCTGGGCCTCTCCAAGTGAATGTGCACCTCTGCGGACCGAGAAGCAGTCATGTAAGACCAGTGTGTTAAGATATGCGGTTCCTCCCTAAACCCGGCACAGCACTGAATCCACGACACACACGGGTACTAGGAATACCTGAACCACTCATCTACCTGGTTTACAGGGTCAAGGCTCACGGCTGTATCCGATCATCTTACAGAAATTCAATTTGCCTTAGAAACCAAACACCATCGTTCTACCCCATTGGTGATATTCGGCAGTGTATCTTCCCAGGGCCTGGATCCACTGAGGCCCATACTTACCACCAGAAGCAGCCACAATTCCCTGGAAGATTAAATGTTAGCCAGAATGGGAAACAAATG
The DNA here is from genome assembly GCF_011800145.1 of Mirounga leonina. NCBI lineage: Eukaryota > Metazoa > Chordata > Mammalia > Carnivora > Phocidae > Mirounga > Mirounga leonina. The sequence continues at coordinate 2,001,228 of NW_023270498.1, forward strand.
TACAACTATAGTTTCTTACACATGTTTTTAGAGCTACACCAATGCTGTGACTCAGCAATTCCACTCCTGGAGACACCCAACAGAAGTGAATGCATATGCCCACAAGAGTCTTGTGCAAGAATGGGCAGAGCTGCCTTATTTAAAAATGTCCCGAACAGGAAATAACCCAAATGTCCATTAAAAGGAGACTGGATAGGGGCGTCTGGGTGGCTCAGTCGTTAAGCGTCTGCCTTCGGCTCAGGTCATGATCCCAGAGTCCTGGGATTGAGTCCCGTATCGGGCTCCCTGCTCCGCGGGAAGCCTGCTTCTCCCTCTCCTACTCCCCCTGCTTGTGTTCCTGCTCTCACTATGTCTCTCTCTGTCAAATAAATAAATAAAATCTTTAAAAAAAAAAAAAAGGAGACTGGATAAACAAACTGTGATATATTCCTATGACGGAACACTGTTCAGGTACACGCAAGAGCTTGCTACCATTACACACTACTAATCATGAATGAGCACCTAAAGCGTTATCGTGCTGAGCAAAAGAACTCTGACACAAAAGCACACAGTGATGACTATTTACATGACGTTCATGAACAGGCAAACCAATCTATCTAGTTCCTCAGAGGCAGGAAAACAGTGAGGTGAGCTCCATGACTGCCCCAGATTCCTGCATCGAGGAAGGTCCCAGAATGCAGAGAAAGAAGGGGACCAGTGTACCACCTGGGATTGAGGAGTAGGTGCTAAGCGTCCAGGCAGAACAGGGCAGCAAGAGTTCACTCACCAGAGCACCACAAAACAGGGCTGCATGGAACCCCTAAGATGTGCACAAGGGCCCTCTGAAACATTAGCCGAGTGCTGATGTGCACATGCGTGTGGTATATGCTCACATCACAGTACAAACTGCCCAAAATAAAGCACAGGAAGAAGGGACCACCTAAGTAAACACACAGATCAACAGAGCATCAGCGAGCTGTGGGAAAGTTCAAGCAGCCTAACGCATGTGTAATTGAGGTCTCTGTAAAGAGGGGAGGGGAATCATTGAAAATATAATGCCTAAAACTTTTCCAAAATCTGAGCGAAACTATAAACCCACAGACTGAAAAAACTCCATAAATCCCAAGTACAAGAAATGTGGCAGAAATGACACCAAGGCACATGATAATCACACTGCTCAAACCCAGTGATACACAGAAAATCGCAAATGCCTCCAGAGGAGAGGAAAAGACACATTACGACAGGAGACCAACCATTAGCACAACAGCAGATTTCTCATGGAAAATAAATCCAGTGAGAAAACAGTGGAGACATTTAGAGTGCCAAGAGAAATTCTGCCACCCTGAAATTTTGGACCCAGCAAACACAGCATTCAAAAATTAAAGTGAATTTAAAAATTCTTATGATATGCAAAAGCTGAAATATTTCATCACCAGCTGACACATACTACAAGACAAGTTAAACATAGTCTGAGCACAAGGAAAATGATCACAACTGGAAAGACAGCTTTACACAGAAAGAACAGTGCCAGAAATGGTAAGTATGTAGATATATACATAAGATTTTCTCCTATTATTAAAAGGTCACTATAAAATAATTAACTGTTGAAGCAAAAACTAATAACGATGTAAAGTGAGGTTCAACAGACATAAAAGTAAAATTTATGATAAAACAGCACAAAGCCAAGGAAAAGAGAAATGTAAGCATTCTACTGCAAGGCTCTCATACACTATCATGTGAAGCAGGCTGTGATAAACTAGAGAGATGTACTATAAACCCCAAAGCAACTACTAAAATAATGAGTGATAGGTGATAATCCAACAAAACAGATAAAATGAAATTATTTTTTAAAAAGTTCAACTAACCTAGGGGTACCTGCCTGGCTCAGTCGGTAGAGCATAGGACTCTTGATCTCAGGGCCATGAGTTCGAGCCCCACACTGGGTGTAAACATTACTTAAAAATAAAATCTTTAAAACATTAAAAATAAAAGTAAAAGTTCAATTAATCTATACATGGCAAAAAAGGGAAAGTAGAGCAAAGACTAGGTGAGAGAAACAGAAAACAAATAGCAAGATGATAGATTTAGACCTCACCATATTAGTAATCACATTATATAAATAGTTTAAATGCCTTAATTAAAAGGCAACAGTTGTCAGATTATATTCCTTTAAAAAAAGAAAAAAGACAGAAAAAATACACACGGATAATGTTAAAGGAAAGCTGGAGTGGCTACATTAATATCAGACAAAGTCGATTCCAGATTAAAGAATGTTACCAATGATATGGAGAGGGATTTCACAATAAGAGGGTACATGCATCAAGAGAACATACAATCATAAACATGTATGCACCTATTAACAACACTTTCAAAATACATAAAGCAAGAAATGATAGGATTGCAAAGACATAAACAGGCAAATGTGTAAATATGGTCAGAAACTTATTTATCCCTCTCTTACACTGAACTATGTCCCCATGAAATTCATATGTTGAAGACCAAACTCCCAATATGACTGTATGGAGAGATGGAGCCCTTAAAGAGGTGATTAAGGTCAAATAAGGTCATAAGGGTGGGCTGCTAATCCGGTAGGACTGGTGCCCTTACAAGAAGAGGAAGAGACATCTGGGGGGGCTTGCACACTAAGGAAAGTCCATTTGAGGAGGACTCAGCGAGAAGGTAGCCATCTACAAAAGAAGGAAAAAGGCCTCAGGAAAAACGAAGCCTGTCAACACCTTGATCTTGGACTTCCAGCCTCCAGAACTGTAAGAAAATAAATTTCTGTTGTTTAAGTCCCCCAGTCTGGCATTTTGTTATGGCAGCCCCAGAGAGCTAATATACCCCTGCCCAATGACTAATAATTATTTTTATCAATAATAACTGATAATTATTGCAGAAAATAATCAAAGATACATAAGATTTGAACAACATTCTCAAAAGACTTGACCTAATTGACACTGACAGAACATCTGACCAACAGCAACAGAATACACATCCTTTTCAAGTGCATATGGAATGTTTACTGAAGCAGACCACAGCCTGGGACATAAAACAAGTCCAAATAAATTTACAAGTATTCAAACCATACTAAATATGTTCTCTGATCACAATGGGATTATATTAGAAACCATAAAAGAAAAGATCCTTATGAAATCCCCCAAGTATTTAGAAACTAAACAACACACTTCTAAATAATACATCATAGCAAACAGGATTTATCCCAGGGAGGCAAAGTTGGTTTAACATTCAAATACCAATCAGTAAACTAAAAAAGAAACCTACTGGGGCACCTGGGTGGCTCAGTCGTTAAGCATCTGCCTTCGGCTCAGGTCATGATCCCAGGGTCCTGGGATCGAGCCCCGCATCGGGATCCCTGCTCGGCGGGAAGCCTGCTTCTCCCTCTCCCACTCCCCCTGCTTGTGTTCCCTCTCTCGCTATGTCTCCATCTGTCAAATAAATAAATAAAATCTTTAAAAAATAATAAAATAAAATTAAAATTAAAAAAGAAACCTACACAAGCTTTCAATTAATCGGGGGGGGGGGGGCGGAAACTCTGACAAAATCCAATATCCATTTCCTGATAAACACTCTCAAATCAAAATAGAGAGACACTTCCTCAACTTGGTAAACTCCACCGTAAACCCCAATTTAAGGACAACAGACTGAATGCTTTCCCTTTAAGCTCCGGAACAAGGCAAGGATGTCTGCAATCAACATTTCTATTTAACATTGTCTTAGAGGTTCTAATCAGTGCAATTGGGCAAGAAAAATAAATAATAGGTATCTAGTTTCAAAAGGAAGAAGTGAAACTGTCTTTAGTCACTGATGAAACCACTGTCTATAAAAAAAAAATTCCATGAAATGTACAAAAAAGCTCTAGAACTAACAAGCAAGTTCAGCAAAGTTGTAGCACAGGAGCTCACTGACTGTACAAAATGTATGTCTACATCCTAGCAATAAACATTCAGAAACTGAAATTCAAAGAACATTACCATTCACAGTATCATCAAAAATATTAAATCCTTAGAAATCAGTCTAACAAAAGATGTGGAAGGCCTATAAAGTAAAAAATGTAAACCATTTCAGAAAGAAAGTGAGGAAGACCTACAGAGGCAGAGGGATATACCATGTTCATGGATGACAAGACTCGCTTTAGTCAAGATGCAGTTTCTTCCATCAAATCGACAGATTCCACACCATCTGAATGGAAATCCCAACAGGCTTTTTTTGTAATTGGCAGATGGGTTTTAAAATTCAGGTTTACATTCAAAGCACAAAACAACTTTGAAGTTTGCACATATTCTAGTGTACAATTTGATTAAGTATTCAGACCCCAACTCCTTCCTCCCTGACCTAACTGACATAACTGATCATTCACAGCTACCATCCCCCCTTGGCCTTACAAGGGACTGGAACTGGCAGAGGGGTGATTCCGATGTGAACACGAGCTTTGGCTGTTCTCATCTTCCCTGCTATTTGAGCTCTCTGGAGTGCGGGCAGCTTACAGCTTTCCACCTGACCAGCTCTAGTCCTCCTCTCCCCCACATCCCACCTGACCACTTCCAGTTCCTCCAAAGTCTTTGCCACATCATCAGGCATCTCGTGGTGTTTATGTGGATCTTGTCAAGCCTCTCTAAGGAGGCGAAGTGTCACGCACCAAGCAGGACTCAGCTTCTGCTGCCTGCAGTATGAGCTCTGGGACCCCGCGCAAGTCACTAGGGACCTGGGGACACAGAGGATACTTTCCCCTCCTGCCTGTGAATGGAGCTACTGTAAATGACCAAATGCTATATATACACCAGGCAGGATTTGTGTGCACCAGCCACCCATGGGAATCACTCGGTCAGCTTTTGAAAACACTCTCTCAAAACCCCGCCCAGACCAGTTAAAACAGATCATCCGGAGGTGAGGCTAGAATACAAACTTTTTTTCAGAACTCACCCCGTGATTCCAATCTGCAGCCAGGACCGAGAGCGACCACTACATAACGGACTATACTATAAGGATCCTGCATAAACATAAGGCACTGTTGGTATATCCCTGTTCATCCGTTTGCTACAGGTTTTTGCGAGACACTAAACTTTTGGGAGAGCAGGGCTCCTGCACTCAGTGCCCACAAGGGAGGGACGACGGTGTTCCTCCCGTGAAACTCAGGACACCGGCAGGGTCCTTCTGTGCCGTAAGCATGACCACCGCGGACCCACAAACACAGATGGGAGGACTCGAAACAGAAACCACAGAGCCGAAGTTAAAGGCTGCGGGCTCAGACCCTGTCTCCACCCGTCTCGCGCTCAGACAGGAGCAGGCATTCAAGCATCTGAAAATACAGTCCTCATGGCAATGCCCCACTTGGCACACACTTTCCCCCCTCGTGTGTGAGTTATTTGTTTATCCACCTTCTCTCCGATGTTCCATTGCAATGTCCCAGAGGCAGGATACAGGGCTCTCATCCATGTGTCTCTGAGCCCCTCTGCACAGTGCCTGGCAGACAGAGAACCTGAGACCCTCAATTAACGTTTGTTAACAGGATGAATTGGCCCTAGTCTTCGGGCCAACGGGGGACACTGTGACCTTTTATTCCTTCCAAATACCTTTATTCCAACCAGGGAGAAAGAGGCACTGTGTTCTGAGATTTTCTTGCCCGCTGGGCCACAGCTAGAAGGCTGGAGGGTAAACAGCAGAGGTGTTGGGGAGGGGGGGAAGCTTGAAGCCCAATCTGTCCCGGCCCGCATCCCCGAGGAACTCGCCCCGGATAGTGTAATAACATCTGCTCACGCTTCATCTGTACAGAACATCTCCATTGTGAAATGAGCTAGACGGGATTAGACGGCCTTTGTTCTCACCTGATACCGTGCTTTCATTTCACCCAGAGAGGTGGGGCCACAGAGTGCACGGGGGAGGGGAGGCTTCCAAGCTGCAGCATTTAGCAGGCTCAGTTCAGGAATCTAAATTGCATTTAATTGTTAGGAGCAGACAGTTGGAAGGGCAGTGAGCAGGGCTGCCCGTTCCACAAGGACTCCCGGAGGGGTACCCGGTAATTAGTGCTGGTCTTGATTGTGAGGTCTCTTTTTAGAAAGAAAAATCTCTGCAAAACTGAGCAAGGAAAAGCTCCATGTGAGCGCAGGAGGGTACAGCTCTGCTCGGCTCTACAGAAATGCAAAACTGCACAGAATTCTCTGTGGGTTCTCTGGGCTAATGTTACAGTAGCAAAACAGTGACCCACACACAAAACAGCTTGACCCACAGTAAATCAGCACAGACCTCACTGTTTTCCTCCCGGGGAAAGACGATTTAGGCGTGAGTTCTGGTACCTGGGAAACCGGCAGGCGGCATTCCAGGGAGCAGACCCAGGGCAAAAACACAAATCAACTTGACCCTGAAGTTAAAGGGCCACAAAACCTTCCTGCATGGACAGAGTAGCCCCTAAACCTCTGGGATGATGCCCACAGAGGTCTCCACCCTTTCGCAGCCCGAGGACACAGGCGTCCAGACACCCTCCCCACACCACACACTGTCCCAAGCTCCCCAGCAACAGCGTTTGGCTGTTAAACTGATTATCAGAATGCAGGGCGACCGAAGGGATGTGAAGTGGCTGACACTTCGACTTACTTACTCATTTCTCAGAACCTTAGAAAAGTTTCCGGGAAACGAATGCAATAAATGCCTAATTATTAGGCTCAGAGAAAGGGCTGCTCGAGCCAGGGGGCATCTGCTCGGTTTAATTCAAAGGCAGTGGAGGACGGTCCCGTGGACCACGAACTGCAACGTGGCCCTGGCGAGCCTGTATTATCGAAACACGCCATCAGCACAGAGTTGGGGCCCTTTCCCTTTGAAAGAAATCTGGGCTGCGCCCCCAGTCTACATCAAGGCCAGTGTCCTACTTCCATTCTCCGGAAAAGGAGTCCAAGGAAGCGCGTTCAAAAGGCAGTTGGATTAGAAAGTTAACCCTGAACTCTCCCACTCCACGTGCGTGCGCTCACCCGGGCGCCCGCCTCCCACCAGGCAAAGGCCGGCTTCCCGCTTCCCCTCGTCCTCCCCCGCGCGCGCGCGCACACAAGGTACTCACGCGCGTGCACAGAACCACGCGCGATTGTGCGCGGACAAGGGCGCACGAGCACGCGCAGGCAAGGGAGCACGGACACACGTGGGCATACGGACACACTCGCACACGCGCGCGCGCATTGCCTCGAAAGCGCTCTGCTCCGAGAGCCCCTGCGCCCCAGCTCCCCAGCTCCGAGCCCCGCGCCCGGCTCCGAGAGGCCGGCGCCTTCGCGCCCCCTCGGCCCTGCGCCCCCGCGCGCGCTCGCACCCACTCACCTGGCGCGGGTGCCGGCGCGCCCGGGCCCCACGCGCGCACCCTCCAGGCGGCCCCGAGGTCAGGGAGCGCAGCCGCATGGCCCCCGGGCGCCCGCGGAGAGCTCGGCCCTGGCCAGGCGAGGTCGGCCGCGGCGGGCGCTGACCCCTCTCCCGCGGCGGGGCCGGGCTGGGGTGCCTCCTGGGCCCCTGCGCCTCGAAGTCCCAGGCAAAGTTCGACCCCGGAGACCCGAAAGGGCGCAGCCGGCACCCCCAAGTCCACTCTACCGTCAGAAGTCAGATGCCTGGAACAAAAGCCAGGCGAGCGAGCGCACGGTCCCTGGGCGCCCCTCCATCTGACACGAATTAGCCCTCCCTCCCCCGCCCCAGACCGCAGCTCCACAGAGGAGGCAAAAGGCTTCTCAGCCAGACGCAGGCAAAGTGGAGAAGAAACGCCTCCCAGGGCAGGGCTGGGGGGCAAACCTTCCGCTGCCACCCGACTTAAATTACCCACGCCTTTCGCTGGGTGGGGTGGGGGGGGGGGCAGCTTGACTAGGATTTCAGACCTCTCCAAGAATGCCAACCGAGGGGCTTAAAGTCAAACCTGCGGGCTCAGGCTTTCAGGATTTTAAAATCTTGACCGTGGTCCAGTAAACCTGCCTCTGTAATGCTCAGTATCATTGGTAATCTACCCTGCTGGCACACCGTGGGTTGGGAGTGCAAAGAAGGAAAACCCCAAGGCAGAAGGGTTCTCTTTCCAAAGTGCCTCCGCAACCAAGGAAACCAAGGAGCCCCTCCTTGCTAGAGGGAGGAGGACCAGCTGGGGGTCCCAGCAGGCTCAAAGCTCAGGATTAGGGTCTTTCCACAGCTGGGGGGCTAGGATCCCCACGCTCTCCTCCTCCTCACCATTCTCAGGGCCAGCCAGCCACTGGAAAATCACACATCCCGTTTTCCTCTCTGGCTCTGTGATCTCGGAAGGGAATTTAAAACCTGGAGCGTGGGAGCTGAAGGTGACCAGGAGGGTGGGGGCAGAGTGTCACATGAAGAGGAAGGCAGACACCTGGAAAGTGGAAGGGTCGCTTAGCGTGAAGGACAGCCCAGAACGAGGGACGGCACGATCCGCAGACAGAAGAGCTCTTTCCTTGAGCGCGTCGGACCCCCGCTGGACCGAAGGGACACGGCTGCCATTGTGGAGCAGTGATCTCAGCTCTGGTAGCTCCTGGGAGGAGGGGAAGGCTGCCTTGATCATGTCTGGCTGCAAGAGGAGGGAGCAGAAGGGCTAGGGAGACTTCTGGCCTCAGGCCGCTCTCCTAGTGCCCCCCAGCCGCGGGCCCCTGGTGACCTGGCCTGCTCTGTGCCCAGCGGGAATGCACCGCGCTCAGACCTGGGTCGGGCCAACACTCTGACTTCCTTCCCATCTTTGATTCCGTGAGCAACTCCAATGTCTTAGCTTTGGAAGCAGCTGGGTGGGCTTGGGCTAGAGCGAGGTCTTTATGGCTAACACATGTGCGAATTCCAGTGGTGGATTCAAGGCCAGAATTAACCTCTCGGGTTCTGGCACGGAACATCCATCTTCCCGTTTCTGCAGGGGAACGGCAAGGCTCTTGGACTTTCAGCCACAAAAAAACAAACCAACCAACCCAGCATCACGCCATTCGGGTGCAGACACCCATTTATTCTCATGGCTCCCCCCCCTCAACTTAGGTCACTAGTCATCTTTCTCTTCATTCATTCATTTTCGAGATTCATTCATCGCTTACTCACTTTTCCGGGGCGGATTCAGACTTTTTAGTTTTGCAAACACTTCTCAGTCCTGTTTCTACTACATATGCCTCTCCGCCCACGGAGTGACACAGGACCCGAGATACCATCTGTGTCAAACGTGTTTCTGATTCCCCGACAGCAAACACAAGATGGGGCACGGAGCCGTGTCTACAAGCCGAGCTAGAAGCATGTCATTCCGCTATCTGGGGGCGCACAGCACACACACTTTTTCCAGAAACCAGCTGGATCTACTGCCAGCCTTACCCACAGAACCAGCAGAGGGGACGTGAATCCCAGCAAGCAGGAGACCCCTCCCCAACGTGGTAAAGTTCCCCAACGTTGAGGCCGGACTCCCCACTCTGTGGGGGCCCCTGCATAGGACTGTCGAGAGCGCAGGAACATCCCAGGCCTGCAGATCATGAGACAGATGCTTGTTTTCATAGGGACACCCCAAATCTCTTATTTAAAAGTCACCTCGTTCGGGCAGCTGGGGGGCTCAGTCCGTTAAGCGTCTGCCTTCGGCTCAGGTCATGATCTCAGGGCCCTGGGATCGAGCCCCGAGGCGGGCTCCCTGCTCAGTGGGGAGCCTGCTTCTCCCTCTCCCACTGTCCCTCTGTGCTCTCTCTCTTAAATAAATAAATAAAATCTTTAATTAATAAATAAATAAATAAAAGTCACCTCGTTTAGTAAATTGCCGCACTTTCTTACTCCTCGTGGATCAGATGCATGTGGTCCACATCACAGACGACAACCAACAGGTTGTCACAACGCCCGGGTGAGACTCAGCAACCCAGACAGGGTCTTTGGGTCGAAGGCCAGAACACGACAGCCCAAAGGAACTTCCCCGAACGCAAAACTGGGAGCCCTGCAGGCTGCCCTATTCTCCCGCCGGCCTCCCCCAAGCCCTCCTGCAGCGTCCCCCAGCCTGTGTGCACCCCGAGGCTCCTGGGCTCTGTGCCCTGGTGAACGCTGGGGCTTCGCTCAGGCCTTCTCGAAGTTTTCCGATTCTCCTTTGGGGCTGAAAACTGCTGCCTTCCTGGGCTCAGCCCAGGACCCCTCTCCTGCCCGGCCTCCCCGACTGCTCACCAGCCCTCACCCAAGCCCACCTCCATCCCCGGGCCTTCTGTCTGTGCCTCATCCGTCCAGCAAGATCTAACCTTTGCCTGGGGTTTTCCGCACGCAGACCGAGTGGGGACAATAAATGCTGGGCAGGAATGAAAGAAAGCTGCTTTCCATGACGTCAATGCTGGTTACTCAGTCTGTCTCAGCTCACCCTCTGCCCGCCTTGGGAGCAGGCTGAAGCACAAGGATCTGGGGGCAGCTCAATCTGGGGATCCCTGGGGAACTCAGAAGCCGGGGCAGGTCCTGTCCTCCGGGCACAGACGGCCCCACCTCACCAGGTTCTCACCCACAGCCCGGTCTGCCCCTCATAAGGCCACAGCCGCCTACCATGGGCTTCTGGCTGCATGAGACCCCAGGAAAGAAGCGGTTCGTCCTGCAGAGGATGGGCTTTGGGGATTCCGCCGGCCAGTCCTCGAGAGCAAGCTCCAGCTCCCGGGCCGCATCACCCACCTGGGGCTGGAAGCCCAGACCAAACTGGGGACAGGAGCCCACACCAAGGCCGACGCTGACACAGGATTTGGGGCTCACGGGGGGAGGGCAGGCCTGCTCAGACCCCGTGGGTCCACGCACTCACACTTGCTCATCGGTCCAGAAACATCCCTCGCAAACACAGATGGAGAAAGTTTCAGGAAACGGCTGGTGTGGCCCACGGTTTCCATGGAGACACAGACTCAGACGGACACACACGTGCACACATCATCTCCCACATTAGCAGTGGTCACACCCAGCGCCCAGCGCTCGATTTACAATCCGATTTCCCAGCAAAAGAAACAGAGAAGGCTGGCCATGCAACTTTGTCACAGGGTCGGAGTGACTGGGCCCAAAATCCATGGCCCCGGGAGCGGGATGCGCCCTGGCTCCAGCCGTGGCATCTGCGGTGGGGTCACCAAGCACTCTGGGCGCAGAGCGCCTGTCTTCACCACCACCGCCAGCACACATAGCACTGTCAAAGGCCAGTCACTGGTCCACGGCCGGTCCACAGCTGGCCCGTGGCTCCATGACCCCAAGTGCCAGAGAGCTTTCAAGAGCCACCTGAGGTACTTTTAAAAGCACTTGGCCTCTGGAGATGGGAAAGACTCGTTTCAGGACTTGGAGACCCGTGAGCTGTTGGCAGCTCTCATCTGCAGAGGCCTCTGTGCATGTCTTCCCTGCTGGTGTGGGGACAGGGACGCCGGCCATTCTGGGCATCGGAGGCCCGAGGTCCATCTCCGTGGGCCGGTCTCGCACCCAGGCCTTTCTCAAGCACGGACCTGGGGCAAATCCTGGCTCTCACGACATTCCTCTTCCTCCCTTCCATGCTCACCCTGCTCCATCCTGCCACCAGACGGGGCAGGATCCAGTGAGCCCCCTCAGGGCACTAGCCACTTCAGTACTTCCTAACTCGGCAACACCCCAGGAGCCCTGAATGTCCCGCTCACTGACAGCGACAGAGCCTGGCCCCAGACAATGCCGGGAAGGGGAGATGGGCCACTAGACAGAAGGGGAAACTGAGTCCCGGGGCGTCCAGGGATGCACGGGGACCCAGAGCACTGGAGAGCCAGAGAGCTGGCTTGCAGTGTCCCCCAGGGAGCACAGGTGCATGGCCCCCCGGGGACACTTTTGGGGACAGGGTCAGATCAAAGGTGCTGCGTGTTTGGAACCTGACCCTCGAAGACGGTCAAAGCCTGAGCTACTCAGGGGGGGATGCAGGACTGGCCAAAATTCCTCTCCAGGCTCTGCCCTTCACATCCCCCGTTCTTGAAAGTCACAGCAGGTGCTCAGGAAACCCGTGAGGAGCGCCTCAAGGCAGTCATGCCGTGCAGCCCGTGGAACTGAAATGTCCTCGCTGGCGGCAGAGTCCAAGGCAAGTCCCTGCCCGAGCTCACGGCCCGCTCACCACATCTGGTGGCCTTTCTAAGAAACAAGGTGCTGACCTCTGGCATCCTTAGCACAAAGTTTCCCGCCAATGCTGAGAAAAGGGGCATTTGTTTTCATTTCCCCGTGCACTCTCCCCTGTCGTGCATATCCTCCCCACCTTCGAAACGTCCAGAAAAAGGGCTTTCTCGACAAAAGCAACCTCGGATGTGTGGAGGGATGCTTCTCTGCTCAAAGGCAGCAAGTGCTTCATGGAAGACCTGGACCAAAGGAAGGGTGAGATGGAGGGTGGCCCCATCCCCCACCCCCCGCAGGCGCACCCTGCCCTGCCTAGGCTGACCCCTGTCCTCCTGTCTCCACATGGGGACCAGTGGTGGGATGGAACGGGATGACAGAGGAGGGGCTGTGGAAGGCAGGGGAGGGGTCTTGGCTGCTTCACCTGGCCGAGGTAGGGAGACAGGGGGGCAGCCCCCGAGCGTGAGGGCAGGGAGGATGGCCACTGGGGCCGGCAGAACCCGCACAGACCCCTGCATGCCACAGACTCTGGGCTCTTCCAGGTGGACACCACGGCCTCAAATGCAATCCTAAAAGGAGGAAGCAAACCCCACTGGGCATATCTTACCTGCCTCCACCCTCAACCGGCACAGGACGCATCCTTCACCAGGTGAGAGCAGACCCCCGCCCAAGCACGCAGGGTCTCCCCCTCCCCCGGCAGACCAGGAAACAGACACCCAGTTTCCCTTCCTCTGCACTGAGATGGTCCAGGGGAGGGGAGCTGTGGGCCTGGGGGGCCCTTGGGGAGCCTTTCTGTCCCTCGCACCCAGAGCCCACCTGAGGCCGAGGAGCCCAGCAGCCCGAGCCCAAGCGTCCTGGCCTCTGGTCCATGCTGGGTGTCCACACGGACAAGCCAGCAGCCACCCCATCCTGTCCTGGTGAAGCTGGGAGCTGGGCAGGAGGCGAGCTAGAGGCCTGTTAGGCACGGGGAGACAAAGGTGGGGGGGACCTAGGGGCTTTGCCTCCCGTCCCCACCAGCCTCTCTGCATCATCACCTGACTCCAAGTACCAGGAACCCCCCCAGAATGAGCTAGTTCCTGAGCAAAGCCACCAGACCCGCAAATGCAGGATGCACTCTGCTCTCAGCTGGGAACCCCCGGAGGAGAGGGAGGAACCTTCACTTCCTTCCAGACACACAGGGCGTGCCTTCTCCACTCTTCCCCAATGATTTCAAACTGATGTACTTCAGAGGGAGTTTTATTTCACACAGAGGAAAATCTAGACCCTCACCCAAGCCTGGTGACAGGCTTCAAAATGCCAGCAGTGGGCTGGGCGCTCTCCATCCCCCAGAAATGCCCATTCTGGGGGTTGCCGTCTCCGTTTCTTGGAGACAAGTGGAGGCTCTGGGAAGTTAGGACAGGGGACCCACGCCCGCTGCCCTTCTGTAAGAGCATGTCGTCCAGCCAAGCCCCTGTTCTCAGGGCCCCCCCATGCGTCCCCTGGTCACCCGGGTCGGGGGGGCTGGCTCCCACGGTGAGGATGAGGATGAATGGTGCAGGCCAGGCTGACAGAGCACCTGCTGGGTCACCAAGCCTCATCTGGAAAACCCTTGAATTGCCTTCCGTGCTTCCACGCCCCTCACTTCTGCTCCAGTGTTCCCAGCATGGAGTGACCAGGGTCTTGACTGGGCCACATCCGGACCTCCGGACGGGCACTTTGCCCGCAACAACCTGTCTCCACCTGGAAACATACAGTCCTCAGCTCACCACCTCTGAGGGACCCCCAGACGCCAGGATTTCTTCCAAATCCCCCCCAGGCCTCTGACCCGCAGCCGGGTTAGGAAGCACTGGACAGTGAGACTTGGCAACAGAGCACATGCTCCGCTCCCCCTCCCCCGGCCCCCCCGTGGCCTGGAGCATCATCCCCCAGGAGGCTGGACCGGGACAAGCCGCGCAGACGCAGAAGACACAGCACCACGGTGTGCCCCGGACCCGCTCTGCTATTTGCTGTGTGTCAACAGGTTTATTAGTAACCACTCTGGGCCAGTTTCATCACCCGCCAACGGGGACGGCAAAATCACTACCAACCTCCAAAAACCCTGGCGAAGTTGACTCCAGGTAATGCACACAGGGGCTTTGGTACCATGCCCACCACGGCCGCTAAATGTGCCTTCTTCCCCTGCAGAGAGGGCTCCCTCCCGGACAAAGAGGGGGGGAAAGATAATGTCACAGTTTCTGAGGAAGTTGGGCTGTTTTCATCAGTATTAACACATTTTAACTACTTATTCCTAAAGCTGTTTTTTGTTTTTTTAAGTTGGGCGTGGAGTCCAATGCGGGGCTTGAACTCATGACCCTGAGATCAAGATCAGAGCTGAGCTCAAGAGTCAGACGCTTAACCGGCTGAGCCACCCAGGCGTCCCTACTTATTCCTAAGGTTTTTAAAAAGCAAAAGTTGTTTGTGTTTATCGTTGTCAGTGCGAGTCAGTATTTTTAGTCCTGGGCAGGTGTTGAGGCAGGTGCTGAGGCAGGCTGGGCTGGATGCTCCCCCCCTTGCTCTGGGGAAACAGGGACTTTAGGCAACTCCCCTGGTACGGCGGGCTCACATTCAAACTCAATGGGGCCATGAGTCTTCCCGATCTCCCTCGCCCAGAAGCTGGGAATGCACGCGGCTCCATCAAAGTCTATTCACAAAGGGAGCTGATAACAAGATCCTGTGATCTGAATTTCCGCAGAAGGCACCCGTCCTTCTGACCGACAGGGACTCTGTTCCAGGCTGCCCGTGACGCTCCTGCCTGCAGGCAAACCCCACGGTACCCAAATCTGGCCCCAGGAACTTCCCAGCACATGAAACGCACATTTCCCGGAAATAACCTTCATTGCTCGCTGCGACTCAGAAAAAAGAAACAACATCTCTGTCCATGCCCAGAGAGCAGGAATGGAACGTCCCCGTGACCAGCAGACCAGCACGGCCCTTGGCCACACACCTGGCAGGACGCCAGCCTCGGGCTCCCCAGGTCGTGAGGACCACGCACCTGGCAGCCGAGTCAGGAGGGGGAAGGGAGACAAGCATGCAGAGCCCCTGGGCAGGGTAGCCAGCATCACACTCCAGGGACCCCGAGCCACTGCAGATGAGGAGTGCAGGCCGAGACCCCTGACCACCCCAGACACTGCCCGGTCCATCGGATGCACAGTAACAGAGATGGAGCCACAGGATGGCAAAGAGGGTGCCACGCTGGCTTGTGCCACTCTCCGCCCCCTTGCTGATACAACCTGAACACAGCCGAGCACCCATGGCGCCCCAGATAGGTGCACACGGACAGCCACACACCCTCAGAATAAACCAACAAGCAGGTGCTTTGGATTGAGTCTCACGGATCCACGAGCTGAGCTCCATGGTCACTGCTCAGCCTCCCACCTGAGCCGCCAGTCCGGGGACGCAGAGCCAGGCGGCCTTGGGCACTCGCATGCGGACCCAGGCCTCCCTGTTCTGGAGCTGGACTGAGCCTCCCTGGGGACAGCTCTCCAGCTCACTCCTGCTGGCTCCTGGCCCGTGAGCATCAGCCACGACCAGCCAGCCCGCGGGGACCAGGCAGTGGGTCTGCTGGGGACTGCTGTCCGTTCCCCAGTTTCCAGAATGGTCAGTCGTGTTGTGCTTTTAATTTAAAAATCTTCACCTTAATAAAGCTTTTGTATTTTATCACTGTAAAAAGTTAAAAGTTCCTTGATTTTCAAATGAATACTTTATCAGAGTCCTAACACTCATAAAATAAATTCGCGTGCATCCTGGAGTCTTCAGATCTTTTTTTTTTTTTTAAAGATTTTATTTATTATTTGAGAGAGAGAGAGATAGCAAGAGCAGGAACACAAGTAGGGGGAGTGGGAGAGGGAGAACTAGGCTTCCTGCCGAGCAGGGAGCCCGATGCGGGACTCGATCCCAGGACCCTGGGATCATGACCTGAGCCGAAGGCAGACACTTAACGACTGAGCCACCCAGGCGCCCGGAGTCTTCAGATCTTAAGACCAACCAACACTTTCTCATTTTTACAGCTAAGATCTATAAAGAAATTCTGAAACTCCAAAATGCTGGTGCAAATGCTCTGTCACTCAAACTACACATCTAGAACGCGTTTAGTCTACAAATCTAAATAATCCCAGTTAGATGAATTTCAGGCTTGGTTCTTAACGAGCTAGCGGCAACCATTTATAAAAGTGCCACAAAGCACTTTAATGAAATCATTTAATTTAATGCCACAAGCATGAGCCCGTTATACCCTGGAAACAAAAGTTAAATGTCAAAACCATATCCAGCAGACGAGCTTGAAATGACTGCAGCAAGAACAGACGGATGCGTGCCGGACAGTGACTTCTGGGTGGTGACGTACATTAACAAGACAAATTGTGGCGATCGTTTTGCACTATGTACAAATAGCGATTGCACACCTGAAACTAATATAATGTTTTACGTCGATTATATCTCAATTTGAGAAAAGCAGAAATACAGCTCAGAAGAGTTTTTAACCAGTTCCACTGGGGAGAACAGAAAATCTACAGGCAAAGGGACGTCCAGAAGGCAAGACCATGTAGAAATTACCTTGAATGGCTTTATTTACCTCCCCCTGTGATTATCTGAAAGACCCAGATGAAGGAAGGTTGAAGAAAAGCATTAAAAAGGAAAGAGGCCGGGGCATCTGGCTGGCTCAGTCGGTTGAGCGTCCGACTCCTGATTTTGGCTCAGGTCATGATCTCTGGGGTCCTGAAATCGAGTCCCGTGTTGGGCTCCACACTGAGCATGAAGTCTACTTGAAGATTCTCCCTCTCCCTCTGCCTCTCCCGCTCCCCCCACCCCCGCTCTGAAAAGTTTTAAAAAATTAAAAAGGAAAGAAGCCATATACGTTCTGGGCTTGAGCTTACAAAAGCACAAATTCAGAAGTTAGAGAGTATGTTGTCATGCTAGATCCATCATCCTCTTCGCCCTCCTTCAGGATGGGTTATTCCAAGGTCAGCGCCACGTCAGCACGGGACTTCTGTGGCATCACTGTCCGTGCCCATCAGACAGAAGCGGCACTGCCCACAGGGTCTGTGGCTGGTGTCCCTGCAGCTGGTGTCCCCACGGCTGGTGTCCCCGCATGTCCCCCTGCCCCGCGTGGGCCAGGACCGCATGCCTTCCCTCACTGTGCACACCTGGGGCACCCCATGCTGAGCACACAATCCTGGCAGAACGGGGGAGGGGGGTGAGTCAATACAGACAGACGCCAGGTTTGAAGGTGGCGGTCACCGGAGGCCACACCCTGCGGTCACGCCCAGGATAGGCCTTGGAGCCTGTGGCCTCATATCTGCTGCCCTTTGATTTCTGATTAGCTGAGTGACAGTGATTCACGGCCACCATCCCCCCGCCTATCATTTGGATCCCAGTTTACTGCGTGGGAGGGACGGAGGGAAGATAGCACCCCAAGGGGAGGTGGTCCTGGTGGCGCTGGGTGCCAGGCTCAGGGTGGGACTCAGCCCTGGTGAAAACGGGGCGTTGGAGGCTTGCAGCAAAGGGTGAGGGTGGGAGACGGGGGCCAGCAGACCCCTGGGGAAACAGGCCAGCAGGGACCTATGAGGATGGCAGCAGGAAAAAGGGAGGCCACCTCCAGGGGCTCAGAAGGAGCCTGGCTGGGCCGGGGATTAGGAGCCGTTAGGGGCAGGAACCTTCATGGGGAGGACTGGGGATCCGGGTCTTGGATGGGTCGCACGCTTTCACCGAAATCTCTCACCATGGGGGAGAGAGTGCACACGGGCCAGGAACACACTCCTAAGTGCGGGTTCGGGGGCTGCGCTCCCGCTCTCGGGGTCTCCTCCGCATCAGCACAGGACCACAGGGCCACCTGTCCTTCAACCAGCTGGCCAGGTCCACGCTGTGTACCTGCTATGCTCCAGGTTAGGAGGGGGAAGGTCAGGGGCACAAGCCAAGGTCCCCACCCGCAAGGAGTGCTCAGCGTGGCCTCCAGGAAACCTCTCCCCACAAGGGTGGTGCATTCCTTCCTTCCTTCCTTCCGTCCTTCCTTCCTTCCTTCCTTCCTTCCTTCCTCCCTCCCTCCCTCCCTCTGACCACCCACCACCCTCCACAGTCCATCCGCTCTGCCCTGGGCACACAGGAGCTCAATGCTCCCGACAAACCTTGACCCACTGCAGGCCACCCAGTTCACGGACACCCACATCAGCTACAACCTGAGATGCCCAGCAGCACCCCCCCCCACCGAGTGACCCAGCTCTCGTTCTCCCACTGTTGAGCTTCGCCAGCTTCTTCCTCCCTACACTACCTTCCCCAGCAGACACACACCCCATCTTTAAAGACGGCCCCCCTTGGCCCACACCACCCCTCCCTGCTGCTGGCCCACTTCCCACCCCCCTTCTAGGGTAGCTTCTTCAAGGGCTGGCTACCGCCAGTGCCCACTACCCACCGTCCCATTCACTCCAGGACCCCCAGCAACCGCCCACTGGAACTGCCCACCAGTCCCCAACCAACCACAGCGGTCAGACCCACAGGTGACTCTGCTCCCGTCTATTCCAGTGTCCAGCTGCACCTGACTGCTCTTTCCTCCCCTGGGTTCCACGAGCCTGCGTGCTGGGCACCTCCCCTCTTCCCAGACCGGGCCTCGTTCCCCTTGAAGGGTCCTTGCCCCCTGGGCACCGCTGAGTGTCCTGGACCCTCCTCTGCATGCTCCCCATCAGCTGTCGCCTCCAGCCCTTCCTCCTAAACTGCTGCGCTCTGGGTAATCCTCACCTCACCTCCACCGGGCTGTCCCCAAGGCATCATTAACCTCCTTCCTCTGGGTCAGAACTCCGGGTTTTCTCCCCAGACATGCTCCTTCCCACCCCCTCTCTCCACAACTAGCACACAGCCAACCCATCAGCACACCCTACAAAACAAATACCAAAAGAGACCTGGCCCCGGTCTCCAGTCCCACCAGCAAGTTGACGGTCTTGGCATCTGCAGTCCAGCCAGATGTGCCATGGTGACCAGGGATCAGGCCATGACCACACTCCGGCTCTCCCCGTCTTTTGCAAGGATACCTTTAACAAAAAACCCCAAACTTCTGATCCAGGGCCCACAGACCCCTTGGCCAGCCTCTGCCCACTCAGACCTGTTTGCCTCCCTGCCCTTCTCTAACCTGCTGGACTAGCTGCTGTCCCAGGACATTTGCACATGCTGTACCCCTTGCCTGCAACTTTCAGATGTCTGCCAAAGTGTCACCCCCTCAGAGAGGCCTTGCCTGACACCCTATGGAAAACAGCCCACCTCCTCTGCCCGTGCTCACTCCCCTTTTTGCCACATTTTCCTTCAGGTCCTTATTACTATCAACATCCTACGCTGGGGTCATTGTGCATGGGATGGGCAGTCGACCCATGCACCCCTCGCTCTAAGGGCACAGCCCAGCCCAGTCACTGTGTCTGGCGCCTCCCAGCAGGGCACCCACCCTGTGCCTCAGTCTCCATTCCATCTCGGTGGGGGGCACTCACCCCCCAAATGCCCAGCAGGGCCCGCTCAGACTTGGCCTGTGACCCAGACGGAAATGGAACCACTTGGAATGGTTTGAGCAAAGGAGCTCCATGATGTGGCTTGAAATGTTTAAAAAGGTTCCTCTGGCTGCCTTGTGACAGAAACAGGGGACGGACGGGTGGCCAGAGACGATGTGGCTGGTGGCTGGCACCAGGTGGGGACAGGTGCCCGGGGAGCGGCAGAGGACAGGATGGTTCTGTCCCACTGCGGGGTTCACACAGCACTCGTGAGATCAGGAGGGTGTTCAAAGCCTGGCGGTGGGCAGGTGGCACCTCAGGGTGTCAGAGGGATGGGGGAGCGATGGGGCCCGGGCTCCAGCAGAGCTGCCAGGGGCAGCGGGACCCTCTGGCCATCGGTGTCGAGAACCGAAGCCAGGACACCCCCTGTGAGAGCCAGCGCTCAGCTGGGGTCACACATGGAAAGTGATGGAGAACCACAAAAAACATCCATGTTCCCGGCCCTACACCCCTGCCAGCCCAGCTAAGGAGGGATCTGAAGACAGAAGCGCCAGGCACGAAGGGGTGACCACACTGTCCTCATTGACAGCAGGAGGGACCCGGAGTCCACGCACCGGGAAAGGGGCGACACGGCATCCCCAGCACCCAGCACAGGGGCGCATCCGTATGAGCAAACCCGTAAATGGAAATCTTTCGTAAACATTAATCCTCCCCTTGCACAGAGGATACAGTAACAAAGAATGCTTTCTGCTAGGGCCCGCTAAGGGGAGAAAACACAAACTGGTATGGGAGCAACTGAGCAGAGGCAACAATGTATCTCAGTCAGGGAAGGTCCAGCCCTTCTGATGCCCGGCCTTCCTTGCTCTCTCCCCCGCTCTGTAATCTAGGACCGGGGACTAGGACCGGGGACGTGGGCACAGACCCCGCAAAGGAGCAGCATGCCCATCTGTTTGCAGGCACCCCATCCGAAGCATATTTTTCGGACACACCTACTTCATTTCTTTTTTTAATAGGGCTCCCCTGAGGCTGTTTTGGCTATAAGATCGATTCTAACAAAATCGCAGGGATTTGACAAATAAAAAAACTACTTAAAGATGCATTCCCGTTAATCTTGCCAAGCCCGGAAGCAGTCTGCCGGGCAGCAAGCGTGAGAAACAGCTTGCCTGGGAAAACACAAACAAGAGCGGGGACAAAAACCCTGCTCGCTCTGCCTCCACTCCAGAAATCCACAACATGCAGACGCCTGCACACAGACCCAAGCACGCACCCACACACATGTACAAGGGGACACGTGCGTGTGGACACACGTGCAAGGGGACGCAAATAGCCGCATACACACACATGTGCACACACAAAGCGGGAGGCGGTCAGGCAGCCCTGTGTGTGCGAAGCACGTGTGCAGATCTTCCTGAACCCCAGGACCCTGTCCTGTAAGATGGGCCACTAGTGAGTGGTTCTGTGCGAGAGCCTGGAGAAGCTTTTAAATCAAAACGTGATGCTTTAAAATTTCCTTTTATTTCATGAAATGGAAGTTGGTGGCCCTGAGGGGGTCCCCTGGTTGTTCTCAGATCCACGTCCTGGACACTAACAGCCACTCCCCCCAGACGGCATCTCTCCTGGCCCTTCCGCAGCCATGCTGCACCCCACTGACGCCCTGTCCTGCTCACAGCCCATCCCAGAGCATCTGGGGTCGTCACGGGGATGCTCGGTACAGTGAGTGGGCAGGGGACGGCCAGCTGTGAGGGACCTCTGATCCAGAGGTTCCGAGCCTCCCGAGAACACCCTCCCTGGAAAGGTCTAGAGCCAACCACGGGCTCCCATGTGTCTGGGAAAGTTTTGAGCCCCTTATTCAAGAGAGCGGCAGGCTCTCTGCTCTCCCTGGCTTCTTCCTAACAGTGAACGAGGAACGCGGGATGCCCGCCCCCCCTCCCCCGCAGGGCCCTCTGCAAGCAGGGCACCACTCGCTCCTGCCAACTCTGAGCTCACAAAATGACCTTTTCACCCAAACGCAGGCTATTTTAACCCAATCCTCCACCCTGCCCAAGTCTTCCATCTTTTCATCTTTCAAAAACGGGAAACGAATATCCACAATACTGGAGAACCAAAAACGCCACCTCATTGTTCTCCTCCCACTTCCCTTCTCCCAGCACGGACTTCTCTGCCCACCAGCAACTGGGCAGGTCAACGGCATCTGGAAACGTACGGAATCCCCCCGTCTTTGAACCATCACCACAACTGGGGCGGCCGCTAGCTTTCAGTAGGAGCCGGCAGGAATGCCAGGAAAATCCTCGGGCACAGCCTCCAACAAAGAGTGCTTCCACCCGAGATGCCGTGGAGCATGCCCTAAGGGATGGCATCCAGTGTTCAGAAGCCTGCATCATGGAATTTTCCAGAGAAAGCCAACAAACTGGAAGGGCGCCCTGTTTTTCAGAAGGTCCGGGTAGGGGGTGGGCGGTGAGCAGGCCGGGCCCTCAAGACATCTCCTCTGTCCGTCCGTCCAGCTGTCTGCGTGCCTGCCTCTGGCCCACTCCCACCCGCATGGACGAGGCCCCAGCGAGCCCTCCCGCTGCGGAGGGGGCAATGCTTCCGACAGAGAAGGGAGAGACGCTTGCCCAGCGCTCCCGACACGAAAGGGGATGGGGCATGTGCTGCAAGCTGCAGCAAGCCCAGCGCACCCAGGATCAAAGCGGCGCTGGGCCAACTCCGCAGTCCCCGCCAAGAACGCGGCCTCGGCTCCCTCCCGCTGTTTCTCTTCGCTTTTCAGAGCCCGCGGCAACAAGCAAAGCTCCCTGGCTGGGCTCCTGGCTGGGCTCCTGGCTGGGCTCCTTTCGGGCTGACTGCATCCTCCCCGCGGAGGATCCACGCCCTCAGCCCCAGGCGCTCCCGGACTCTGGGTGCCCCCAGCTTCCCCAGAAATGTCCGTCAGCCCCGACTTGAAAGCTCAGACGGATCACCCCTCCCCTGCGGCGGGCGGGCGAGGGCGAGGCGGGGTGCGGGGGCAGGGAAAGGGCGCCAGGCTTTCATCCTGCCCTCCTCTGGAGGCGGGGCCCCTGCCACCTTGGCCTTCACCTGCTTGCAAATTTCAACCGGCTCTTGTTTTCTTGCTGCAGAAGTCGGGACAGAATAACCCCAATCAATGCCACTCAGCACTGGGAGGTGACCCCTCTCCTGGGCCTGACCTCTCCATCCCCTGCACACACCTAGCAGAAAAAGCCAGCTCTGGAACCTTCCTCACAGGGGAAGTTATGTCCAAGCCAGGGGGCAGGAGCGGGCTTTGCACGACCCTCAGGGGCCCGTCCATGGACCGGGGCTTGGGAAAAGGATCGGAAATCCGCCAGGGCCCAAACTGCCCCCGGGGAGCTTGAGGGACCCCAAGAAGCGAATGCCCAACTTCCATGCAGAGAGGCTGCTCAGCTGCTGCTTCCGCATGGAGTGCATCCTTCAGTAAACACGTGACACCGGGGACACGTGCTCAGATTTTAGTAACGGGAGCAGAGATCCCCCAGCACGGCAGAAGCAGCATGATGATGTGGGCCACCGGTGACTTCCAAGGACTTCCTGGCAGAGCGGGGACTCAGATGCCAGGGCCGTGCACCAAGAACGGAGACCCCAAGGTTTAACACCTACGAGGAACTCGGGACATAGCACAGCCAGGGGGAGGGGACACCAGAGAAGAGCTGTCACCCATCGGGTGCGACCCTGAGGCCCTGCGAGCCCAGGGCCTGTGTCACGGGGATGCACAGCACGTGTGCAGGGAGGGGACGCTGCCCCCGCGATCAGCAGGCAGAGGACACGGGAGTATGGGGGTGGACAGAGGCAGAGAAGCAAGAAGCATACACCTGGAGAGGTGAAATCCCGCACGATGGTTCTAAGGCTACATGCCTTCTGCTCTGCGGAATGGTCCAGAATTTCCAGAAGAAGTACTTTTTTCAAGGAAGCAAGCCCTAACACAAACAAGCACCACACTCCCCCTCGGGTGTGCAGCGTTTCCACTCAGAAAGCCCCTTCCCGTAGCTCAGGGGACGTCCCGACGCTCCGCGTTAGTAAACGCAACTGGTACATAACAGTCGCCCCATGGTACAGTTGGGGAAACTGAGGCTCAGGTCGACAAGAAGAGCAGGGGCAGACAGGACTCGGAGGGGGCGGGCCTGGCAGCTGACCCTGGCCCCATGTCCTCATGTGTGCCCTGGCCATCTGATGAAGCCACGAACCTCTGACGGCTGTGGTCCACACACACCGGGGCCCCCAGCAGGACCCCAAGCCTGGACCCCGTCCCCGTGCTACACCGGAGGCCTCCAGTCTGCGGCTCTGCATCCCAGGACTCTGCTTCCGTGAGTCGCCTACCCCAACCCCACAGGCTCCTATCATACCTGCTGCATCACGGCCCTTCCATGAACCACCCCGGGGAGCCCATGAACGTTCTGTCCCCACCGCAGCCTTCCCCCCAGCTCCCACCGCTTCCCCGAACGGAGCCCCACAGCCCCAGCCTCCCGCTCAGTGTGCACCCAGACATACCAGCTCAGCACCCCAAACCCGCTCCTCCCTCGGCCACCAAGTGTCCCCCCAGGCCAACCCCTAACCTCTGACCTCCATGTCCGCTCCTGGGGACTGTGGGCTCACCTCCCGTGTCACCAAAACATGACACCACCACGAGGACACTGGGGGTCAATTCTGTGGCCAGGGTCACACGGCGAGGCCACCATGGGGCGGGATGGTCAGCCCGTGTCTCTTGAGGGGGCCCCAC
Organism: Mirounga leonina; assembly: GCF_011800145.1. NCBI lineage: Eukaryota > Metazoa > Chordata > Mammalia > Carnivora > Phocidae > Mirounga > Mirounga leonina. Next base: position 2,025,477 of record NW_023270498.1, read on the forward strand.
GCAGGGGAGATCCGACCTCGGGCATGCTCGGAAAGTATGTCCCTGCGGGAAAGGCCTGTTGATCCGTGTTGGGGACCCTCTCTCCTCGTGACCCACCTCCCGAATCAACAAATAAGAACGTGGCCAACGTGGCCAATGGAAGGCGGCACTGTCCACTCCATGTTAAAGACTCACTGGAAACAGGGGGGACTTCTCAGAACAGCAGGGCCCCCCACCTCCAAGATTCCCAAGGACGCCCGCCCCCGGCCTCCCCAGCAGCAAAGTGACGGGAAGCTGAGAACTTACAACTGGTGTTTCACGTGCCCAGGACGCAGGCCCTGGAGTCCACAGTGCTCGTGGATACGGCTCGGCCACCCGCCGCTCCCATGGGATGGGGGCTGCACCCGAGCCTGGGCACAGGACGGAGAGGGCTGTCTGAGGCACGGCACTCGTCCCCGAGGACCAGCGGCCGCGTCGGCCCCGTGTCAGCATATCCGGACACCCGTGGACCCGCCCTGCCTGCCAGACACGCCACGCGAGCCACGCCGGGAGCTTCCTGTTGCACAGCACCTGCATCACATAGAAACGGATGATACTTGGGGCGCCTGGGTGGCTCAGTTGGTTAAGCGACTGCCTTCGGCTCAGGTCATGATCCTGGAGTCCCGGGATCGAGTCCCGCATCGGGCTCCCTGCTCGGCGGGGAGCCTGCTTCTCCCTCTGACCCTCCTCCCTCTCATGCTCTCTGTCTCTCATTCTCTCTGTCTCAAATAAATAAATAAAATCTTTAAAAAAAAAAAAAAAGAAATGGATAATACTCATTGTACTGATGTCTGTTATTTACCCTGGTATATCCGACGGTTATCATTTCACCATGCAACGGATCGGAAAACCATCAGGGAGCGAGTTCGCCTTTCCTTGTATAGTCTTCGGGATCCTTGCATTGTACGCTGTCAGCACAACTCAACTTGGCCACTAAATTTTCAAGTGGAAGGGAAACGCAGTCTTGCCCAAACCACGGCTCTTGGTCATGTGTTTAAAAAAAAAAAAATACTTAATCCTGCTATATGTATTTCCTCATGCTTAAACTTTTAAATTTAAGTTAATTATCATCTGCAGAAAATTTGGCATTGTCTTGCCTGGTCACCCGCCACATGCCACGCACGTGGCCAGTTTCTGCTCACAGGACCGGAGAACGCGCCCTTGGTTCAGAGGCAGAGGGAATCCGCGAGGACTCGCTAGGCCAGCAGTGTGGGGGCCCATTTCTGTCAAATCGCAGCAGTGTGGCCCCCCACGGTGCCCCGGGGAAGCCACCGTGGGCAGAGAGCACTCAGAAGGCACGGCAGGGGTGAGATGGACGTGGACACCTTTGTCCAAGGGCGACGCCGCGGACCCTTGGATCCCTTGGACGTTTCCTCCTACAGTCCTACATTTTTGTCCCCATGCCCGTGGCCGCCACCAAGGGCGTTAGAGACTGCGTGCTCCGCCTGCCCTCTGTGCCGGGTGTACGGATGGTCGAGGCCTCCCTCAGGATTCCGTCTCAGATACATCTCTGCTCTCCAGAGTAACGTACTTGCTCCTGTTCATGCTGTCTCTCGTAACTCAGTTAGTCATATTCCATGGACACAATGAAGTACTTGAAGACAATTTGTTTCCCTTACTGCCCTGCTTCCAGGAGGCTCCCGGCCAAATCGCTGCGGTCCCCAGGGCTTTGTGGTGAACCCACCGGATGCTGACCTTCCACGGGCTCCATGGTCCCGTCAGATCTTTAGTTTCTCTTGGTCATGCATTTAAAAAAAAAAAAAAATACTTAATCCTGCTGTATCTATTTCTGCATGCTTTTCAAATCCTTTTTGGGAACTCGGCAGGGTATGAAATTATGAAAATAAATTATAATTCTGTGGGTTAGGAGAGTCACTGGGGCCCAGAGCGCACCGTGGGAGACTCTGAACTCACCTCCTCACACACACACTGAATCTACACCTGCACACAGAACAATTCCTCCTGAAGACGAACCGAGGGCCGCGCCAACAGAGGGACTGCACAGAAAGCACAAGGACATGGTGGCAGGGGGACCCAGCACATACTCCCCACCCTGGGACACGGGGAGAAACCCGGCTTGAAGGGCAACGAGGCTGTCAGGGAAGGATATCCACTTCTATACCCTGGAGCCTTGGCCAAACAGGAGAGGAATGCGGAAACTCTCCAGGGTTGGAGGCACCATCCAGGACCATTTTTTACATTTAGTGCAGATGTGAGCAGGGTCCAGGCACTCTGCCAGCCCTCCTAGGACCCCCCCAGCAAGTGCAAGTCCCTAGCCCACACAGGCTCCAGCTGTTCCACCAAGGCAGCAGTCTGCCCCAGGACCCCTGGCACAGCTTGCCTTGAGACACACCCAGCCTCCGTCTGCTCCAGGTCCAGCCGAGCCACCAAGGTAAACAAAGTGACGCTCACACCGGGAGGCCCTGGTCCACACCCACTCCAGCTCCAGCAGACCTGCTAAGATGCCCCAGTGAAGGGCACCCGGGAACCTCCCCCAGGCTGCACCCACTCCAGACAAACAAAATTGGAAACATAATGGTCCAAAATCTATGGGATGCAGCAAAAGCAGTCCTAAGAGGCAAGTTTATAGCAATACAGCCAACTTCAAGAAACACGAAAACTCCCAAATAAACAATCTAACTCTACACAAAGAAAAACAAACAAAACCCTGAGTTAGTAGAAGGAAAGACATAATAAAGATGAGAGTGGATATCAATGAAACTGAGACTAAAAAAATTAGATCAATGAAACTAACAGCTGCTTCTCTGAAAGTATAAACAAAATCAATAAACCTCTAGCCAGACTCATCAAGAAAAAAAGAGAGAGCCCAAATATATAAAAACAGAAATGAAAGAAGAGAAGTTACAACTGACACCCAGAAATACAAAGGATCAGAAGACACAACCACCAACGACTATATGACAAAGAACTGGAAAACCTGGAAGAAATGGACAAACTCCTAGAAACATATAAGCTTCCCAGACTGAATCACGAAGAAATAGAAAATCTGAACAGCCGACTACAAAGAATGAAATCGAATCAGTAATTTTAAAATTCCCAAAGAACAAAAGTCCAGGATGAGACGGCTTCACAGGTGAATTCTACCAAACATTTAAAGAAGAGTTACTACTGACCCTTCTCAAATTATTCCAAAAAAGGGAAGAGAAAGGAATGCTTCCAAATTGAGTCTATGAGGCCAAAATGACCCTGATATCAAAACCAAAGACACAACAAAAAAAGAAAATGATGGGTTAATAACCCTGAAAAACAAAGAAGCTAAAATCCTCAAAAACATACTAGCAAACCAAATTCAACAATACATTAGAAGGATCATTCACCGTGACAAGTGGGATTTATTCCATGGATGCAAGGATGGTTTGACATCTGCAAGTTGGTCATTGTGATGCACCATATTAACAATATGAAGGCTACGGGGCACCTGGGTGGCTCAGTCGGTTGGGTGACCAACTCTTGATTTTGGCTCAGGTCACGATCTCAGGGTCGTGAGATCAAGCCCGAAGTTGGGCTCCACGCTCAGCAGGGAGTCTGTTTCTCTCCCTCTCCCTCTGCCTCTCCACCCGCCCGCCCCGTTGCACATGCAAACTCTCTCTCTTTTAAAAAAAAGACAATACGAAGGATAAATATCATGTGATCATCCCAGTAGATGTAGAAAAGGCATTTCACAAAACTCAACATCCATTTATGATAAAAACTCTCAACCAAGTGGGTACAGAAGGAACATACCTCAACATGATCAAAGCCATGTCTAAGAAGCTCACAGCTAACATCATCCTCAATGGTGAGAAGCTAAGAGCTTTTCCTCTGAGACCAGAAACAAGACAGGGATGTCACTCTCACCACTTTTACTCAACATAGTTTTGGAAGCCCCAGACACAGCAATTAAATAGAAAAAGAAATAAAAGGCATCCAAATTGGAAAAGAATTAAAACTGTCACTATTTGCAGATGACATGATATTACACATCAAAACCTCTGAAGACTCCAACCGAAAAATTATCAGATCTAATGAATGAATCCAGTAAGGTCACAGGATACAAAACTAACATACAAACATCTGTTGCATTTCTATACGCCAATAACAAGTTATCAAAAAGACAAATGAAGAAAATAATTCCATATACAATACCCAGGAATAAATATACCCAAGGAAGTGAAAGATCTGTACACTGACAACTATAAGACATTGATGAAAGAAACTGAAGATGACACACAGAAACAGAAAGACATTTCGTGCTAACGGATTGGAAGAATATTGCTAAAATGTCCAAACTCCCCAAAGCGATCTACAAATTCAATGCAATCCTTCTCAAAATACCAATAGCATTTTTCATAGAACTAGAATAAAAAATCCTAAAATGTGTTTGGAACCATAAAAGACCCTTAATAGTCAAAGGATTTTAAGAAAGAACAACCTGGAGGTATTGACACTCCCTGATTTCAAAGTGTACAAAGCTATAGTAATAGCTACAAAGCTGTAGTCATCAAGACAGTATGGTACTGTCACATTGATCAATGGGAGAGAATAGAGGCCCCAGAAATAAACCCACAACTATAGGATCAAAGAATCTATGGCAAAGCAGAAAAGAATACACAATGGGCAAAAGTCTCTTCAACAAAAGGTGTTGGGAAACTGGGCAGCCACATGCCGAAGAATGAAACAGGACCACTTTCTTACACCATCCACAAAAATACATTCAAAATGGATTAAAGGCCTAACAGACACATGAAAAAGTGCTCAACATCACTCGGCATCGGGAAATCCAAATCAAAACCTCAATGAGATACCACCTCACACCAGTCAGAATGGCTAAAACTAACAAGTCAGGAAACGACAGATGTTGGCGGGGATGCGGAGAAAGGGGAACCCTCCTACACTGTTGGTGGGAAAGCAAGCTGGTGCAGCCACTCTGGAAAACATATGGAGGTTGCTCAAAAAATTGAAAATAGAGCTACCCTATGACCCAGCAATTGCACTATTGGGTATTTACCCCAAAGATAAAAATGTAGGGATCTGAAGGGGTATGTGCACCCCGATGTTTATAGCAGCAATGTCCACAATAACCAAACTGTGGAAAGAGCCAAGATGTCCATCGACAGATGAATGGATAAAGAAGATGTGGTATATATATACAATGAACTATTATGCAGCCATCAAAAGGAATGAGATCTTGCCATTTGCAGTGACGTGGATGGAACTGGAGGGTATTATGCTGAGCGAAATAAGTCAATCAGAGAAAGACATGTATCATATGACCTCACTGATATGAGGAATTCTTAATCTCAGGAAACAAACTGAGGGTTGCTGGAGTGGGGGGTGGGGTGGGAGGGATGGGGTGACTGGGTGATAGACACTGGGGAGGGTATGTGCTCTGGTAAGCGCTGTGAATTGTGCAAGACTGTTGAATCTCAGATCTGTACCTCTGAAACAAATAATGCAATATATGTTAAGAAAAAAAAAAAAAAGAAGAAGAAGGTAGCAGGAGGGGAAGAATGAAGGTGGGGAATCGAAGGGGGAGACGAACCATGAGAGACGATGGACTCTGAAAAACAAACTGAGGGTTCTAGAGGCGGGGGGTGGGAGGATGGGTTAGCCTCGTGATGGGTATTGAGGAGGGCACGTTCTGCATGAGCACTGGGTGTTATGCACAAACAATGAATCATGGAACACTACATCAAAAACTAATGGTATAATGTATGGGGATTAACATAACAATAAAAAATTTTTCAAAATTTATTCAAAATGGATTAAAGGCCTGAGAGTAAGACCTGAAAGCATAAAGCGCCTAGAAGAGTAAGTTCTTCACGTTGGTCTTAGGGATATGGATTGGACCAGTCTCCTGAGGCAAGGGCAACAAACCCAAACTAAGCAAATGGGACTGCATCAAACTAAAAAGCTTTCACACAGTGAAGGAAGCCATCAACAAAATGAAAGGCAACCGAGGGCATGGGAGAAGATATTTGCACATGACATGTCCGATAAAGCGTTAGTATCTGAAATATATAAAGAACTTAACACAACTCAACACACACACAAAAAAACAAATAATCCAATTAAAAAAGGACAGTGGATGGGGCGCCTGGGTGGCTCAGTCATTAAGCATCTGCCTTTGGCTCAGGTAATGATCCCAGGGTCCTGGGATCGAGCCCCGCATCGGGCTCCCTGCTCCACGGGAAGCCTGCTTCTCCCTCTACCACTCTCCTTGCTTGTGTTCCCTCTCTCGCTGTGTCTGTCTCTCTGTCAAATAAATAAAATAAAATCTTAAAAAAAAAAAATGGGCAGTGGACCCGAACAGACATTTCTCCAAAGAAGACATCCAGATGGCCGACAGACACATGAAAAGATGCTCCACATCACTCGTCATCAGGGAAATGCAAATCCAAACCACAATGAAATACCACCTCACGCCTGTCAGAATGGCTAAAATTGAAAAGACAAGAAACAACAGGTGTTGGTGAGGATGTGGAGAAAAGAGATCCCCACCCCCCGCCCTGTGCACTGTTGGTGGGAATGCAAGCTGGTGCAGCCATTCTGGAAAACAGTATGGAGGTTCCTCAAAAAATTAAACATAGAGGGGCGCCTGGGTGGCTCAAGTCGTTAAGCATCTGCCTTCGGCTCAGGTTATGATCCCAGGGTCCTGGGATCGAGCCCCACGTCGGGCTCCCTGCTCCGCGGGAAGCCTGCTTCTCCCTCTCCCATTCCCCCTGCTTGTGTTCCCTCTCTCGCTGTGTCTCTCTCTGTCAAATAAATAAAATCTTAAAAAAAAAAAAAAATTAAACATAAAAATATCATACAATCCAACAGTTCTGCTACTGGGTATTTACCCAAAAAACAAACATACTAATTTGAAAAGATACATGCACCCCTATGTTTTTGTAGCATTCTTTACAATCGCCAAGCTATGGAAGGCAGCCCAAAAGTCCACCGGTAGCTGAATGGATAAAGACGGTGTGGAATATTACTCAGCCATCAAGAAAGAATGAGATCTTGCCATTGGTAACAACATGGGTGGACCTAGGTGTTACGCTACGTGAAATAAGTCGTTCAGAGAAAACAAATACCATATGATTTCTCTTATATGTGAAATTTAAAATAAATAAATAAATAAATAAATAAATAAATAAATAAATAAATAAACAGACTCAAAGAGAACTATCTGGTTGTTGCCAGAAAGTAGGGGGGTAGGGAAGGGGATTAAATGGTACAAATGTGTAGTTATTTAGAAAAGGGGGGGGCGCCTGGGTGGCTCAGTCAGTTAAGCGTCTGCCTTCAGCTCAGATCATGATCCCAGGGTCCTGAGATCGAGCCCCACATTGGGCTCCCTGCCCAGCGGGGAGCCTGCTTCTCCCTCTCCCGCTCCCCCTGCTTGTGTTTCCTCTCTCACTGTCTCTCTCTGTCAAATAAATAAATAAAATCTTTAAAAAATAATAAAAATTAAAATTAAAAAATTTTTTTGGGCGCCTGGGTGGCTCAGTTGGTTAAGCGACTGCCTTCGGCTCAGGCCATGATCCTGGAGTCCCGGGATCGAGTCCCGCGTCGGGCTCCCTGCTCGGCGGGGAGTCTGCTTCTCCCTCTGACCCTCCCCCCTCTCATGTGCTCTCTCATTCTCGCTCTCTCAAATAAATAAATAAAATCTTTAAAAA
>NW_023270498.1:2033255-2091125 GCF_011800145.1 Mirounga leonina
TCGGGCTCCCTGCTCGGCAGGGAGTCTGCTTCTCCCTCTGATCCTCCATCTCATGCTCTCTCTCTCTGTCTCATTCTCTCTCTCAAATAAATAAATAAAATCTTTAAAAAATAATAAAAATTAAAATTAAAAAATTTTTTGGGGCGCCTGGGTGGCTCAGTTGGTTAAGCGACTGCCTTCGGCTCAGGTCATGATCCTGGAGTCCCTGGATCGAGTCCCGCATTGGGCTCCCTGCTCGGCGGAGAGTCTGCTTCTCCCTCTGACCCTCCCCCCTCTCATGTGCTCTCTGTCTCTCTCATTCTCTCTCTCAAATAAATAAATAAAATCTTTAAAAAATAAAAATAAAAATAAATTAAATTAAAAAAATTTTTTATAAAAGACACTGGGATGCCATATACAGTCTGGGGGCTACAGACACTAATATGTAACCACTCTGTATGGTGACAGACAGTATCCAGATGTGTAACACTGCTCTCTTTGTAACGTACATAAATTCTGAAACACTGTGTTGTCTGCCTGACACTAATATAATATTGGATGTCAACTATACTTTATAAGAAAAAGAACTCAGTAAACGTAAAAAAAGAAAAGAGCCCCAGGGCTGGGTCTCCGGTCCCTGGGACACAGAGGTCACAGTGGAATGAGCAGGGGTGCACGTGTCTGAGGCGAGCCGCACAGGTCCGCGGGGGCAGGTGCAGAGAGGACTCGCTCCCTCCGATCCCTCCGGCCAGTGGGGCGGGTGACATCGCCTGCTGGTCTTCGACAAGGCCTCAGGCCAGCCGCGGCCCAAAGAGGAAGAGAAGCAGGGCTCCCCTGATGCTCTGGCCCCCACCGCCCACTGCTGCCTGCCCCTGCGGGGCCTCGGCATGCGCTGGGACCCCATGGGGCCTGGGGACTCCTCTCGGGACCTTCTGGAGACGGGAGACCAGCTGGGCAGTGACAGCGCTCAGGGACCCAAGGAAGAGACCACCGCGGAGGGGCAGACCCCTGGCAGCCCTCCCTGCGACATCCAGTCCACCCCCGCCAGCAAGCCAGTGGACCCTGCTGCCCCCTTCCTGCAGCGTGGTGACAGTGACGAGCCCCTGGGGCACAGCCGGCGCTCGGTCAGTGTCAGGTGCATGAAAGCGATAAGCAAGGGAGGGAATGTGCAAACGACAGCTGCCTGTTCTGGGCCACGCACCACATCCTCATCAGGCTGGGACCAGAAGAGTGCATTCGGGAAACAGAGGCAGGTGATGGAGTCACACCTCGGCCCTCCAGAGGGTCGCTGCCCATTTAGAGAAGGGCCAAACGGGCCAGCGGACGGGCAGAGACCACGTGGCCCTCGAGCACGGTCAGCCTCCTGCTGTCACCTGGCCCATCCCTTCTCCCAACAGCGAACGGTGGGTTTCTGGCACCACGCCTACCATGACGCGGATGGAAACACCTCTCCAGAATTTGGACTGTTTTTGTGGGTTTTTTAAATGCACTCAGTCCCAAAGAAAGACTTTGTGAACGTGATCTTGGACCGGCGGGAAAGAAAGCCGATAAGTGGGTCGGGAGACTCGTCCCCACAGGGGTCTGCTGGGTGCCCAGCACTTTTCCAAGAACAAAACCCTCATTTAAATATTAGACAAGAGATTACACATCCTGGTGAGTCTGCATCAACACTGGATCCATTTTGAGCGGAAGACAAAGGAAATAATTCTTGCCATTTTTACAGTGTGGGCTGCAAGGAAACCCCACCACTCGCTCTGTCCAAAGAGAACATTCTTTTGTGCATCGAGCAGAGTGTTCACCGCTCTCGTCAGGGAGCCTGCCTGGATTCCGAGCGGGCACTTACTGGCAACTTTCCATAACAGGACGACTTGAAATGTGGCTGTTTTCCAAGAAATTAACAGTGGGCTAGATTCTCAAGTCTGAGAGAAGCGTCAACGGGCCTCGCCTGGAAGTTAATGGAGTAAATTGCAGAGAGAACCTTCCAGAAAAAGGGAAGTGGTGGGGCTGGAAAACTTACTGAAACCCTGAGGAAACATGTGAGCATGTCCCTCTCTCCCAGTGAGGAATCAGCTTCTAGAATGTTCCCATCCGGGGGTGGGACCGTGTCCTTGGTTTGTGATGCGTGCGGGATGGGCTGTGGATGCGGGGGCGACACAGAGGCTCCAGGGACCAAGTGACCTGAAAGCTCTTATGTTACAGAAATGAAAGCAGCAGGCTTTGTTCTTGTCCTTGGAAGAGCTCAGATTTGAGGGGAGAGAGACTCCCGACCCCAGAGGGCATCAGGAAGGGCACAGGGGGCTGTGGCGATGGGGACACAGCCCACCCCCTTCCCAGTTTCATGTCGAGGGAGGTAGGGGCTGGACTGGAGGGAAATGCTTTGTTTGGACTGAGGCTCCTCCTAAGGCTGAAGTAGCTGAAGAATAACAAGGAAGGAAAATGACAGCTGGTGGGTCCCCAGGAAACCCCCAGTGCACACCGTCACCAGGGAGCGTCCTCAGGCCCCACCCACCCCCCCTCCCACGTGTTCAGCGACGCCTCAGAGGGCGTCCTCTGTGCTCGGCACGGGACACGGACATGCGAATGTCCTCAAAGCACACAGGTCTGACACCAGGCCGAACACAGCAGAAATAACAGGCTCGGACAAATGGAAGGCAGGCAGTTAGCCCCGCACTCCATGCAGAGCAAACGAGAGAGCTCACCAGCGGCCAAAGGCTCCGACATCCGACAGCTCCAGCCCGGTGACCCAGCCCCAGCTTGGCACCAAACACGGGACGCTGGGCCTGTCGGGGCCCCCACTGAACGCCCTGGGCTGCAGAGCTGAGCTCAGCCCCGCAGGTCCTAGCCAGACAATGACCAAGAGTGCGGGTCACAGAGCCTCAGGGGGCCACAGTCGGCTGGACTGCGGCTCCAGGGCCCCCCGTCCTGCCGCACGCGGCCGGCTACGGCTTCCTGTGCCCCCTGCACGTGCTGAGCCTGGGACCGGCGCAGACAGAAGAGCCAAACCCGTGTGTGAAAAAGCAGGCCCTGGCGGGAGACGCAGACCCTGGGGCAGGACGGCCCCGCCCAGCCACCGAGGGCCGAGGCTGCACACACGTCCCCGTGGGCCTGGCGCTAAATCACAAAGGCCTGCAGACAGCCCCCCAGAGCTGCAGCGGACGTGTTCGTCCCCGGAGGAAGCTCTGACAAAGTCGGCCCCGTGGTGGCCGGGCGCTCGCTCCCACCTGGCGGGGAGGAGGAGGTGGGCACGCGCGGGGGCGGGGTGAGGACAGTGGTCAGTGTGGGGACAGCATCCCGGGCCGGCACCTCCAGCAACAGCTGAAATGCTATGAAAGCAAACTGTGCCCTTCCGGGTGACCTGTACCTCGGGCCTTCCTAGGTACACGGGGTGGGGAGGGGTGAGGACAAGAGAAATCAATTCTGTCGCTGCCCCAATCTCATGCGAATGTCTCCTCCCGTTAAAATCGCAGCCTGGCAGGTGGGCCACCAGCAGGCGCTCGTCCACCCTCCCTCCTATGCGGCTGCACTACTCACTCGGGGACGTTCCGGGGCAGCTCCCCATCCATCCTAGAGCTCCCACAGGCCCGGGAGGTGGCCGCACCAGCCGCAGACCCCCTCCCCCGCCAACTGGTTACCCAGCATGGAGAGTGAAGGCTTTGACACCTGTCCTAGTTTAACAAGCGGATGCCCCTTCCTGTGCCTTCTTACCCCTCCCCCTGCCCCAGAGACACACCAGGACGCTCCTGCCTGGGGCCTCTGCCCACAGTCCCTCCACCTGAGGGCTCTGTCCCCAGAGCCCCCAGGACTTCCTCCCTCCCCAGCTTCAGTCCAACTCGGAGATCCAACTTCAAGCCCTTTGAAAGAAGGCGCACAGGCCCAGGCTTTAGAGAGCCCCGTGCCGGGGCCTGAAGCCTGCCTGGCCTCGGAAGCTTCCATCATCGGACCCGCCTGTAGCCTGTAAGAACCCCTTCCGCATCCCCCAAGCCTGACCGATGCTGCAGATGCCCGCGTTGGAAAAGATGCCGCTAAGTCTGGTCCAACTGGGAAGTGGCGTGGGGCGAGGGCCTGCTTCTTGGCATTCCTGACGTGAGGCTGTGAACACATTCTTGGAGGATAAAAATTAACCAGCGACCACCAGGCTGGGGCCCCTTGCCCCCAGGGCGGCCACCGACCCCCCCCCCACCCACTCCCCCCATAGGTCCTGCACACCAGTCAGGAGGGCTGCCTCCCCCCACCCCTTCCCAGGCACGGGACGCTCATCACCACCACACGGAGGACAGACCAACGCAGGGCCCAGGTCCGTGTTCCCTCCGAAAAGCCGCTCAGGGAACTCTGGGTAACTGCACTCATAGATCATAGGCTCTGGCACGCAGTTCCCAGACTGAACTATTTATCCAAATTAAAACCATTCTCCAGAAACAAAATCAGATCCTTTTAATTGAAAATAAAACCAAGCAACCCTGAAGGCTCTTTTTTTCTTTTTAAATGAAAGACATTCTTCCTGCTTTCTCATTCCATTAATCACAGAGTTTACACGATCTGTCAAAATAGCTCAGTAAGAAGCCTCCCTCTTCCTTCGCCTGCAGGCCTGGTTTTTAGCCTGTGGGCGCCGGCATTCAGGGACACCGGTGGACCCCGAGAGGCTCCAATGAGCACTGGTTTCTCCAATGCAATATGTGGGGGGACTTCCAAAAGTCTTGTCCCCTCCTGGGTGACACCCAAAAGGAGCAAAAGCAGGGGTCAAAACAGATACCCGTGCATCCTTGTTCCCAGCGGCATTACTCACGACAGCCAACTGAGGGAAGAGCCCAAGTGTCCAACCACGGACACACAAATCGCTGTCCGTCCATGCAATGGAATACTATCCAGCCTTTAAATGGGAGGACATGCTGACACCTGTCACGGGACAGACGAAGCTGGAGGATGTGAGTGGAATAAGGCAGTCACAAAAAAGACACAAAAAAGACAAAGACTGTGTGATCCTACTTCTATGAGGTCCCTGGAGGACCCACACTCATGGAGCCAGAGAGCTGGGGGCTGGGGACGGGGGCTGGGCGTGGGGGAGGAGAGAGTTTTCCTTTCACGAGACAAAAAGGGATCCAGGGATGGATGGTGGCATTGCACGACGAGAATGTGCTTAGTAGGGGCGCCTGGGTGGCTCAGATGGTTAAGCGTCTGCCTTCGGCTCAGGTCATGATCCCGGGGTCCTGGGATCGAGCCCCGCATCAGGCTCCCTGCTCAGCGGGAAGCCTGCTTCTCCCTCTCCCGCTCCCCCTGCTTGTGTTCCCTCTCTCGCTGTCTCTCTCTCTGTCAAATAAATAAAATCTTTAAAAAAAAAAAGAAAGAAAATAGTTAAAATGGAAACTGTTATGTTCTATGCATTTTACTACAATAAAAAAAAAAAGTTTGTGTTCTTTGACCTCTCGGCCAGACTTGGAAGTCCTTCCAGGAACATGACCAGCCAGAGTCTTGCTCAAGAACCTCCGTGCAAGGGTGCACACAGGTGACACGGGGCACAACTGGTCATCACGTCCACTACCGCGCGTCCACTCCTGGGGCGCCGTGCAGCCATCGACCCCCACGCCCATGCAGAGGTGGTTACAGGTGGGGACACGCTGTCACTGCCCTGTTGGTGCTGAAATGCCGGGCACAGAGTGGCACGCGGGATCTCGGCACAGTCAACTCAAAAAGCACGGCTGGTACGCGGCATCATTTCTCCGAGTCTACAGCCGGCAGAGAGCACAGGAAAATGGTTTTGCAGGAAAAGACTCAAAACTCAGCTTAAGAAGCTCAGACCTCCATTACCCGGGAAGCTTCTCCTACCCCTGAGCAGTATAGATGACAAGTGCCCCTCCCCTCGTGGGCCCCGGGACAGGAGGAAATGCCCCTCCGGCCTCGCTCAGCAACCCCCCCAGTGGAGACAGCACAGATAGGCCCCCTGCCCTCACCCCCGCCCACCACCCACCGGGCGCTTCAGATCTTTTAGTGATGAACTGGAAACACACCTGTCCTGGCTCAGCAGGACAAAGGTGCCCCACCACCTCCTCCGGTTATCACAGGGCTGGCCCCCATGGGGGATCAGATAGCGCCTCCAAGAATGAGGAAGTGGTGTTCCAGCAGGAGACCCCGGGGCTGTGGACATTCAGCAGGACCAGAGTCCGCAGTGGCCAGGGAGGGACACCCCAGCGCCACGAGTCACACACAACAGCCCCGTGGGGCCTGCCGGGGTGAGTCCCGTGAGGGGCAGCGAGGCCCCAGGCTGCAGGTGGGAAACCCCAAGGACACTCACGGCGACAAAGGGCGGCTTTTCCCCAAGCCTGTGGCCGCCAGAGCCCACTCTTTCCTCCCAGCGGGCTGCCTGAACCGCGCCTTTGATCTGCGTCCAAAATCACCAGTGGGGAGGGAGTGAGCCTCCCGAAACCCCTGAGAGGTGATGAATTAGGAGGGAGGAAGGCCAGGACCGAGTCAATGGAGCCCTTTTGTTCCGGGAGCCAGCACCGCGGCCCCAGCTCCGGGAGGAATGTGCACAGAACGCAGACGCCCCGCTAATGGCCCGGCCCGGCCCCAGGGCGCCTCGCTGGCCGGCCAGATGTGGGCCGGCCCCGCTCCCGATGAGTGACACGCGGCACCCTGCAGCTGTGGGCCACCGGCGGGAGCGGGGTCCTGACTCGGGCAGGCCTCCCCTGCAAGCAGCCACCGGTGGCAGCACAGGCCTGGGGCCGCGCCCCAGAGCACTTGCCTGCCCCCATGGCTCGGAGCTACTCGTCACTCTCGGGTCTTCCAAACCTCAGGGAGTGGTTGCACGGCTGGCGGCCAGTCTCCTCAAGTCTGTGCTGAAATGCCACCCGGGCACACCCGGCCGCTGCCTCTGGGCACCGCGAGTGCCGCCGAGACCCTCAGCGGCCTGGCCGGTGCCCACGGGCGCAGCGTGGAATGGTGCCCGCGGGCGCAGCCGGGCCCCGGGGAGGGCTGTGAACCAGCTGCTCCCCCCTCGGGAAGCTGGAACAGGGTCCCACAGACGTCTCCTAACGCTGAAGAACAAAGCCGGGGCTGCAACGGGTACGGAGCATAACCATCTCTCCAGAGCAGAGGAAGAAGAAGGCGGGAGCCCCCCACGTGCCACAATGAGAGCTCAGGGAGGAAGGAAGAGAGGAGCAGAGAGAGACACAGCCTCCCTGTCCGAGGAAGCAGCTGCAGAGGGAGCCCTGCCAACAGGGGTCACCTCGCCAGCCCCTCACGGGGAACCGTGGGGACCCCTGGACTCGGGAAGAAGTCCCAGTACTGCAGATGGGCCTGGGTTCCAATCCAGGAGGCCCCCCGCACCACGCCACGCCATCCACTTACAGGCTTCGGCCCCTGGTGGCCAAGGCAGGACAGGCTCTGTCCCCAGACCCACCAGCCCCATGACACGGGGAAGCTAGTTAAGCTCGCCGAGTCTCAGGGCCCAATGCTGGAAAATACAGACAAAAACCACGCCTTGCGAGGCTGGGCGAAGATCAGATCCTGTCCAGCAAGTGCCCCGCGTCGGTGAGCACAGCTGTGCATTCAAAAGGAGTTATTCTTGCAAGGTCACTAGGCTGGGTTCAGGGGGAAGCTCGCGGGGGTGGGGAGGGGGCCAGGCTTCCTGCCCAGCCCAGGAACGCCTTGGGAAGGCTTCTCTCCCAGAGCTGGTGGCCGCGAGGAACACCTCCCTTCCCTGATCAGAGAATGCTCCACCGGAGGGAATTTTCCTGATTACTGACCAAGACTCCTTAAACATAAATTTGTCATTAATTTAGCCCACTCGGGACAAAATTTATTAATACCACATCACCACCTTCTTTTTTAAAAAATTAACGTAACTCTTTTCAAAATGTGTAGGGGTCATCATGGATGACCCTCATCCCCTCAGTGACACAGGGGGGCACTACGGCGGCTTCTAAGGTTGGCCCCAGGTGGTGGTCATCCTTGCTTTCACTGGCCTCCTCCTTCCCATTCAGCACAGGCAGCCCCCCCAGGAGGGGGGGGGTTCCAGAACAGTCCGCAGGGCTGCACCAGCCCCAGA
The DNA here is from genome assembly GCF_011800145.1 of Mirounga leonina. Lineage (NCBI taxonomy): Eukaryota > Metazoa > Chordata > Mammalia > Carnivora > Phocidae > Mirounga > Mirounga leonina. The sequence continues at coordinate 2,041,276 of NW_023270498.1, forward strand.
CACACAGCCGAGACCCAGACGTCCCCGAGTGCACAAGGAGAGGGACAGCACGATCTGCCTGCAGGAGGGCCCGCCTCGTGGACCCACGCGCAGATGTGGGCGTTCACCAAACACTGTCCCCATAGGCAGGGTCCCACAGGAAGCTCCAGAAACCTGGAGAGTCACGTTTCCTGCTTTTACAGGAAAGGAACAGACATCAAGAAGTAACTGTTCCTAGCCTGAACAGTTGTGGGGCGCGATGACCCAGCCCTTAGTTCTAAGGACTCAGCGCAGTAGAACAGATTCCTAACATTTCCCGCACCTAAGAGGAGCCAAGTCCCCTTCAGCAGCACTTTGATGGAAGCGATCTTGAATGCGGGGGGGGGGGGGCAGTATGGCAACAATGCCTTTGTGCAGTGGCCTCTTCTTGCCTTTTTGCCTCCTTCCCAGGCCTTTTTTTTTTAACCCCCCCCCCCCCATCAGCAACATCCCCTGCGGGAACATATTTCATCCTGTAACCTTTAGCTCCCAGGGTCTCATTTGTAAGTTGCTCCATCTGAAACCATTAGGTGCCAAAGCTACGCTTGGGAAAAGTAGTCAGTTGCATCCAGGAGCACACAGTTCCCAGCAGCTACTATTTTTTCTGCCTTCTCAGAGCTTTGCAAAGAATTCCTCCACTGCCACTATGAGCTTTGGCATCTCAGCTGAGAAATCTGCTGTCAGAATATGCATCCATTCGGTCAGGCGTGCCGAGCCCCTGGGCTGCGCCACCCCGTTTCATCAACTTGGACAAGACACCTAGCCTGTTCTTTGCCTCCGTTTGCACACCCATAAAATGGGGCAAAATCGCAGCTCCCTCTGAGGGTTGCCATGTGGAAGAAATGCAAAAGGAACGCATGCAAAGCATTTAGCACAAGCAAACACTCAAGAAGAACGTGCTCTTACTGCGCTATACTTTGAGGTCACCATTCCTTTGCAAGATTGCAAAGTAAGTTACTATTACTTTGTCTCTGAGGTCAGGAGTCTGGCCTCCTGCCGGTTCCCAGTCAGCAACCACTGCACAAAGGTCCCCTCATTCCCTGCAGCAGGGCCCTGCTCCTTCCACCCACCAGCTGCAGAGACTCCGGGGCCTCTCCCGGGCCCCTCCAGGCCTCTCCACAGAAACGCCTTTCTTAATACTTGTTGATTGATTTGCAAATATAACCTCCCCGGCCCTAAAGAGGGGAGAATCACAGGACAGCAAATCTCTTTCAAAGGGCCAAGAAGTACCGCATTTCAAAGACAGCAATGGGCACACAGCAAACACACCACAATGTCCAAAGGGCTGGTTCTGAAGGCCGTTTCATCAGGCACTGAGGTATTAATGCAGTAGTCATATTAATGCAATGAATGCAATGAAAACTTGCACGTTCCTGTTCTCGGTATATTTTTAGAGTCTTGGAGGCTCAAGCATTCGTGTCACAGGGAGTGAAACCCCCAGAAAGTCAAAGTGTGTGAAGGCCTGGGACCCCCGCCTCGGGATGGGGGCTTTGGGTAAGTAGGCAGTGACCACCCGCGACAGTGCTCCCTGCTGGCCCCACACATCCCAGGGCGCTGGTATTAACCCCCGTGGAGAGTGGGGGTCACCCTCTAGCGCTGTCTGAAGAATCGAGGGCAGCTCTGCAGTCCCTTCCCGCCACACACTGATCTTCGTATCACTTGGAGCAAAGCCCCAGAGCCCTTGTCAGGCCGCGGTGCCCACCCGCACGCAGACCCCCGCCCGCGCCCTGCGCGCCCGGACCCTCCCCCCCGGCGGCTTGTCAGCGACCGCGCCGGCGGGCCGGGGGCACGTGCCACAGGTGGCGCGGGGCCCGCGGATCCCGCTCCTTCGGAAGGAGGGAGCGCCCGGGGACACCCCCCCTCCCGCCCAGCACGGGGACGGGGACGGAGCCCGTTCGCCGAGATCAAAGAGGGCCCCGAGCTCGGCTCTCCGCCCCGCAGTCTCGGGACGCGTCCCAGAGAGCGAAGTCCGCCGGGCGCCGCCGCGCGGTGCCGCTCCGGCCGCGCCTCCGGACCCGGACCCGGACCCGGACTCCGGATCCGCGCCGCCGGCCCCGCGCCGGGTCCCCGGACCCCGGGCCGGCTCGCTCCCGCGCGCGCCCCGAGCCCTCCCTGCGCCCGGCGCGCATTCGCGGGCGCCGGCCCGAAACAAAGCGGGCGGCGGTGCGGCCCCGTACCTGGGCGAGCGGCGCGTCCGGCGGGGCGATGGCCGCAGCAGGCCGGGCGCCGAGCAGCGCAGCAGCGCGCGGGCGGGCCGTCCTCCTGGCTCGCCGCCGCGCCCGCCGCAGGGCCCCCTCGAGGCGGCGCGGGCAATCGCCACCGCCGCGCCCGGCCGCCGGTCACCTGGCCTCAGCGCGCAGCCCTGCGCGCGCCGGGCGGGCCCGCCCCGCCGTGCGCCCCCGTGCGCCCCCGGGACCTCCCCGCCGGCCCGGAGGGACCGCCAGATGGTGACTCACCCGGCGGCCCCTGCGCCGAGAGTTCCCGCGCCGCAAGTCGGGGGCGGAGGGAGGCTGCAGTCCTGACCCCTGCAAAACCGGTTGTTCATTCGTTCTCTCACTCACTCGTTCGTTCATTCATTCATTCCGCGCTGTAATTACTGTGCTCTTGGGACCCGGGCCTCGCTCCCCGCCTGTAGCTTACACTCGTAGCAGGGTCCTGCAGACATAAAGCAGCACAGCCATGAAGGGCAAAGCGCAAGATGCTTTAGAAGTCTCTGGAAGGTCCGGCCAATGGAGGGAGGGCTCGGGGAAGACTTTATTCTTAAAATGAGCCAGGAGAAACCAGCAGGATTTAGGCTGTCCAGGAGCATTTAGGAGAGCAGGTCCCAGGCCAGAGGGATCCTCAGGGGAGGAGAGGCAGAGAAAGTCCAGCATCCCCCAAGACCCAAACATCCCCACAGACAGTCTCTCAGCCTCTGTTTTCCCATTAGTGAAATCCGGGAAATGGGCAGCACCCTCCGAAGATCCCCTTGGGAAACACACAGCCTTCTGCAGAATTAGAAATGCTGTTCCTCATAGGCAAAAGAACGGTGTCAACAAGAGTGTGCGGGAAGCCCCGCACATGAGGAAAGCACGTGTGAGAACACACCCACCCTACATCCTTCAGAAGAGAGACAGAGGTTGTATCCGCCGCTGGGACCAAATTCTCTTAGAATCCCACCTGGGGAGGGCTGCACACATCTTAAGGTGCAGTTACCAGGAACTGCCCCTGATTGGGGATGGACACCCAAACCTACCCGGGCCCTCCTGTCCTGCCTTGTGGGGACCTTCTTCGGTTCATCACTGAGAGTGGAGGTTGAACCCCGCTCCAATCGCACTCCTACCCTGCAAGGCCTCTTGGAAAGACCAGCAACCCCTGCCTTGCTCTAGAGGGTAGCATGATTTCTCAAGAGGTCAAAAGCCATGACTCTCTTCCTCAGACGGAGCTGGGCATTCATTCCCTGAGGCAAATGCTTCCAGAGCACTCAGGAATAGAACAGACCCTTTTCCTGCCCTCCAGGAGACCCCAGACCAACAGCCCGCAGGACAAGGCAAGGGGTACCAGAAAAGGAGTCTCAGCGGAAGAGGGACCCCTAAATGGGGCGGAGGCTGGTGTTATTACAATCCTCTTTGCACCCATACGGAAACAAGCTGAAATTGTAGGTAACCTGCCCAAGGTCCCCCAGCTGTTCAGCAACAGAACACGATAAAGATCCAGAACCATCAGGCCAACAAGCTCCTCGTAACTTTCTCCCACACTGCCCTGTCCTGCCCATCCATCCGGCACGGTTGTGCCGACTTGTCTCTTTGCTGGAACATCGCAGGGCCAAGCACATTTATCCATCCTGTGTCTCAGGCTCTGTCGCAATGTCCAGGTCCCTGCTGGCTGAACGACTAAGTGAACTTGAACTTCAGAAGATACCAGGACGTCCACCTGCAGGGGCAAGGCCCATAAGCTTGCCCATGATTGCACGGCTGGGAAGCTGGGGGTCTCGCCCCTGCCAGGCAGCCTCTCGTAAAATCTCTGTCCTCAAATTGCTCTCCCTCAAAGCCAAACGGTCCCACCTGCCCCTTGCCAGTTGGCCGGCCCCAACCACCCCCTTGTTTCTGGGACTGTGGACACTTGGAGGCTTATTGAGACAGTGTCTGTCCTCATACATCCCTCCGCAGAGCCCGAGAAGGGAGGCACACTGGACCTGGTGTTCTTGTGCATCCTCCGTTAGCCCGAGCAGTTGGCTCCCTGATCCACCGAAGTGCAGATGCCCACGCCTGCCCAGAGGCTGGCGCGGGGGGCCTTCCCAGGTCCAGGAACTCCCACTTCCCAGCCCACAACTTTGAGTTTCCAAGAACTTGAACAGCAAGGCATGTTGCAATTATCTGAAAAAGGGACACGCATTTTTTCCATCCTTACCCATCCAAAAATATCTCAAATCTGAAAACAAAAGTCTCAGACCGAAACGGCCACTCCCTTCCCAGCCCTGCAGACGGGGCAGGCGCGGGTCTGGCCAGGGGCTTGCCGCATCTCCAGTGCCCAGAGCTCCTCTTGTTCCTTCCCACAGGAGTTCTGAAAAAACTTTCTGGAAGCTTGTTGTTGCCATGAAGATGGACTTGGCCACCGCCGAAGTCTGACTCTTCAGTATCCCTGGGTCAAAGGCAGCATGTGGGCAATGATGTGGATAATTTTCTGATTTCCTTGCCCTGAAAAGTAACATTTTCCAGAGAGCCACTGGAAGGGGCAGCAGGAAGCAGGACACGGGATGCACTTACCCATGGTGCTGTGGCCAGAGCAGGACCGCAAGCCGGTGTGATGCACTTAGGTACCGTGCTCCTCTAGAGCTTGCTGGGACAGGGCCCCCTCCCCTCCCTATGCTTCTCCCCCCAAACACACAAATCTACAGCCACAGCCCAGCACCTCGACTTTTCTGTTCCCCGGAACCTTTCCCGAACCCGTGGAACCTTGGTACCCTCTCTGCCAAAATGCACGCCCACACCATCTTCTGCAGCCACGGCCCTGGGAGCCCCCGACCTGTGTCACTGCTGGAGCCACGGACGTGGGCTCTGAGGTAGATCTGAGCAGGGTCATACCCCGGGAGGAGGGAGGGAGGCAGGCCAAGTGGGTGCCGGCGCTGGGAGCTGTCCTGGAGCACATGGGTCAGTCTCGGGTGTGGGCCACCCCGGGAAGGCCACCCTTTGCCCCTGAGGCCATCCCCAAAGGAAGCTGACAGCCCGGGGCCACCTCCCAGCAGCCCGGCCAGCAAGTGTCCATTGAAGGGATCTGGACGGTTATTACAGGGACCTCGAGGTCCCACTGGGCTGCTTTGTCCCAGAGCTGGGATCATCTCCAGAATGACTCCCCGGCTCTCAGTTGTCCTGCCCTGGTTAGAACGGAAGGGTAGCTGCCCCTGCCCCACGAGCAGCCTCCCTAGCGAATCCAGCTGGGCTCCATCCTGCAGGCGGCCGGGACTGCTCTCCCTCCTGATGGCCCCTCCCTGGGTGGCACTTAGGAGACCCGAGGCAAAGAGCACGAGGACAAACAGGACCACGGCCGAGGGGAAAGAAAGCCGCCACAGGGCGGACTGGCTCGGGACATCTGGGGCCCGTCATTGAAGCCCTGATGGCTGGGTGTTCTGTTCCTGCAGCCAAACGCATTCCTAGTGGGATCAGGGCTCAGGAACCTACCTGCTGGGGCTTCCAGAGAGGTCTGAGCCAAGGGGTGATAACTGGCGCCACCCGAAGAAGGAGCTTCTTGGCAGGTCTGGAGCAGGTGGGCGTGGCCTCCTCCCCCCATCCCACCTCCCTTGGCCTGGAGCACCAGCACCTCGTCCTCCCGCCCCGCAGGTGCAGAGCCCACCTGTCCTGAGATCACATGTCCAGGCAGCCCCACCGAAGGAGAACCGCAGTGGTCCTTGGTGCTCCTGCCTGCCTTCTCCTTGATTATGTCTTTGCCTCCCCAGTCGCTGAGTGCGTGGACCTCAGCGAGTCTTCAGGGAGGGTGAGTGTTGAATAAATGGGTGATCCTGGAAGAATGAACAACTCTGAGGGGTCCAGAACGTCCAGGAGCGCTAAGTGACATTTAGTCCAGTGCCCTGAGGGGTGAAACATGCTCTCCACACCTTTGAGAATGTATGGACTCCACCCTCCGTGTTCAGAAGAGGGTCCCAAAGTGGGAGAAGGCAAAGGTGCCTCAGGGAGCCTCAGGCCCAGCTCCCAGTCCAGAGAGCTGAGGTGACTGCCTGCGGTCACACACAAGCCGGCAGCCTTCCTGTGGAATGCACTTGACCCTTTATTTAAAACGACACTGGAGGGGCGCCTGGGTGGCTCAGCCGGTTCCGCGTCGACTCTTGATTTCGGCTCAGGTCATGATCTCAGGGCCGTGAGATGAAGCCTCACGTCGGGCCTCGCGCTGGGCTCGGAGCCTACTTGAGATTCCCTCTCTCCCTCCCCCTCTGCCCCTCACCACCTGCGCTTGATCGCTCTTTCTCTTAAAAAAAAAAAAAAAAAAGTTTAAAATAAAACACCCCTGGAGAAGACCTGGAAGGAGTGACCCCAGTGACAATGAGCAAAGCCAGCCCCTGGGCACCCTTGCTAATCCTGCTCCCCACTGAGAGGAGCCAGGGCCTCTGGGAGAGGCGGCGGTTCTGGGTCCGGGAAGGAAACCCATGCGCTGAGCCTGGAGCACCATGTAGGGCCAGAGAGTGAGGCCGTGCTCAGAGCACAAAAAGCTTGAGGCAGTGGGAGGGACACGGCCCCCAACATGAAAGAGCTCTCGGTGGCCAAACCTGGAGCAATTTGAGCAACAATATAAACAGAGCTTTGGGTTATAATTCAAAGTATAAATATAAATAACCACGAGTCCATACTGATGGATTGACTGATTGAAGGAATGTATCAGAATAGGCAAATCTCCCTCACAGAAGATTTCCAAACAGTCTATGGGTCTAGCTCCCCACCAAGGAGACAGGGAGACGGGGCTTTCTCCCCACCCCCGAGCCTGGCTGCCCCCACTGAGCTGCTTCTACAGAGAGAGCAGAGGGTGGGGGTCCCGGACCTCAGCCAGGAGGTCAGGGTGACGAGTGAGTGGTGCTGGGAGCAGGTGCCCTCGACATGAGGTGGTGGGGATGGTGCTCAGCCTCTCTGTTTCCCTCCCAGCCCACCCTGAACCCCAGCCTACCCAGGAGGAAACGCCAGACAATCCCAACTGAGCGGCTGGTGGTCCACAAAACACCTGACCAGTGCTCGTCAAAACTGCCAAGGTCATCAAAAGCCAAGTCTGAGAACTGTGGTGGCCAGGAGGACCCCGAGGAGACACAAGGACTAAATGTCTCCTGGTGTCCTAGGCGGGGTCCTGGGACAAAGAAAGGCCAGTGGGCTCCCATGAGTGAACTCCGAATACGCCGTGGGCTTTTAGTTAAGTGTGACTTCCCAGCCCTGCTGCCTCAGCTGTGACAATGTGACCGTGGAAGGCGGGGTAACGATGGGAGAACAAAGAGGGAGAGGGTGTCTATCCAGGAACTCTGCACTGTCCTTGCCACGTTTCTATACATCTAAAGCGATTCTAAAAGAAAAAGTTTATTTTTAAAAATGGTATCTGAGCTAGAAGGAGAAAACGCTTCCCTTATAGATGCGAGCACAGCCATGCGTCCCCAACCACAGATGACCAAGAGAGAGATGTCACTGCGGACCGCCCCTCCATGCCCTGGAGCGAGTCAAGCGCCCCCAAACTTCTGTGAACCTTTGGCTACAAAAAAACGTGGTCCCTTGCTCAGGGAACTTGTCCAGACCTGAACTTGTGGACATGTGAAGTTCTTTCCCTCCGTCTCCTCTTCACATTTGCATCCTTCTTAAACTTCTTTTAGTGAAATACAGGTTTATTCCAAAAGAGACGAAATCTCCTGGATAAAGCATCGATAACACCCGAACTTCATCCTGCAGACATAAGAGGGGATGACAATAATCCATTCACCTGGTACATTGCATGTTACAAAACCAGACACACAGAATTTACGAACAGTGCTTTATAATAAAAACTGTGATTTAATTTCAAACAAGCATATTACCATCCTCTTTCCTTTATGCTGTGTGTGATCTAATCGGTGAACTCACTAGATTACTGAAATGAGTACCAACCCCTGATGCTCCAATTGCTTTTTTCACGTTCAGCACCGAATTCAAAAGCACCATGGGGTGAGCGGTGCACAGATTATGATGCGGATCTCAAGATAAGCAGTGTTTCCTGGGGCGCCTGGGTAGCTCAGCTGGTTGGGTGTCTACCTTCAGCTCAGGGCATGATCTCCAGGTCCTGGGATCAAGCCCCGAGTCGGGCTCCCTGCTCAGTGGGGAGTCTGCTTCTCTCTCTCCCTCTGCCCCTCCCTCCCCATGCACACACACTCTCTCTCTCTCTCTCAAATAAAGAAATATATAAAATCTTAAAAAAAAAAAAAAAAAGATAAGCAGTGATTCCTGCACAGAGCTGTGGCCAGGGGTCCCCAGAAGACCCAGGAGTCTCCCCCGCAGAGCCTGGGCAGGGAGTGCTGACCCTGGGCAGCCTCAGGACCTGGGAAGCTCTGGCGACTTTCCCAGCCAAGCCTCGGACAGCAGAGAACGTAACTTTGCTGAGGTCAGCTCCCCAACCGTGGCTGACAAACCAAGGGCCAGGCCAAGCGTGCATCTCTTGACCACAGTCCAGATGGACCACCAGGATAGCAATATGTCCTGACCAAATCGTACAGGAATGAAGCTGTCTAGGGCAGAGGCCCAGGGAGGTGGACACGGAGAGCCCTTCCCTAGAGACCCACGGACACGTGCGCACAGCCCCACCTGCAGGGCCCGAGACAGAATCCCAGTCGGAGAGGGGGACTTCAGTGGGGAAAGTGGGCTCCTGCCCTCACTGAGCCCATCTGTTTGGGGCGGGGTGGGGGGTGGCCAGGGAAGGCCTGTTTTCCTGGAAGCCAGTCTGCAATCCCAGACCTGACACCTCAGACGTGACCTAGGACAGGGACAGGAATCTGCCAATACTGAGGACAGAGGAGACCAGGTCCCTGTTGCCATACAGAGAGCCCCCCCGCCCCCCCTCCCCACCAAAACCTTGCAAACCAACGCAGACAAGAGCCCCGCTTGGGGCTCCACGTGTAAAAGGCCCTGTGGGGATAGCAGGCAAGAGCTCACCTGCAAGGAGTTTGAGGGGCAGCTCCCCATGTTGTGGGGCCTTCCCTGCACCCTCAGCCACACGCTCCTTCAGCTGTGCTGAACTGTGATCCCCCAAATTCATATGCTGGAGCCCTAACTCCCGGGACCTCAGAATGGAACTGTACTTGGAGATGGGTCTTTAAAGAGGTGATAGAGGTAAAACGAGGTCACTAGGGTGGGCTCTACTCCAATGTGAGTGGAGTTCTTATTAGGAGAGGACATCAGGACGCAGACACACACAGAGGGAAGACCAGGTGAGGACACAGAGATAAGATAGTGTCTGCACGCCCAGGAGAGGCCTCGGGAGGGACCGGCTCTGCCACGCCTGGATCTCGGACCTCCAGCCTCCAGCACCAGAGGAGAAGAGGTGTTGCTTAAGGCAACCGGTCCACGGTGCTTTGCCATGGGAGTCCACGCAGAATAGGACAGAAGCCCCTACTGCTGGCTTAAAGCACAACCCGGAGATCATCGGCGCATGCGTTCTCTCACTCATTCATTCATGCATCCAGCAAAGGTTCAACGAGCACATGCATCAGCACATGGCAGTGAGATGCTGTTAGATGTCTGTTTAACCTGCATCCTGCAGGCCTTCAGGAGTGCAGGTCTGTCCACGCGCACATCTGCCGAATCCTGCGCTGTGCAAACCTTTCCTGAGCCCTCAGCCGGCATGAACCCCTGCCTCTGGGATCCCTGCAATGAGACGCCAGGGCCTGAGATTGGTGGCAGTGGGCCATGCCAGGCAGATCAAGGATTCCAGAATGTTCTGGCTGCAAAGTCCCCGACCTCTGCCTTCCATGCCAGGACGTCCCCTTCACAGTCCCTGACACACTCACCAGGCTCAGCTTGAAGGCTTCCAACGCAGGGGAGCTCCCCTCCTCGGAAGCGTCAGCCCGCACTCCCCAGGACGGAGGAGCGAGGAGCGGCTCCGGTTGATAGGAAGGTCTTCCCGGGAAGCCGCGATGGTGTGAAGACGCCCCCCACCCCAGGAGTGTGCAGGGCGAGTACCCCTGGGGGAAGACAAAGGAGTAGACGCTGAGGCACAGTGAGGCCCAGCAGGAGCCCAGTGTGGGGGCATCCAAGGAGGTGGCCCCGAGGGGAGGGGACAGCTGGAGGGTCCCTGGCTGGGGCAGGAGAGAAGGCAGAGGTGCAACGCTAAGCTCAGGAGTAAGAATCTGGACCTGCACCCTGCCACCTCCAGCAGCCTGGGTTTCCCGGGTTGTGCATAGGGGCCGTGACAATGACACCCCAGGGTCTCACAGGCTGGCGGGTGGCCTCCCTGCGGCCCTCGGCTCCGGGCCTGACACGGTAAGTCCACCAGCAGCCGCCGTTGGCCTGGGCGGGACAAGGTGGGCGGCAGGAGGCGGAGCTGAGTGCCAGGAACCCTGGGGGGGGGGGGTGCGGGGAACCCGAGTCTGACGACCATGGTGGCGGGGGCGGCCCACAGGGTCCGGGGGCCAGGGAGAGGACCCAGGGAGGGCCGGTCCATTCTCCTCTTCCTGATTTTAGACAGAAACACAGAAGTAACAGCGGCCGGACCCGGGGCCTGGGGCTTTGTGGTTTTGCTTGGAAACAATGATGAATTACAGAAGGAATCGCTCCGATATTTTATGTTCGCTCAGCAGCTCTCCACCAAGAGGGAGCCCCAACCCACGGGCCTGCCCCGCGTAAGAAGGCTCTGTGGCCATGTTCTTAGGTCAGCATCCGGCTGGCTCCCAAACTCAGCCGGGGACCCTCCTGGCACAGCCTCGGTGGGAGCAACTAGCAATGGGAATCTGAGCGCAGAAAGGTGGCACCAGGGTGAACGCTGCCCACGGGGTGTTGGGGGGGAGGTGGGAGGGGAGGGGGCGTCTGTGAGCCCTCCCCTCCCCTTCCTCTTCCTCCCTCCCCCCAGGCAACAGAGTCCAGGATTTATTTAACAAATGGTACTAGTTTACAAGGGGTTCGTCAATGTAGGATTCTTTCTAAACATACTCCTTTGAAAATGTAACATAGAATTTATTTATAAAAACCCCGCAGGCCACAACTCAGGAATGCATCTGTTGCTTGCGGTGAGGGCCAGGCGCATCCCTGGTTCAACGCCAGCTGCAGGACACCCCTCCGGAGCAGGCGGCCCCTCACATTTCCCTGACCTCAGGCAGGGGGCTCCAGCGTTGTTTCTGGTTCTGAAGTTTGCAAGCCTCCCTAGGCTGGACCAGTGAGCGCCAACTATGAGAAAGATAAAGGCCAATGGATCTGGGTCTTCCATTGCTCAGGTGCCTCTCTGCAGGGCAGGGGGCCTGCACAGCCCCCAGGTGGCATGTGCTCGTTCTCGGGGGGGCCCCTCAGTCTTCTCCACCTGGGAGCTCCCTGGGAGCACCAGCGGGAGTCAGGCAGGATGCCTGAATTTGAAATCCTGGAGTGGCCAATGATGTGCTATGTGACTTCGATAAGTTAATTAACCTCCTCGTGCCCTGGTTTCCTATTTTGTAGAAGATGGGGATGATACTAGAACCAACCCAATCGGGCTGTGGGCAGTTTCCGAGATCTGTTTAGAGCCGTTTCCAGCGCTCACTGCAGATGTTAAAGGAGGCCTTCACCTTGGTTTCTCCACCCCCAAGCCAGAAAAGAATATTCTGCCCGAGGAGTGGCTTTCCCAACCTGCTGATCACCGAAATCACAGCAGGGGAGGGGCGGGCGTATACGCCGGCAGATTCCTGAGCCTGGGCTCCGAATTCCAGGGCTGGGTCCAGGAATGTGCTTAAAAAAAAAAAATCCCTTGTTTTTGTAAATACTGCCTAAGAAGGAGATATGTATATATTTAGAAGAGAGCGTTGTTATCCTGAAGCATTATTAACCAGCACCTCCTTTCTATTAAAAATGGTCTTTTGGTTGGGGGGGGGGAAGCCTGTAGATTTTAAACTAGTCCAAGAATGTAGGTGGGTGTATTCCCAGCAGACCTAAGGGAGGAATTCCGACCTGCAGGATTCCTTAGCCCGATCGCCTGTGCCCTGAGGCCTGGTGCCAATCCCATCCAAGGCATCCGATAGGGCAGGAGGGGTGGGGGAGCAAACCTTTGGGAGCTGAAGATTTTGATGGTCTGAGAGGCACCTGGGACACTGAAGCTTCTCAGAGGAGAGTTGTGCAGGAGCTCCCCTGAACACACCCACTTTCCCCCAAGGGCAGAGGAGTGTCTGCGGTGCGCATCCCCTCCCCCAGGCCTCCAGGAAGTCCCCCCTGCACCGCCCCCCGCCCCCACCCCCGCCGACAGTTCTCTGTCTTGAGTCACTCCTGTCATTCCCTGGGGTACCTGCAGCAGGGCCCCCCCAGTCTAGAGTGGGAACAAGTGAGGATAGCTTGCACAGAGGAACCCCAGTGCCCCCAGGGTTGCCCCCCAAGAAACCCTGTGGCCCCCAGATTGTACCCCAAGACACTAGGGTCCTCCAGAATTGTATCCTGAGACCCAGTGGCCCCTTACATTGCACCCCAAGAAACCCCAAACCCCATCAGATTACACCCTGAGAAACCTTGGGGCCCCCTAGATTGCACTCCGTGAAAGCCCAGAACCCCCCACTCCCCTCAAGGCTGCACCCCAAGAACCCCCTAGGCCCCCAGGGTTGCTTCCGATTATTTTGTGAATGAGATTTTTACTCCCATGAGAAAACATCGCGTCACACTCCCTGGGTCCACGGCAGCTGTTCTCTGCTCTGCAGACCTCAGGGGACAGACGCCCGCGTTTCTCCATCTGCGTCTCTGGAAGGGAGGCTTTGGATGGCAGCTGGGGACTCTGCCTGGCCTGTCGTAGCCAGGCCAAGAACCAAAGGGCCTGGGGGCTGCTCTGGTTTTCAGCAGCCATCATTTTTCTTCCTAAATAAGTAAGTAGGCGGCGGGGGACGCGACTGTTTTCCTTCCCCGTGGATTCTCCAGAGTCCAGCGTAGTTACGGTCCCCCTTCTCTGCCCCATCTAAAATCCCCTTCAAGAAGAGCAGTGAGCAAGTCCTCAGAAACCAGACCCCTGACAGATGCCCATCACCACTTGGCAAGATGAAGCCTGGCCTTCCAGAGGTTTCCGAGGGGAAGCCGGGCAAAGACCAAGGATAAGACACGTGCGTGAGGCCGAGGTGGGGGCCCAAGTCCAGGCTGCGACTCTAGTAAGTCAAACACTGAAGAAAGACAAGCCTTTGGATAATCTCCGGATGATTAAACTGAGACTTCCTTCTGGGCCCTGCAGGCTCTGGGGTTCCTTTTAAGTAGAGAACCCCCGTCCTGCAAAGGAAAGCCATGAACGCGAGACCAACAGACCGCACATCTGCCACGGCCGGCCTGGGGGCCAGGCCTTCCTCACTCTGCGATCCCAAGATTACTGGACGCTTAAGTGACTGCGCCACCCAGATGCCCCATCATTCACAGGTTTTATCCTCTCAGTAGGTATTGCTGTCCCCACTTCATAGCAAAACAAAACGGGAACCCTCAATGGCCATCGGAGCCCCAGAGCGCTGGCTCCAGGCCTGGCCTGCCTCGCCAGGGGACCTCCCTAGGGGCCCGAGATGGAAACCGGATGCCAACATTTACAGGGATGGCCCCAGAGAATGTCCTCAGCTGGAGCAGACTTTGCTCACACTGTCTGAAGCCGTGTGGGAGAGGCATGCTTCCGTACATGAAAATGTGCTCAGAAGAAACCTAGCGAGAAGGAAGGGTGTTACAGGCGGTGAGTGGGGCCAGCGCCGGGGCGTAGGACTGCCAGCAAGCTCACCTCGCACTTCTCCTGGTTTTCCCGGATTCCACCGTGGGTTCACATCACTTTCGTAATGTGGGACAAAACCACATTTGCCAGTATTTTAAAATGATGCATTCTTGTAACGCTGGCCCCGTCATTAGCCTCTGAGCCCTCGACACAGAGAGTGGGGCCGCTGTGTATTTCCCACCCCTGCTGGCTGTCAGTGTGGAGACTGTTTCTCTGCAAAGCCGATTTCCCTTCTCCAAACAAAATGACACAAAGCAGCTTGTTCACCCCAGCTCTTGCCACATATTTGGGATGACAACATTCTTCCAAATAGCCTGGAAGGGCCCCAGTGACCAACCTAGACGTGCACTTCTAAGTAAATAATTTTACTTGCCAACATTCCTTTCTGGGGTGAATCTTCCAGCTCGTCCGCGCCTCTCAGTCTCCCGCCCCACTCAGCCCTGCAACAAGCACAGCGCCTCCATCTGTGGTCACTCTGAGTTTGTCACCGTGATAAGCTGCTAAGATAAGCATGAATTCCTCAGCAAGTAACAAAACAGCAGAATCAAGTTCACGTGGGCGGGAAAGTCATCCTCATTCCGGATCATGTTGATACACGCGTGTGGGCGGAAGTCAAGGGTCAGCGTGCACACAATCCTGGCTGCACCCATGGGAGGTCTGCCCATCATCGGCCACGGCTGTTGCGCTGGATCGAAAGTTTGAGCGTTCCAGGTAATGAATCAAACATTGAGGAAGGAGCTCGCTCTCTCCAACAGTCTGCTAAAATGGCGTCCGACCTGTGGAGTGGGTAGACCAGATGTCAGCAGGTGCAGCCCCATTTGGGGGCTGATTTGCTGCCTGCAGGGGGCGATGGCTCGGCCCAGAGGAGCCAGGGGTGCCATCAGGGGATCTGGGAGACTGGCTGGGCTTGCCAAAGGGGTGGGCTGTGGTAGGGAAGGCCCAGAAGCCAGCAAGAGACACATGAGAGCATCTTGGTGACCAGCCGGGGAGCCTTGTTTCCTGCTGGACTTCAGCCTTATTGCTGAATGGGAGTGAGTCAGAGCTGCGGGTGGTGACCACAGTGATGGGCATCAACATCCAAGGCTAAATCCTGTCTCTGGTCAGGGTGGGGACAGATGTGTTAGGGTTCCTATTATAGATTCCTATTGCCTGCCATGTGCTTATCAACTTTTTACAATTATAAATGGCATTTTATTAAGAAAAAGAAGACTAGGGCGCCTGGGTGGCTCAGTTGGTTGAGCGACTGCCTTCGGCTCAGGTCATGATCCTGGAGTCCCGGGATCGAGTCCTGCATCGGGCTCCCTGCTCAGCGGGGAGTCTGCTTCTCCCTCTGACCCTCCTCCCTCTTATGCTCTCTGTCTCTCATTCTCTCTCTCGCAAATAAGTAAAACCTTAAAAAAAAAAAATTAAAAGAAAAAGAAGACTAGGGATGCCTGGGTGGCTCAGTCAGTTAAGCACCTGCCTTTGGCTCAGGTCATGATCCCAGGGTCCTGGGGTCCAGCCTCGCGTCGGGCTCCCTGCTCAACGGGAAGTCTGCTTCTCCCTCTGCGAACTGTCTCTCTTTCTCTCTCTCAAATAAATAAATAAAATCTTAAAAAGAAAAAGAAAAAGAAAAAGAAGACCAAGACATTGCTATGGGCTGAGGCGTATCCCCTCAAAATCCATAGGTTGAAGCCCTACCCCCTCCAGGACCCCAGGATGTGACCGTATTTGAATATAGGACCTTTGAAGAGATGATTAAGGTACAATGTCATTAAGGGGCTTTAGTCTAATACGACTGGAGTCCTTATAAGGAGAGGACATCAGGACAGAGACACACACAGAGGGACGACCCCGTGAGGACCTGGGGAGGAGATGGCCGTCTGCACGCCCAGGAGAGACCTCGAGAGGGACCGGCCCTGCCATGCCTGGATCTCGGACCTCCAGCCCCGGGGGTGGGGGGTGGGAGGGGTGGAATAAATCTCTTTTGTTTTCAGACGCCCAGTCTGTGCGCTTAGTTCTGTTGGGTTGAGCTGACTGATACAAACATGAAGCTTTTTTGGGGAGGGTGGGGGGAAGATAATTCCCTTGCTGTGTGCACGCCCGGTCAGACCGCAGTGATTTTCCCCAGCCACATGTGTGGTTTTGCGTGTGTGATCCTGAGCATCTGAGGCTTCGTCAGGGACACCTGTCTTGGGGTCCCACAGCGCTCCTTCGCCATCTGCTGTACACGTGCCCTCCAGCGACACACCTCGAGTCGTGTGTTTGCTGACCCTGCGACCTCAGAGTGGGCGCCACCCTGACCTGACCAGAAACCTACAGCCAGTGCTCCTTAGAGAGCTCTGGCCTTCAGAAGAGCCACCCCGCATGGGACAGCCCGATCAGCGCACTGACGTGTCCTGCAGCCTTACGGAGCTATGTCGCGGCGGTCGGGAGACTGTCACCCTCAGAACAATAACATCCAGTGGAGCAAAGTTTGGTCCGGCCTGGGGGCAGGGCATATGTTTCTCCGTGCCACCCCCCACTCCCTGATGGGCCAAGAAACCGCTCTCTGACAGGTGGGCGGGGCTAAAGACGGAAGCACGTTCCAGTGACCAGCGTCCAGCCCAAATAGCAAAGCTCCTCCTTGACTCACAGTCACTGACCTATAAGCGTGCACTGCAGTCACCTGCGAGCGTTATCCGTCTACACAGCGCGCTGTGCCCGAACCGGGTCAGGGTCACTTTGCTGCAGGTACTGTCCAAGATCGTAGAATGCTGAAAACCAGACCCAACCCTTGCATGATCCCGGTTCTCCTTGCCCCCTGTCGGGAGGGGTGAAAGCGCTTATGAATGGTCGGGGAAATCAACAGGTGGAAGAGGATAAAAAAGGTCAATCAACGATGTTGCTGAAACTTGTAACACTCGGAAAATTGGAGATCCTTTTCCAGACTTTTTTGGCAAGCTTTCTCTCCGAGCTAAACTAAGCTGCCCGCCTCCTCTCTCTCAAAGGCAGGGACGAAGGCATATTTAGGAAGCACTTTCCACGTGCTCACAACTCTTGAGCAGAGCACATGGGGTGACAGATAGTTTGTGTGCCCCTCACGGAGCAGCCCCGCGGCAGGATCTGTCCCCCCCGGAGTGCCGGCCCACCCTCCACGGCCACGAGACTGAGTCCCCAGGGAAATGATCCCTCACTCTTGCTAACGTTCTGAGCCATGACCACGTGGCAGGTACCTGCGTGGATCAGCCTCCCTGATCTCCAAAACCAGCCCAGGAAGAGCCTCTCATTGGGACGCCCCACTGTAGATCGAGATCCTGGAGAGTGGGCACTGAAGACCCTCCAGAAGGTCGCTCTGTTGGAGGGAAATCTGGGGCATGGACCGGGAGCTTGACGCGGGGCCCCCTGCCTCTCCTCCGGGAGTTCAGTGACTGAGCCAAGTCGGTTGCCCGCATCCACAGTTGCTCACAGTCTGAGAGTGAAAGCCCGCGCACAGCCCTGGGGTGGACCTAGCGGGATGTTCCAATGAGGCCCGGAGAGAGCTCAGACGCATCCAGGAGAAACGCCAGGGCAGGGGCCCTGGAGGCAGAAGGACGGGTTGGATGGGATGGCTTGGGGTGTGTGCAGTGTGAACCTTCGGGAGGAAGGTGGAGGGTCCTGCTTCTGTCCTCACGGGCAACACTGCCCGCGTCAGACATAGCCAGGGGTCCCCTGGGTGCTCCAGACCCCGAGCCAGGAAGGAACCCCCCCCCCCGTGTTGCTGGGACAAGCTGGCTTCCCAGGCGGGCGGGCCACTCCTGCCCGAGGCAGCCAGGCTGGCAGCCCCCAGCTCCCTCCTCCTCGCTCCCCACCTTTGTCCCTGCACAAGGGAAAGAGTCCCGCATGGTCGCTGGTGGCCCAGCAGGGGGTTGTCCAGTGAGAGGAGTTCCATCGCAGACTTGGGCTCCCCACCCAGCCCTTCAGTGCCGGGTCAGGGTCCTGCCGGACGGCCAACTTCAGCTCCTTCCACCCAGGCTGACCGCGAGGCCCACTTCTCGCCGGCCACACCGAGCATCCCGGTGTCGCGGCTCTGCGGCCTGCTCTGGGCACGTCTGCAGTCCTTCCTGTCTGTGGGGATCCACCAGCGGGCCCCTCTGCCGTGAGGACACGCGGCCGCTGCCCCTCACCTGCCACCCCGTCTTGCAGCCCCAGAAAGATGAAGCCTGGGGGACTCCACGGTTACAGCTCCTCGGGAGGAAGGCTGCAGACCTGTCCCCAGCACTGAGCTGTGACAGGGTCACCCTCCCCCCAGTAACTCCCAGCAAAGGGTAAGCGGCAGCCAGGACAGGCCTCATGCACAGACACTGCACTTTTCTGGGAGCCTCGGAGGCCTGTCTCTGAAAGAGCAAATTCTCTAGATGTTGGTTTGGTAGCTGAGGGGGCTGTGGGAGAACTGGAAGTGGGTTGGTCGTTAAAGGGTAGCAGCTTTCCGTGGTGGCAAGTGACATTCGGGACGAGTTCGCGTTCCCGCTGGGACCCTGCTCCCCGTCACCTGCAAGATCAGCGCGGCTGTGGTTAGCGATTGCTGAGGGAGCAGGGCCCACCCAGGCCTCGGGGGCTGTGGCGGCCGCGAGGTTTGCTGACGGCCACCGTGCGGGGAGGTCTCACCCCAGCCTCTGGTGTCCAGTGTCGGGAGCAGCCCGTTAAAGTGTTCGGAATTCCGCCAGCCGGGTCGCCACGGGCCTCGTTAAAAGTGAAATTATATAGGGACGCCTGGGTGGCTCAGTCGTTAAGCGTCTGCCTTCAGCTCAGGTCATGATCCCAGGGTCCTGGGATCAAGCCCCACATCGGGTTCCCTGCTCCGCGGGAAGCCTGCTTCTCCCTCTCCCACTCCCCCTGCTTGTGTTCCCTCTCTTGCTCTCTCTCTCTGTCAAATAAATAAATACAAGTCTTTAAAAAGGTGAAATTATATAAGCTTATAATTAAATAAATCGTATTAAAAAAACACAGGCCGTCAATTCTCAAAACCTATCACTCCCACATTGTTCTGCCATATATTGGTATTGGTCCTGCCCCTGGGGTAGCCCTGTCTGTCGGCTCTGCACGGGGGGAAAGGCCACGTCGTGGCCCGGGGGCTTGGCTGAGGCCGTGCCGGAGATATTCACGCACAGAAACTGGCAGGTGCTGCAGACCAGGCGTGTTTTCCCCAATAGCCTGTCGGTGAACATCTACTGGCGCCCCAGGGGCCTTCCTGTTTTGGAGGCCGGTGGTCACGTGCACGCAGGGTGGGATGCACAGGACAGAGCGGGCAGACTTCGCAAACTCCGATCTGCCCCAGGGAGAGAGAGAAAATGGATGCCAAGTGTTCAGCTCAGTGCTCGGACCCTAACTCCTCACAATGCCTCGGCTCTGTGCAGCAGGTGTGCCCTTCAGCAGGTGCTCACCGCTCACCACCACGTCGCGACCTGCCCGGGGACAGGGCTGTCTTATTTGTGCCCCGTGCACCCCCAAAGCCCAGCGTGCAAGACACGGCCTCACAAATGTGTCTTGGATGGAGGAGACACTTGCTGGCCATCTCCAAGCTCGTTCGGAGCAGTTAAGGGAGGATTGCGTGTTTACAAAGCTGTTAATAGTGAGCACAGCGAGCCATTCCGCAGTCGGAATCTCTGGCATGTTCTCATGGGTGCTCGGGTACTCGGCCCTCCTGTGCCCAGGCATCCTGGCATCCAGGCTGTGGGTGAGCGACGGGCCTTCTAGGCGCCCACCCCGGCCGCACAGGGGCTGAGGGTGCTCAGAGCCCTCCTGCTCCGATGGCCTCAGCCCCCGTCTCCCCTCTCTCCGCCCTTCAGCCCGGCCACCGCCCGCCTCCTCCTGGCCTGGCCATAGCACGCTGACGGCCATCTTCAGCTCCTTCCACCCAGGCTGACCGCGAGGCCCGGCCTGGCTCCTGCTGGTCTGCACTGAGCCGCAGGTGGACCGGCCTCTCCACTGGACTCGCCTGCAAGGGACAGGGGACAGCCACTGCCCGCCACGTGGAGGGCTCCACGGCGGCCCGGAGACCGGGCGGCCACGCCTGGTCACCAACAGGCCCGCGGCGGCTTTGGCCTTCCCCCCGCCCGCTTAGCAGCCAAACACCCCGCACTTCATCACACACCAGAGTGAGGAAACGTGCCCAGAGCCCCCAGCGCAGACTTAACCCGTATCTCGCTGGTGAGAGCCCGACACATGCCTGTCTTGGATCAGCCGGTGCTGGGGCGGAGGACCCACCATCCTCTTCACCCAGGGTCCTTGCTGGGACTGCTTCCTGAGCAAAGTGGGGCAACGAAGGAGGGGAGGGCTGCTGGGGCCCCGGACGGTGGAGCCAGCCAGCTCTGTGGGGGCCAGACGTGCTGCGAGGAGCCTCGGGCTCTGCCCCGAGGGATGCAGTTGCCCCAGTGAGCCGAGGCAGAGAGGCAGGACTTACAGGGGGTCCCCTAGGGTGGGCGCCTTAAGCCCCCCAGGAAGGACAGATTGATTTCCTACTAAGTCACTGGGGGGAGGGGGCCAAGAGGATGCAGGGCTGAACAGAGAAAGACTCTGGGGGCCTGAGAGCGGGCCAGGCAGGTCCTTGTTCAAACAGGGTTGCTGCTTGAGAAAGTTCCCTTACGTACCAGCTGCAGTGCATTTCTGTCCCCCCCCCCTTTTCTTTTTAACGATCTTGCAGTCCAAGCATTTTTCCGGGTGCCAAATACTAAAATGGAAGGAACCCATTAACCCTTTCCAGTGCTGGGCATTCCTGAGCCCCAGTCCCTTTTAGATTTTTCTCGCAACCCTCGAGCGCTTTTTAAAAAACGTGTTGGGTTTGTAACAGCTGAAGTCAGGAGGTGCCCGAGGACGGAACGGTGAGGAGGGACCCCCAGCGCTGCTGCAGGACCCGGGGCAGGCGGCGGGCATCGTGTGACAACACCGGGCTGCTTGAAAGGATCCAACACGGCTTCTACTGCAAAATAACTCTGTTCCATGTGGTCGCCATTGGGCGTGGGGAATGCTCTAAAATTGAAACCAGCTGTTTCGTCCTACTGAACCGAGGGGCTGAGCTACGCGGACTCCCTGCGGGAATCGCAGAGCCGGGAGACCCCTGCTTGGAGGCGGGGCCCCATGCCCAGCACAGAGACTGCAGGCAGCTGTGTGCGGTAGTTTGCAGAGCGCCCCTGAGTTCTTGGGGACAGAGGTGAGGTCACTGACCTGGGCTTTCCAGGAACATGCTGCTGCTGAGCATCTGGCACGCACGGCCGGGGCACAGCCCCCCCTTGCCCTGCAAGAGGGGAGCCTACAGGACGTGCCTCTCACTCACATTGAGATTCGGACCAAGAGCTGTTTTCCGATTGCTTTTATTTTCTTGTAAAAGGAGGGCACGCACACGATAGGAGATCCAACGTTCCAGAAGGGCTCTGAAGCCCCCTCCCCTGCACCAAATTCCCAGTCCGTCTTCTCAGACCCTACAGCTCCTCATTGTACCCCGTGCATCCCTCCAGAAGTTTCTCAGGGACCAGGAGCTCAGGAGGCAGGGTTGTGAGTTTTGGGGACTGATGGCCTGGGTTCAAATCCTACCTTCCTTCATGTTCCTGGCTGTGTCACATTGTCACCTGTGAACTCAGGGCCTCTGTTTCCTGTTCTGTGAAATGGGCGCAACTTCCTAACTCAGAGCGTTGGATGAGGAGGTGCACGGAGAGCTCCTAGCACAGGGCTTGGCGTGCGTGCTGTCCATCTATCATGACGGCACCAAGGCACTGGGCAGCTCAAGGGGCGTCCCCTCTTTAACTCTTTAACTCTTTTAAAACCCCTGCCCCCCCCCACCGGCCACAGCTGTGCATTACTTTGTGTGTCCGTGGGGTCCCAGTGCACCCCACCCCTGCCAGCGGGTTGGGGTACACTCATCTTGTGTGTCCAGAATCTCCCTTCTCACCGCTCTGGGGGCTGGGAATCTGAGATCAGGACGCCTGCACAGTTGGCTGCCCGGGGAGGGCCCTTTGCTGGCGAGCTGGTGTGCAGACGGCCCCCCTCTTGCTGTGTTCAGGGCCTCTGCACATGGATGCTGTGGGGACACAGACATTCAGCCCACAACAGGCATCCTGTGTCTTTGAGAGCTAATAAAGCAGAGGGAGAAGTGCATGTTCAGGTGGGATGACTCTCTACCTGAGACCCTGTCTGCCCCCTGGGCGGGCGGCATGGGCTCTCCCTGCTGGACCTAGGGACCGTGCAGCCGCTTCTGCCCGTGATGACTCAGTCCACACATACTCCGGGGGGACGCGCTCTGGTCGAGTGCTATGTCCACTTCTGAACGGGAGCCCCCCAGCTCCCTGGGCACAGCCTGTCAGTGGCCCCTCGCTGGGCCCGGTCTCAGTTGCCCCCAAGGAAGGAGCTGTCTCTGAGCTGTCTGCAGCCAGGGACCCTCGTTCTGCAGTGCCCCCGGGACAGCGAGGGGGACCGGCGGGTTGCGAGTCCAGGGGCCTCGTCTCTGAGAAAAGTGGCCGCAGGAGGAGTGATGTCCAGGATGGTGCTTGTGGAGGGTTTTTGACCCCGTGGAACTCAAGGTGGCCACCACTCCGGAGTCTACTGGGAAATGCTGGCTGCCCCTTGACCAGGGAGCTCAGAGCTGGGCAGCAGCCTCTGTAGAAGGTGGCTTGCGGGAGTCCAGCCCTGGCTAGGGTTCTGTCCCTGAGGACACATGGTCTAGGGCCTGGGGAGGCTCTGAGTAGAGCGTGGGAAGCCCATAGGAAAGGCTCAGGTTGGGGGGCCAAGGACTGAGGGAAGGAGGGAGGGGGAGGGAGGAGTGAGGAGGAGGAGGTCAGGATGTGTGATGGTGGAGGCCGGGGTGTGTGATGGTGGAGGCCGGGGTGTTATTGGTGGACCCAGACCCGGACCCAGACCTGCACTCTCCAGAGTGGCCTCAGTCCCTCCGCGCAGCCCCCCTGAGGAGATGGTGCTGGTGCCCTTGTTTCTGGTCAAGAATCAGGCTGACGGTGGCAGAAACGGGCTTTGGGCTGAAGTCGCCCCAGTGCTGGTCCCTGGAAGCCTGAGCTGGTGAGCACCTTTCCAGGTCACACGGCGATTGTTAACACCCCCATGGCTCTGCCCAGAGCTGGAAGATCTCAGAGCCTCCCCATGCCGGGTCCCTGTGGTCACTGGCTGTCATTCTGTCCCACAATCTGGAGCCTCCTACCTGGCAGCGACCTTGAGCCCCACATGGTTGGCTGCTGGGGTACCCTTGACTCTGAGTCGAAAGCCTGCCTCTGGGGAGCAGATGGGCCTTTACTGAAGTTGAGAAACCGGGGAAAGCGAGACCAAAGGATTTCAAAGCAAAAAACCAGCCCACTGCTCCCATCTGGCTTGGTTCTCCAAACACCAGGCGATTGCATTATGTCTTCGTGGCACCGCCCACATTGGTCCAAGCCGCTGATAGTTCGGGACAAGGAGTGCGCCCTACCCACTCTTGGGCGGTGGCCGTGGCTGTCACTGTCAGGAAGGGGAAAACCTGACGGCCTCGGGGCGCTGGCGCTGCTCGATGGAGAAGTCCAGGCGGACAGTAAAACCCGCATGAAAACAAACTCATGTTCAAAAGGTTCAAACCAGAGAGACCCAGGGCGGAGATGGGAACGCCCCTGAGGTGTTGTGGCTGCAGGCTGTGTGCGGGGTGGCATCTGTGCGGACGGGGACCAGGCCAGCCACACGCCAAAGAGCTTTCCAAATGGCCTGGAGGAAACCAATAGCTCATTTTGGAGACCAGGTCCCACGCAGAGGGTGAAGGACAGCATGTTTGGTTGTGCATGCTCACCCAAGTGACCCCGCGGTACTCACTGGTTTACCCTCTAGGTTTGCATCGTGAGAAGTTGCCCACATGGAGAAAACTTACAGGGACAGTAGGGATGCATGCCCCACGCCCCCACCTGGAGCCCCTTGGAGTGTTTGCTCTCTCTCTGTCTTCCTCCCTTCCTCCTATTCCTTCTCTGATGCACCAGAAGCTGGACCACAAAGCTCGCGACATGGGGCACGCCCTTCTCCCGAGGGTAAGGGCTTTCTCTTGCATCCCCAAAATCACATCATCATGCACGAAAATTAACAACAATCCCTCGAGAGTATCCACTGTCCTGCCACATGCAAATTTCCCAACAGCACCCCAAAATGTGAAGCAGCGCCCATCACTATTCATCCATCCTATGGGTTGTTTGTCTCCCTGGAGACGTCCAACCTGGTGTTCCCCACCTCCTGTGACACTTTTTATGGAGCCCAGGTGGGTCAGGGCTGACTCTGCACTCGTCCCAGAATGAGGTCCCAGTGGAGGTCAGGGCTGGCGATGGTGGAAGTCAGGGGTGTGTGATGGTGGAGGTCAGGGGTGTGTGATGGTGGAGGTCAGTCAGGGTGTGTGATGGTGGAGGTCAGGGGTGTGTGATGGTGGAGGTCAGGGTGTGTGATGGTGGAGGTCAGGGGTGTGTGATGGTGGAGGTCAGGGGTGTGTGATGGTGGAGGTCAAGGCTGGCGATGGTGAAGGTCAGGGGTGTGATGGTGGTGGCCGGGGACAGTGATGGAGGAGGTCTGGCCCCAGGTCTAGCAGAAGGTGTGACTTACCCTGGTTAATGGCACTGCTAACTGGAATGACTCTGTGGGGAATCCTGACGCAGTTGTCCGTCAGTGTGGGAGAGAAGCTGCGTGTTAGAGACCGGAACAGGCGTCCGAGGGCGAGGAGACTTCTCAGTGGCTGGGAGGTGGGGGAGAAGGAGCGTCAGGAACACCTGCTGGGGAGGCCGCCTCTGAAGGCCTGGAGCATGGAGAGAAATGGAGGGAGGCCCTGACAGTCCCTCTCGCCCCTCTGGGGCAGGCCTCAGGCAGACTAAGGGCAGTGAAGTCCAGGAGGCTCACCGCCCCTGGGACATAAGAGAGAGCTACTTCTGTTTGGCGGGACCTTAGGGCCGGCGTGGCAGGTGAGCAGGAACGGCAGCTGACACAGGGGCCCGGCTGCGTGCTCCCTGCATGCCCCGCAGAGGACCCGGCCCCCCAGCTGGGAGGTGGCTCACCCCTCCATCCAGCCCCGCACCCCACAGGGGAGCCCACGGCTGAGCAGAGCCGCCGGCCCTCTCTGACTCACAGAGTCATGAGCTCCGAGAGGGGGGCTGCCCCAGTGTCCTCAGGTCAGGGGGCCGCACATGTCTGCACAACTGGGGGTGCCTCCAGGTCCTGGCAAAGCACACACTTTGCGAGGAAGCACGAGATTTTGCTGAGAATGCAAGAGAGCAGGGCTAGGAGAGAGGGCAGGGCTGAGCCCGGCTGCTGGCCCCCGTGGGACCCAGGGGCTCTAAGGACTGGCAGGAAAATGGGATGACAATGTAGGGAAAACTCGGGGTGGTGTCTGGTCACTGGAGGAGCCTAACGGACCTTCTGCCAACCCCCTCTCTTGCTGCCGCATGTGCCCCTGTTCAGCTGAGTCCTGCGTCCCTGGTGGGTGGCCTGGTCTGGGGGTCCCCCTCTGCCGCACAGCCCTGCGGGTCACCTGCTCACTGGCTCAGTCCAGCCCGGGACAACCCCACCCCCGCTGTAACCTGAGCCTCCTCTGGAATGCAGGACCCTGCGAACAGAATTAATCCTCTTTACTTTGGCAGCTCTGGCTGGAAAAGAAAAGTGTGGGGGTGGGGTGGAGAAAAGCCAAAGACCCCGGCTCTGCTGTCCCTCGGCAGCTTAACAGGAAGCGGTTAGGGGCCTTGGGCTAGGCCCAGACGTTTTCCTGTGGATTCTGCAGGACGGAAAGCGACAGGGCCTTCCAGTAACTCATGTGCGCCGTGCCCGGACCCGTGAAGCTGGGGTGCTGGCTCAGTCGGCAGTCATCACCCCAATGGGGCAAGATGGGGACACGGTTCAGCCCACGTGTGAGACGGGTGTGCCCGTCCCGTCTGGAGCAGGGACCCCAGGCGCCCGCTGAGCCAACGCCGCCTTGGCTCGGCTTGGCCATAGGCCTGTGGAACCAGCCACGGGATCAGAACCACCCACGGTGCCCCGACCTGCCAGCGACACACGGGGGGGGCTGTCCTTCGGGCTGGGGTGGCCAACGGTGGCTGTGAGTCAGGCAGATGTTAAAATAGATCCTCCCTGTACACCAGCTAAGCTCGTGGGATGTAGAGACAGAGCCGATGAGCGTTTTGGGGGTAACAGGGAAGAGCTTGGGATTGGCCCGGGCCCTGCCTCTCCAGAGTCGGCCACAGACGTCTGGGAGCCATAGTTCCATGGGCCTGGCCCCAGACTTCATACCCGGTGGTGACAAGGCCACCTCCTCGGCAGTGCCCTAAGTGGGTCTTCATCATCCAGAAGAATTTGGAAACGTTGTTAAGACGTCTTTGTTAAAAAACCAATACGGCGATGGAAGGAAGAGACCCTGTCTGAATTGTCCTGTCCTCAGGGTCAAGGGCGAAGCTGCTCTGGCCGGCGCCCCTGGCCAGCGGCACCCTCCCCGGCCTCCCGTGCTGGTCCCAGGAAACATTTCAGGCGAGGGGCGGGCCGGTGCCCCGTTCTGTTTGTCTCCCATGGCCAGTTTATTTTAGTCTTTAAAATCTCGCTCAGTCCACTGAGGCTGTCTAATTAGAGGGTCCCACCGGCCCCGGTCTCACATTCTGGACAATGTGCCAAGGGACAGGAGCTGGTATGTGTCTGGATTATGAAACAGTCCCAAACCAAAAACAAAAACAAAACCCACAAAAAAACAAAGCCCCAACCACTGCAAACAGGAATGAGTCCGGATGTATCCTTTCCCAGGCCAACCCCGGGGAGACCAGAGTTCTGGGAAAGTCTCAGCCGCACAGGAGGGTCGGGCAGGGGATGGGAGGGCGTCTCGGCGCTGAGTGCCTCCGCGCACCCAAGATGGATGTGTGGGTTTGAGGCTTCGCTGAGACTTTCATCAGACCAAACCGCAGGAGATAGATGGGTTTTCACTCTGAGATGCCTCCCTTGTTTTTGTTGTGAGAGTTGTACAGACATTTAAAAAATAGATCGTGCCTACATCTGAAGAGTCCCCTCATTCGTGAATACATTCAGGGCGGTTTGAGGGGATGAGAAAGATGGGTTTTGAGAGAAAGCAATAAATGAGCCACCCCTCCCACCGCCGGGAAAACGGACACGAGATTATCTCAGGAGAGAGACAAGTTTTAAAAATGCTGAGTCAAGGGCCCAATGCTGGACACTGGATGCTGGACGCGGTGCACAGAGGCTCCGCTTTCCCCTGGGGGAGCAGAGGGGGGGAAGGGACCAATTCTACTTGTCTTTGCGATGCTCGGTGTTGGATAAATCGGAAGCATGAGGCCTTCGTCCACCAGCCAAGGAGCCCGCACTCCATATCCGTGGTCACCTCTGCCGACCGAGGGATGTGACCGCTCCAGATTCCCCGGGGAAGCTTGGCTGGTGGGCTTGTTTGCCAACCATGGGGGGACTGGGGTAGTTTCCCCGAGGCTGGAGTCCCTGGTTTCCGATCTGGGGCAGCCGGGATGTCAATGCCCCCACGTGCTACAGTTTTCCGGCCTACAGCCCCCCGCCCTGCACAGTCTGCTGCAGGGACTCTGGTGGAGCCCCTAGAGGCTGCCCAGGTACACCTCGCTCTTTGAGGAGGGACCGCGCCTAAGCCTAGAAAGTGGACGGGGACCAGGGTCATCTCCCCTCTCCGGGGACAGGTGGACAGCACAGTGACATGGGGAACCCAGCGCGCTAGGTGTCGGGCCCCTCTGCCTCCTGTCTGTGGAAGAGGGGGTTGCTCAGCCCAGCTACCTCATGGCCCTCTCGGGGTGCGATAAATGTCCCCAAGCTGTGCCTGGAGCTGAGGCCCCCACAAGCCACAGGCCAGCTCATGACCCGGGACACGGGGCATGTAACAGCCACTCTTAGGCTCTGTGTCCTCAACCTCAAGAGGGGACAAAGGCGCCTTTCTCAGGAGAGCATGGCCGCTGGGAAGCAGATGGAGTGGCGGCATCTGGGGTGGAACCGGGTACTGGGTGGACGTGGTGTCCCTCCCGCACAGCCCGCCTGGCCATCTCCTGCTTCCCACCAAGGTGTCAGGAACTAAGGGCTCCGCTGGGCTTGTCCCTGGCTCCTCCTGCATCCCGTGGCCCCCTGTCCCCCACTCCTGGGCGGGGACCCTTGCCCTGTGATGTGGGTGTCGGTAGATGGCACCACTTACTTGCCTTGCCCAGGGCCTTGGCTGATCCCGGAGAAACACTTCCTGCCCATTGTCCCCACTCCGTGGAGCTCGGGAGAAATTCTAGGGTATCCCCAGTGCCTGCCTGAGAGGACAGAGGCTCCCCTCACCAAATTCTGTCATCATCAGTGACATGGGTTGGTGGGGGGGGGTGGCGAAATCAACCCCATTTAATGGATCAGAAACTGAAGTTCAGAGAGCCCTACGCCCGCGGTCACTCAGCCAGGATGGGCCAGTCCCCACCAGGGTGAAATGACTGACCAGTCGCTTTGCAGCCCCATGGGCACACAGGGCCTAGAGTGACCCCTGTGTGCCCTTCCTTGTCCCCCCAAATATCCCCAAGGACAGCAGGCTCCTGGATGTCACGTCTAGAAGCTTACAACTCTCCTCTGGCACAATATCGTGATTTCAACACAAAACTGCAACATGGTCCCATAACGAATTCCGGACCGAATGCGTGATTCACAGGAATTTCGTAAAACAGATCACGGGCCATCTAAAGCATCTCAGACAAATGTGGTTGTTGGCCGGATCCTATCCCAGGTCGCCCAGGGAATCAGAGGTCCTCTGGGGGCGAAGTCGGACCCTGAACGGGCGAGAGGGGTGAAAGGGCTCTGGCAGGTGCGTGATTCAAGGCGGGGGGCATCCAGGGTCCGGCCCGGGTCTGGCCGCGCGCCTCCGTGGCCCCCAGGAATGCACCGAGGGTCCCCGAGACTCGGTTTTCTCAGCTGTAACACGACACCATCAGTAACAAGACTTCTCCAAGGACACTCCTGAGATTTCAATTTTTTCAAAGTACCCGTAAAGCTCAGCCGGAATCCTAGGTCCTTTGGGTTTGCCTGTGTTTGTGGTTTCACCTAAAAACGAATCCAGTTTCAGGCTAAATTAAACAAGAAGAAACAGGCATAGCCAGTGGGAAACTACTCTACTCGGCCTCCTCTCTGATGAGCTAATTTCTTGTTTTAAATTTCCAACCTCACGCCCTGTGGGATGCAGCCCTGCAGTGGCTCTAGCATGGTCCACACGCCGAGCCGCAGGCCACCCTCAGCCCCACGGGCTCCAGGAGCCCCTTGTCGTCCAGGCATGTCTCCTCCTCGCCTTCCAGCTCTTTGACTCACTGCAAGGGGACCCAGCGCACCTGGAGCTCGGAGCTGAGGGTCACCAGGTGCGGTCTGCCCCAGCCTGGCTTTGCCCAGAGACCCACGCTCCTGGAGGCGAGCACCCAGCAGGTTCCTGTCCTGTTAGATCTGTGGTGGGTACTTACGCCAAGTCCTCAAGTCCGTGATTTCAAAGGAATAGTGTTTAGATCACCGGGGCTCACAGGATGATTTAGAGAGGCTCCATCTTTTGGAAGGAAATCGCTGGGTTGAATGGATCGTTAAAAAACAAGAATATTACAATATTCAAAGTCTCCAGTGTGCTGGGAGGAGGGGTCAGGCCATCGCCACGAGATGCTGTGCCCACTGGATCTTTCCTAAAATCACTCCTGATGTCCCTTTCACGCTGACTACTGGGGTGATTTCTCACTTCACCCACAGACTGTTAGGAAGTACATTTTTTTTTCTTCGGGTGAAAAAAAATGGTGAAAATAAACATGAAGGCATAGGATGGTTATTAATGCTTTTAAAGGTTTTAAAATAAGCCCCAAACAGGCCCTGGACCCAGTCTGCACCCCACCCCACCCCGCCAGTCATTGCAACATCCAGGATTTAAATGGCGACATTGCAAAACATCCGCGTTTCCACTTTCTGAGCACAGGTCCCTCAAAAAGACGCGAGGCCTGAAATTATAGGCCGTCACTGTGACCGTAGGATAGATGAGGTTCCCACAGGCCAAGCCCAGGCTTCCTGGAACGTGTGGGTGTGAGGAGCCCAGTGCACCCTCGCTTTGGGGCAATCAGGGGGTTGCCCGGTCGTGCCCCCCTTGGAGGCTGACACAGGTCATAAGTCACGGCTGTCACCCATGCCCGGGGGCCACCCAGGGAACCTGGGAAAAACCCAAGGCTGGGAGTTTTGTCAAGCCTGCCTTGGGGTGTGCGGTGTGGGGTGCGGGGTGCGGGCTGTGGGGTAGGATGTGAGCTCTTGGCTTCACCCCTCCATTCCCGGGCAGTGGGAAGGCAGGGTGCTGAGAAAGTCAACAGAAGAGGGCAGCTCTGGGAGGCAGCTCTTGTGGTCGGGACAGCGGCTATTTGTGGGACCGGACAGGGCAGGCTCTGGGAGGGCCCACGGGGGGTGGTCCGGAATCCTGGACGCGCTGATGGCCTCTCCCAGGCCCGGGAGGGGGTGACATGGGTGTGTCCACTTCATGATAACTCACCAGGAGTTTGTGCACCCCTTTCTGTATATTTGTGATTCACAAAAGTTTGAAAAACATCGCAGGGCCCAGAGGGGGGCTGTGCCCCAAGGATGGCAAGCCTGAATTCCCACCAGCCTGGAGCCAGGAGGGCTCAGGGCAGCATGGAATTTGTGGAAAGCGAGTAAGGAAGCTGGATGTGTCTTGTGCAAGGGAAGGAGTGGTCTGTCCAAGCCTGGGGCCTACAGCTGCCCAGAATGCGGGTGACTCCAAGCTGGGGCAGCCACTCTGGAAAACAGTATGGAGGGTCCTCAGAAAGTTACAAATAGAGCTACCCTACGACCCAGCAATTGCACTCCTGGGTATTTACCCCAAAGACACAGATGTAGTGAAAAAAAGGGCCATATGCACCCCAATGTTCATAGCAGCAACGTCCGCAATAGCCAAACTGTGGAAAGAGCCGAGATGCCCTTCGACAGATGAATGGATAAAGAAGATGTGGTCCATATATACAATGGAGTATTACTCAGCCATCAGAAAGGATGAATACCCAACATTTGCATCGACGAGGATGGCACTGGAGGGTATTATGCTGAGCGAATAAATCAGAGAAAGACAAATATCATATGATCTCACTCATATGTGGATTATAAGAAACAAAACAGAGGATCATAGGGGAAGAGAGGAAAAAATAAAACAAGATGAAATCAGAGAGAGAGACAAACCATAAGAGACTCTTAATCATAGGAAACAAACTGGGGGTTGCTGGAGGGGAGGAGGTGGGGGAATGGGGTAACTAGGGGATGGACATGAAGGAGGGCACGTGATGTAACGAGCACTGGGTGTTATATGCAACTGATGAATCTCTGAACTCTACATCGGAAACTAATAATACACTGTATGTTAAGTAATTGAATTTAAATAAAATTGAATTAAATTAAAAAGAAAAGAAAACAGGTGCCTCCAGGCACTGCAAGAGGCCGAGCTGCCCAAGGGGCTCCCGCCGTCATGTCATGTCTCATGTCATGTTGGTGTCACTGTGTGCTCATGATCCCCTTCCCCAGCCGCTCTATTCTCCCAAGGAACACCCCGCGGAGGGAGGGCAGAAGTGGTAAATCCAGTAATGCTGAGGATACTGCTATTAATCTCATTGAACATTTACTATGTGGCAAATCAGAAAAAAAAAAAAAACAACCCTAAACTTTAAAGATTTTATTTATTTATTTGACAGAGAGAGACACAGTGAGAGAGGGAACACAAGCAGGGGGAGTGGGAGAGGGAGAAGCAGGCTTCCCGCTGAGCAGGGAGCCCGATGCGGGGCTCGATCCCAGGACCCTGGGATCATGACCTGAGCCGAAGGCAGACGCTTAACGACTGAGCCACCCAGGCGCCCCACAACCCTAAACTTTAAAAAAAAAATGTATAAAGATGGTTTTTCCACTTTTATTGAGATAATTGACCTGTAGCGCTAAGTTTGAGGTGTCCAGCGTGCTGGTTACATAACCTCATATTGTATCATACAGATATAATAAAACGAAAAAGCAAAAGAATTCTCTCCTTGTGATGAGAAGTCTTAGGATCCACCCCCTTAGCAACCTCCCTACACACCACAGCACAGCCCTGGTTACGGGCACCGTGCTGCGCATCACATCGCTGGTCATGATGTATTTACACCTGGACGCTTATATCCTTCGTCCCAGTCCCTGTCCTCCCACCCCGCCTCTAGAACCTCAGATCTACTCTTGCTTTACATGAGATTTGTGCTTTGTTTTGTTTTAGGTTCCACGTAGAAGTGAGCTCATACAGTATTTGTCTTTCTCTGTCTGACCTACTTCACTTAGCATAATATCCTCCAGGTCCATCCATGGTGCCCCAAGTGGTAGGATTTCCTTGTTTGTTTGGTGGCTGAGTAATACTCCATGGTATACGTAGACCACAATTTCTTTGTCCGTTCCTCCACCGGGGGACACTCAGGCTGTTCTGTTGTCTTCGGTGGTGTAGATACGTCTTCCAGATAGTGATTTCATTTCTTTGGATAAAGACCCAGAAGTGCAGTTGCTGGCTCGAATGGGATTTCTATTTTCAACTCTTGGAGGAACCTCCATACTGTTTTCTGTACCAGTTCGCATTCCCACCAGCAGTGCACGAGGGGTCCCCTTTCTCCGCATCCTCGCTGACATGTGCTATATTTTGTTGCTTTGACGATAACCATTCTGACCGGTGTGAGGTGACATCTCATTGTGGTTTTGATTTGCATTTCCCTGACCACCAGTGACGTTGAACATCTTCTCAAGTGCCTGTTGGCCATCTGGAGGTCTTCTTCGGAGAAATGCCTGGTCAGGTCTTTTGCTTATTTAAAAACTGGATTGTTTGCTGTTTTGCTATTGAGTTGTAAGAGCTCTCTATATTTTGTGGATTGACCCTTATCAGATAGATGGTCTGCAAATATTTCTTTTCCGTTCTGTAGGTTTTCTTGTCACGTTGTTCTTGGTTTCCCTTGCTGTGTAGAGCCTTTTAGTCTGAGATAGTCCCACTTGTTGATTTTTTATTTTGTTGCTTGCGCTTTAGGTGTGATTTCCAAAAAACCCTCACCACCACCCATGTCAAGGAACTTTTTTCCTGTGTT
This sequence comes from Mirounga leonina, assembly GCF_011800145.1. Lineage (NCBI taxonomy): Eukaryota > Metazoa > Chordata > Mammalia > Carnivora > Phocidae > Mirounga > Mirounga leonina. The sequence goes on from NW_023270498.1 coordinate 2,074,239, forward strand.
TTCTTCTAGGAATTTTATGGTTTCAGGTCTTCCATGCAAGTCCTTAATCCATTTAGAGTTAGTTTTGTGAGTGGTGTAGGATCGGGGTCCTGTTTCCATTCTTCTGCATGTGTATGTCCAGTTTTCCCAGCACCATTTACTGGAGAGACTGTTTTCTCCCCACTGAGTATTCTTGGTTCCCTTAAACAACTTTTATTGGGATGTTTCAGCTCCTTTTTTTTATAAAAAAAAAAAATCAGGTTAGTTGGTTTGTAAAGAGGTTAACAATTTCTGTTCATCATCGGCTTTATTGACAAAAGTCTCACTACTCATTAGATTCCCTTCTTCTTGGTCATTTTCTTTATAACACATCAGATTTCCTGATGATGGCGTACTATTTTAAAAAATTCATATACCAATTTTTCAACACCTATGAGGAAGGTGTTTTTATGAGCCCCATTTCACAGATGGGGAAAACTGAGGACCCAGGGGACTTGCCCCGGGTTGTGTGGCTGCCTTTTCCCCCCCTTCAAAGCTGGTCAGGGACAGAAGAAAGGGAAATCCTTGATAGGCCTGGACAGGCCTGGCCTGTCCCAGGGGCCACTGCCTCCAGACTCTTATCCCCATTACTGTAGGCTCTGCGGGGCTTGGCCTGGGTGCCCCAATCCCAACTCTGCCCGTGAGCTTCAGGACGGTCCAATGGGCCGACCTGCCTGCCATCTAGCCCCCTTACCCCTGCAAGGCCCTTCCTGTGCCCTCCCTTCCCTCAGCTGACCCCAGCTGACCCAGCCACAGCCAAGGCCTCCCCCCCTGCACCCCACTTGGGAGAGTATAGACATGCGCAGCTTATGCTGGACAAAAGTGCAAAAGCCAGTCCATGGAGGAGAACCTTTCTAACAAGTGGACGCTGGGGCAATTCGGGCACCCCTGGAGAAAAACGGAACCTCTCCCAGAGCTGCATTCCCTGTGCAAGAATGAACTCTAAATGGGTCATGGACTTACCAGTAAAACTATAGAACTTTCATTTTAAAAAATAGGAAAAAATCTTTGGGATAGAGCATTAGGCAAAGGGTTCTCGAGCTTGGCATTGATGCTTGGCGTTGAGCATCTCGTCATGTCCTAGTGGCCGTTTGTATGTCTTCTTTGGAGAAGTGTCTTGTCAAGTCCTTTGCCCGTTTTTAAATCAGGTTGTATTTGTTGCTTTTGTGGATCACTCTCTTTATAGTCTGTATATTGATCCCTCATCAGATACGCAAGCACATGCTTGCAAATATTTTCTCACAGTTTGGGGGGGTGCTTTTTCCCCTCTGTTGATATTGTCTTACAGTGCACAAAAAATTTTAATTTTGATGAAGTCCAAATTGTCTTTTTCTGTTGTTTCCTGTGGCTTTGGTGTCGCATCTGAGGAGTCTTTGCCAAAGCCAACATCGTGAAGTTTCCCTGTTGTATTTTCTCCTAATCATTCAATCGTGTTAGTCTTAACTTAGATCCATCCTGAGACAGTTTTTGTAATGGTGCTAGGTAAGGTCCCAACTACATTTCTTTGCTTGTGGATATCTGATTATCCCAGCGTCATTTGTTAAAAGACTGTCCTTTTCCTATTGAATGGTTTGGCAATTTGTCAAAAATTATTTGACCATATACGTGGGGATTTATTTTTGGGTTCTCTATTCCATTCCGTTGGTCTGAATATCTTTCCTTATGTCAAAACTACACTGTTTTAATAGCTACAGCTTTGTATTAAGTTTTGAGATGAGAAAGGGTTAACCCTCCAACGTTGTTCTTCTTTTTCAAGGTTGTTTTGGCTATTTGGGGTGCCTTAGGTTTCCATATGAATTATAGGATGGATTATTCTATGTCCTCATGAAATGTCATTGGGATTTTTATAGGGCTTGTTTTGCATCTGTAGACGGCTTTGGGTAGTGTGGACATTTTAACAGTATTAAGCCATGAACATGGGATGTCTTTCCATTTATTTGTATCTTCTTTAATTTCTTTTTTTTTTTTAACTTTTTATTTATCAGAGAGAGAGAGAGCGCACAAGCAGGAGGAGAAGCAAGCAGAGGGAGAAGCAGGCTCCCTGCTGAGCAAGGAGCCTGAAGTGGGGCCCGATCCCAGGACCCTGGGATCATGACCTGAGCTGAGGGCTGACGCTTAACTGACTGAGCCACCCAGGTGCCCCGCAACTGATTTTTATATGTTGATTTTGTATCTTGCAACTTTGCTGGATTTGTTCATTAGTTCTACCAATTTGTGTGTGTGCATGGTGGGGGGTGGGGAATCCTTAGGATTTTCTACACATCAGATCAGGTCATCTGCAGACAGAATTTTTCACTTCTTCCTTTTCAAATTTGAATAGCATTTCTTTTTCTTGCCTAATTGCTATGGCTGGCAAATAATATTCTTGAAATGACAAAATGCTAGAAATGGAGAGCAGATTTGTGGTTTCTGGGGGTTTGGGAAGTGGTGAAGGGAGCTGGTGGGTGTGACTATAAAAGCCCCAGGAGGCATCCCTGTGCTGTGTTCCATGTCTTGACTACATGTAATCATGCCAGAATCCCAGATGACATGTTGTACTGGAGTTTTGTAACATGTGCTCTTAGGGAATGTGGATAAAGGGCATATAAAATCTCTCTGTATTAGGTCTCACAAATGCACATAAATCTATAATTATCTTGGGGCACCTGGGTGACTCAGTTGGTTGGGTGTCCGACTCTTGATTTCAGCTCAGATCATGATCTCAGGGTCATGGGATCGAGCCCTGCGTTGTGCTCTGTGCACAGTGGGGAGTCTGCTTGAGATTCTCTCTCTCCCTCTCCCTCTGCTCCTCCCCCCGCTTGGGGAGGAGTCTTCTCTCTCTCTCTCTCTCAAATAAATAGATCTTTAAAAAATGTGAATCTCTAATTATCTCAAATAGTAAAAATTTAATATAAAAATCTGAACTTGCATTTCACATATTTTTCTTTTTTTCATTTCATTATTCTGGATCTTTATTTTTGTTCTATTTTATAAGTATTAATTGGTATGTGATGGACTAAAACTTATAATGGGGATTGATCCTCCCCCCACAGGTAGTTTAGAGGCTGTGCTTTAGTATGATGCTCAGCAAGATGGGAAATACATATTGGCACAAGGAGGGAGTCTGGGCCCTGGGAACTGGCTTTGGGCCACCTGGCATGATGAGGGAGGCGTGTGCAGGAGGATGAGGAGAAATGCCTTCGAGGGCCACTTGATTTCAGGAGTCCTGCCACCCTCCTGAGCTCCAGTGGGCTCTCGCTCAGGAGTAGGGGTTTTAATCTCTTGAGAGCGGGTGATGTGCTCCTTTCTGAGAGGCAGCCCATGCAAGGCTTTGGAATGGCTCCCACTGGGCTCCAGGTTGCAAGCAGGGCAACCTGACAGGGGGACAACTAACCTCACCACTCAGCTCCAATCCCCCCATTAACATTGTCATCACCACCCCCCGCTGGGTTGGACTGCAGCTGGCATTCAAAGCCAAGTACCTGGATGTGCATTTGGTCAGAACCACTTGCACTGGATGCTCTATTTGTTTGCATGTCTATTGACTATTGAAACTAGACTGATCTGAAGGGCTGAAATCAAGTATTCCGATATTTCTACTAGTCCCTCTGCTCTGGGCTCGCACCACCACTTGGAAAGCCTGTGGAGTCTGCTCCTTGCACTCCAGTCTTTCCCACCACTTTTCTGTGTGGCTGAGCATGAGCTGCTCTCCCTCTCTGGGCTTCCATGTCTCTGACTCACTGAACGCCTGCGCTCTCAATGCTGCGCAGACATGGAACCGAATGTAGTCATGATTCGTGCCTCTTGGTTAAAGCCCAGTGAGCTCTGTGATAAGTTTAGGGAAAAGGGAATTCTTGGTAAGCAGCTGGCTTTCCTGCAAAACAAACAGAGCTTGGGAGTTAGGAGGTTCGGCTCTGGAACAGCAAATTGAATTTTCAGCTGGGGTCTCTGGTGCAAGAGAGAACCAGCTTCTGGGAAGCACAGATTTCCTAGTGCACGTTTTTGGCTTTTCCTATGGGGAAGCGAGCAGGACTTCGGAAGCTGACATGTCTTCATGTTTCTCTGGACCTGTCCCTCTGTTGACCTTATGCCTTTAAGCTTCTTGCCACTGCCCCTGTGATTCAGCTGTGCCTTCTGTCTGGAATACCTCTCTGTCCACAAAATGCCATTCACCCTCCTACACCCAAGCTGCTGGTGACACGGTGGAGTTCACCCCTCCTCCTCTGGAGGCCTGGGGACTTGCCGATCAAGCAGCAAAGTCGAGTTAGCACAAGTGGCTAAGGACAGGGACGAGGTGCCCCAACTCTGCCGCTCACTGGCTGTCGCCCTTGGAACATCCCCTGTACCTCACTGTCGTTATCTGTGTGATGGAGTTAATAATTATGGGTTCTCTGTAAGGTCAGCATGAGAGTTAAGGAAGCCGACGTATGAGAGGAACTCAATAGCTGGCACAGGCTAAGTGCTAGATAAGAGCCAGGAGTTGTTATTGCATTTATCACTTTGTGTCCTGGCCCCTGGCGGTCCCAGACCGTGGGCTGCCTGCAGGCAGAAGCTGCACTCACTTTCATATCCCTGGTGCCGTATACAACCACACAGCAGGTCCCTGGAACATGGTGGATCGGGAGTTGTGGTTCTGGGCGGCATTGTGCCAGGCCATCTCTCCACTCCCTCCCTGGTCTAATGGAAAGAGGGCTCCTCACCTGGATATCTCAGATATTCGCATTTGGAGATCACAAGAGAGGCTCCCCGGCTCTTTTCTGGGGTAGAGGATGGGGGCAGTGAACAGGCACTAGGCACCGAGCACTTTTTTTTTTTTAAGATTTTATTTATTTATTTATTTGAAAGACAGAGCGAGGTGGGGGGTGCAGAGGGAGAGAGAGAATCTCAAGCAGACTTTGTGCTGAGCACGGAACCTGACGCGGGGGCTCGATCCCATGACCTGAGATCCTGACCTGAGCGGAAACCAAGAATGGGATGCTCAATGGACTGAGCCACCCAGGGGCCCTGACACTCTGTTCCTCCATTTAAACTTCTTCCAAACACACTGCGCACTGCTCGCACGTCCTTTTTGTGGGTGAGCAAACAACTTCAGAGAAGTTAAGCCACTTGCCCGGGGCCACACAGCTGTTCAGCAAGAGGTACTATCTGCGTCCAGGGCTGGAGCCAGCACTCTGTCCCTTCACCACCTGCCATACACTTGTTTGTCAATTCTGTAGGCAGGGGGACTCGTCCTGGAAGCAGGTGGTGGGGTGTTTCGGGATTTACGAAAGCCCCTCTTGCCTTCACACACAGCAGATACTGAGGTTCTTGAGAGGATCGTGCACAGCATTTTGTGGATACCAGGAAGCATTCAGAGCCTGCTGGGGAAGCAGGGAGCACTGTTTCAGTTCAAGGAAACCAGGGAGAATCCGTGGGGGTCACTGTTAAGGAGGCCTGTGGCTTGGAAGGCAGTGGAACGCGCTTCGGTTCAGGCATGCTCAGGGCAAGGCGCTCACAGGACGGAGCACTTTGATCTCCAGTAACAAATAAACACGGGGAGGCCCTGAGCGGGCAGAGAGGAAGGAGGCCCGTGGTGGGACCCTCTTGGTTCCCACGCCCACACGTCCCCACCAGATCCCAGAAGACGGAATGTCCTTTATTAGGACAGAGGTCATTCACCTCTGTAGCCCCGGGTGTCCTGACGGACTGATCTTCAGAATGGTCCCTGCAGCGACCCAGCTGTCTGTCCCAGGATGAGCGCTCCGACCCCACATGCCTCCCAGGTGCGTGATTGCTAGCCCCTGCTCTGGATGGGGACCGAGCTCAGGCTGAGCTGGGCAGGGACCACAGAGGGCAGCCCTGCCAGGCCTGCAGTTTCTGATCCCAGTGGGGGCTGGCTTCTCTAGCTGCTCAAGGCCCCCCCCTCGGCTCCCCCCGTGCACCTGGCTCAGGCTCCTGCTGGAAGAGGAGGAGCCTGGAGCACCTGACAGGCTTACCTGCCCTCCAAAGCCCGGGAGGCCACAACGCTGGCCCCGGTCATTTGCTTCTGCTCAGGCCCTTAAAACTCCACCAGCCAGAGGGGACCCCGAGCAGGAGCTGTTCCTGTGCATCTGAGTGGTGGCAGGACCCAGGAGGGCAGCCCCTCCCCATGCTGGGTGCCTCCCACAGACACCTGCACCCACCCCACAGGAGCCTCCTGCTCACCCGGGTCCTGGCCATGCTGAGCTCCACTCTCCGGGCCTGGGGAGTTGGAGAGACCCAGCATGGGTCCTGCCCCAACAGGCTGGCATCAGCCCCGGGGACTCCTGGATCCGCGTGCCTCCCCTGTGCACTGCACTGGGAAGCCCCCACCCCGTTCCACTGTCCCTGGAGTACACCCCACCCCATGGCCTGCCTTCTGCTCCCCTCCCGTGATACCTCCCATTACACCCTCCCTGTTCTCTCCCCTGGCCTGTTCCCCCAATTGTGGCCTCCCCTCCCCAGGTGCATCCTGGGCACCAGAGGCCTTGGAGAGGTGGGATGTCCATCCCTTCGCCCAGTCCCTCGGGGCAGTCCTGACTGCACCCTGGATGTCACTTCCAAAGGATTCTACCACGTGGGAGCAATTGCCTCGGCCCCCAAAGCGTACAGGCTGGGGGTGGGGAGAATGCACTCTGGAAAACACTCAGGAGCAGTCGATTTGGGACAGACTTTAAAAAATACGTTTATATTTTTTTCAAACATGCACCCCAAGCAATTCGCTCTTCACGACACAGGCAGACCGTGTCTGCATAAGACCCATCTATGCTGCGTTCTCCCCCGCATTTCATACGAGAACAGCTTCATTACTGCACCGGAAATTCGGGTAACAGACAAGCTCCCTGGGGCCCTGTGTCCCATGGCCGCGCGGGGAGAGGTGGCCGCCACTCTGCAAATGTACTCATCCCCGGCGTGCGGTGCGCACGGGGCCCCGTGTAGTCAAGACGCAATCTTTCCTCAGATCCAATTCCTGGGCCTCGCTTCCTCGTTTCTCCCCCATGTTGCTGACACAGCTCGCTTCCGAGTGTTGGCTGTTAGTGACATCACCGAGAAGGCACTGCGGTGACCCCTGCCCGGGCGGGTGCTCCCTGCAGGACACAGCCACCCAGAGTGGACCCCGGGCGCCGAGGGACACTGACTTTGCTTGTGACGTTTGCATAGCCCCAAGCGAGATTCCCAACTCCACCAAAGATAGATTCATCGATGCCTTGTGGTAAAGGGGACCGTGTGTGCCCAGCCGGGGGCCTCACTCAAGGGGACCCGTGTGCCGGGGACTGTCCCATCAGCGCCGAGGAACGTGCAGGTTTCAACTCCATGTCTGCTCTTCAGTCTTGCTTCCTTGTAGTCAGAAGGACAAAGAAGGTATCTCCCACCATCTTCGGATTTGTAAAAATGCAATTTAGTTGTTCAAGTTATTTCACTTGTGCAGAGAATTAGCCCACCAATGGCACAGAGCTAATGACAAACAATCCTGACATCATTTTAGGGAGGGTGACACCTTTCTAAAGCCCATAGGAAGGGTTTCAGGATTGAGGTGCCTGGGGGGCCCCCTGAGGCCCAGCCCCAGGCCCCTCTCCTCCAGGACTGGGCCCCGCCTTTCCTCTCTCTCTCCCGACATCTTTCTAGGACCCCATGCAATTATTTTTTATGTGGTTCCTTCCCTAGCAGATGTGAGCAGGAACTCATCTAGGTGAGCTCACATCCATACACACAGTCATCCAATGAACAGTGCTCTTTCCAGCTAAAGCCATCATGTGAAGTCTGTCTGCATTAGAACAAGGAACACTTAGTCCAACTGCATGTGGCTGAGCTTTGGGCCGGGAGCTGGGGCTGCAAACGAGGCGTCGGGAGCCTGCAGGGCTGGGGGGCTTCTCCTCCGTGCTCAGCTTCCATCATGCCGAGGAGGGGGAGAGCGTGGCCACCCCTGTGAGCTCTGCCCCGGGGGCGTCTCCAGCACGCCCGGGAGCTGTATCTCCAGCACCGCATGCCTGCACCCCATGTTGCTGAACGAATGAAGAAATGAGCTTAGAAGTGGACGGTAGGCTCTGTACCACGTGCAGGACTCTGCCCACCTGTTGGGGCCTCGGTGTCCCCAGCAGCAAGGACACCCCTTCCTGCCCCGTCAGGCTGTGTCCTTTCCTACCACAGAGCACCACTCGCAGAAGACTAGCCCGAAGGCAGGTTTCTGGGGCGGGGGGAAGGGTGCACCCCCACCAAAGCCCTCAGGTCACCCACCTGTCGGCTGCACACGGCTGGGCTACACCCTTGCAGAACAGGAGTTCTTACTACAGCCCTGGTGATTTTCGGCTGTGACTCACAAACGTTTCACATGTTTGCTGGGTTCACCAGACTCGAGATAAAGGTCTTCCAGGTGCCCGAGGCACCTGCGTGTGCTGGCTTTCAGCCCTCCCCTCCCCCACAGCCAGCGACAACCCCTCGGGGCCACTCCTCCGACCCTCCTGCCTCCGTGTTCTGCACACAAGGACCCTCCTGACTATGGGATAATCCAGGGTTGTCTCCCCATCTCAAAATCCTAATCCCTCTGCCAGAGCCCCTTTGATGCGTGGGGTCACAGTATTCAGGGATTGGGATGGGGACATCTGTGGGACGCCACAACTTTGCCTCCCCCAGATCTAGACTTGGCCCAGCCCCTGAGCCCTGCCATCCCTGTCCGCATGCTCCCCTGCTCCCTGGCCTGGGGGGCTGGTGTGTTCTCAGCTGGAATCCTGCATGTTCACCCCCACTCTCCACCTGGAAGCCTGGACCTGAGTTTTGGATTCCACCCTTCTTCCCTTCTCAAGGACCTGCTCCGGGACCCTCCTCCTCGCTCCCCTCCCCGCCCCTTGCTCCCCTCCCCCTCCTCCCCCCTTGACATTGGGGACTTATTTCCTGCAATTTCCATAATGGCCGTGAATCACCTTCACAATCAGAGGGCCCCAGAATGAGGGAGCAGAGGACACCCCCGGAACACATCAGCTGCGGGGCTGGGTTCCCAGGTTCCTTCTGGGCCCCAGGGCAACCTCCAAGGGGAGCTCTGCAGGATCTGCGTCCACAGCGAAGAAACTGAGGTTTGGGTAACAGGTCGGACAGAAAGGTGAAGCCGGACCACAGGCTTCCTCCCCACTGGCTGCTCACCATCCAGAAGGCCACTGAGCGGGTCTGAACTCACCGTGTTACATCTCAGGAGACAGAAGCTCAGTCGGGAGGGATTGCAGTTCTGCTCGGCCTGCCTTTGGCTGCGTGAAGCCCGTGGGTCCATGCAAGGACACGGGACCCAGCGTCTCTGGAATCAAGTTTTCCAAGCAGTAAACGGAAGCTCAGGGGTTTACCAACTCCTGAGACACTCAGATGTTCCCCTCACGTAGGACAGGCCCTCCCCGCCTTCCCAGTCTCTGTGCGGCTGAGCGGGGAGTGGGAGGCTTGCGCTGGACCCAGCCCCCCGGATCCAGGTGAGATTTTAACCCCACATGTGTTGGTCCTAAGGCCCGTCCCCCTTTCGCTGCCTCTCTGGGGAATGCTATAATGGAACAACTTCAACGCTAAAATTCTTTGCACTTTTAAGGCATTCAAAAGCGTTTATTAGCCCGAGTGCATTCATTTCCCCCCTACCTGTGCACGGCACCTCCCAGGCTGCTTAGCAGATGCCAAGGGTGCCCCGATGATTAAGCCGAGGGTCTCAGGTCCAAGGGAAACGGGGGCCGCGACCCCCTCCCAACATAGTCCAGCCACTGTCCACACATCCTACCTCCCACCATCACTTGTGAAACCCTCACTCTCTGCCAGATGTACAAAGGCCCTGGGGATAAAAACGGGAGGGCATGCTCATCACCTGCCAGGAGCCTACCCGGGGCAGGTGTTGGGGCACAGAGGAGGGCATGTGGGCAGCCGGGGTGAATGGGGGCCTCTGTGGTCCTGGACTGGGCACCGGGGAAGGTCTCAGCAGTGCAAGGAGACCCAGGGGACATGACCAGTGTGCAAACCAATTCTCCCTGCCCCACGCCTCTCTCTGCGCATCCCTTTATTCAGGGAAGAAGGAGAGAATCACCCTCTCCTCCTGGCCTCCGCCAGCTCTGAGTGGGGGATGCAGTGGGTGTGGGGTCGGGCTCCCCATTCGGGTCTCTACCTATGCCTCCGGCCCTGCTCTCTGGCCCGGTGCTGAAGAACCGGGAGTTTTCTGGATCCTTCTTCGGTCAACGTGTTCGTTCACGCATGGACGGGACGAGCAGCTGTTAGGGGCCAGACACGGACAACGTGCAGATGGGAAACAAGCGAAGACTGCCTTGGCTCCCGGGAAATGCCACAAGCGTGGTCCCAGCGGACCCAGGGCTGGTGGCGGGGAGGATTAGAGCCACCTCTCCCTTCTCCCCTCTCTGGCTCACCTACAGGGACCTGCCCACGAGATGGTAAAGAACACAAGAGAAGCCCAGAAAACTGTCCCACTAACCCGACTTAGGTCACAAACGGGATGAGAATGCTTTCAGGTTGCTGGAAAGTAAGTGGGACAGAAATCCACTGAAATCATTCTCTGAGGTGACTCCTCAGGGGGGCTGTCCCCTCGGCCAGAGGCGGCGGCAGGAACGGGCCCACGCTGAGCTCCTGGGGCCACAGAACCCGTCCCCCGTGACCGGTCGTCCCAGTCTGGGCACATCGGGGGGTCTTCTCTGGAAACAGCTGTGGGGCCCCCAGCCCAGCTGGCCTCTGGCTTCTTCTAGTTTCCAGCTTTCGTTTTCAGTGTTCATTTTATTCTTAGCCCGAGCGTGACACTTTCTGTCTGCAACATGCAAATGTGGGGCTGCCACAGATGTCTGGAAAATTACAACGCGCACGTTGTCGATAGTGAGGGAGGGTTTGCATGGGGGGGGGGGGGGTCATTTTCTAAAACTTCCGTGCCTATGGTTTTTGAGTTTCCCCCAGGCGGGCACTGCCTCGGTAGGAGGACAACCCTTCGCACTGTGAGCAGGAGGAATGCCGGCTTGAGCCCTTGGCTTCCCCATCTGAAAAGTGGGGCCTGACTAGCACTTCCCTCACCAGGCCGGTTAAGAGCCTAGCTTACAAATGTTACTGAGCACGTCTACAGCCCAGAGGCTGGGCCCTCGGGGCCATCAGATGGGGGCCCTGCCCTTGAGGGGCTGGCAGGAAAGAGAGAGGTTTCCAGATGCAAGGAAAATTCAAAATGGCCCACATCGTGGTGGGGTGGGGGGCATGTCCTGGGAGCAGTTGAAGGAGGGGCCCTCTGGGAGGCTAGAGACTTTCAGAGTGGGGCCAGGGGCTTCCGAGTATGCAAGTACAGAAGGATGTGAGAGCCCGTGGCCCTCGGGGTGGACACAGGTCCATGGAGGGTGCTGCCCCCTCATGTGGGGCAGGGGGTGAGGGGTGGCACCTGGCTCTGTAGGACCCCGGGTTTATCGGTAAGGCTGAACCACCTGAGCCCCTCAACAGGTCTGGGTTGAAGAGATCTCTGTTCCAGAACGACAGCCAGAGATGCCCGCCGGTCAGGGTCAGCCTCACGGTGGGTCACTGTCTCCCAGTCCCACAGCAGGGACAGGAGTGGCCTCCCCACCCCCGCCCCCCGTCCTGTCCCCTCCCTGGGCCCATCTGCAATGAGTGACAAGCCCGTCCTAATGAGAAGCAATAAAGGCTAATTATCCCCAGAGTCTGACAGGTGTTTCTCAACACTTCTGCATAAAAAAAGCAGGGCCACCCAGCGGGCCTCCGCAGAGCAGCCTGCAGGAATCCATCCTGTTGTTTAAACAAATGGAAAAGGGCGCACCAATGGGGCCTTTTGTAGGGGGGTGCAGGGGAGGCGGGAGCTGGGGGTGACCTCCTCTGCAGGTAGAAAGGCAGGTGCAAGGGAAGCCACTGGGTGGGTGGGGGCGGGGGGCCCGGTGGATGGCCGCTTCCATCACGCAGGAGCTGGGGTGACAGACACACGTCGTAAACAGGGACGCGGAGCCACGGAGGGGTCTAAGGAAAACCAGGGAATCAGCCGCGCCAACATTTAGCTTTCTTATCTGGCGCCTTGGAGGCTGGGGATGGACGGCATCCCTAACGCAGTGCGCGCTCCCGTCCTCCTGGTTTGGCTGCCTGATGCTCTCCGGGGGCCTGGGATCCCACCCCTGATGACGCCTGGCCCTGCACGGTGTGTTCTTGTGTTCCCGGGGCCTGGTCCAAGGAGCGGGGCTGGAAGGATGAAGGAGGAAAGTGACTGGGGGCTCAGAGAGACCCCTGAGGGGCAGAGGCATGTGCCCAGACCAGGACCCGCCAGGCCGCGGCCTCACGAGCTGGGGAGACGGCAGTCGGCACAGGGGACATCGGCAGTCAAGAGAGCGCTGGGCGTTAGTGCGGGAAGCAAGCAATGCCCGCGTGCAGACTCGGAGTCTGGGGACCCATGGAGATTCCCGACGTGTGCACCTGTCCAGGACAGGGCAGTCCGGGACTCAGGCACAGAGGAGACATGACGTCCTTACGGTGTCCTGGGCTGGACAAGGGCTGGCATCAGGGGGAGGAGGGCGGAGGGGTCCAGGCACGCCAGCTAGGTCCCCTGGTGAGGTGAGCGGAGGTTCTAGCGGGTGAGTGAGAGGATGGGTCAGATTCTAAAATAAAGCAGCTGGTGCTGTGTAGACGGGGACTGTGAGCCACAGGCATGGGAGGGGACGGACCGGTTAGAGAGCAGAGGGGTAGAGCAGGCAACACATGCTCACACACGCCCATGCACACGTGTGCACTCACACGCACTCGGACACTCACACACATGCATTCTCACACCGGCATGCATGCACACAAATGCATCCACACACACACACACACACACGGAGGTGACCACTCGGGGTGGTGGCCATGCACACCGTAAGTGAAGGAGAGACAGCACCGCTGGTGGGGCGTGATGGCCGGATTGCTCAGGTGACGGGATGTCCAGGGAATGTGTCTTCCCCGATGCGCTGGTCTTTCTGCTCAGAAGTGTAAAAAGCACCCAAGCAGGACTGGAAAGAATCGTTCAGAGACGAGACGGTGCACAACCTCTCAATGTTATTCTTAAGTGCACAGAAAATTGTTAGCTGGGTGTGATCTCTCTCCAGGAACATTCACAGTGACGTACTGAACTGACTTATTACTTTATTGCATAGGAGTGAATATAGTGCCCAGAGGAGAAAGCATGCAAACTCTGCGATTGAGGTCATCAGATACTTTAGCTATTGAAGATTTCCTGCCTCGCCGAGTAATTCAAACCCTGGCTCTTGCGTTTAAGGGAAATTTGACTCAGCGATAAACACTGATGTCCTTTACGCCCCTGACAGGTCTAAAGCAGCACAGAGGGGCGATGCCCCCATCTCCCGTGCAGCCTCGGGCCGGAGCCCGGCTCTCGCTGAGGCTCGCTGTCCCTGTGACCTCTGTGGGGACAGTGGTCGCCTCCCATGCTCCTGAGATCTGGAGAGACCCTGAGCAAAGTCTGACTCCAGATGTTGGGAAAACGTCTGCTTTTCCATTTTGTAGCCAGTCCACGAAATCAATGCGCGTTGAGTATCAGTTCTATGCTAGGGATGGTGCTGGGGGCTTCAGGAAGAAAGCAACTGGAGAGACACATGTGGACGCCTGGAATTCACAGCAACGAGACAAGCAGTTTAAAATCCCCGTGCGCCTTCAACCCTTCCCGCCTCTGAATCTTTCTTCGAACTCACCTGTCACCTCTCTCCCTCCCTCCAGGCCACAGAGCAGGCGGTCAGGCTACTGCCTCCCTGCAGACCACTCCCCGCCTCGTCCATGGGGTCCTGAGGACATCCATTCCTACAGCATGATTTCTCCTTAGTTACTGGGTGCTTGCTCACCAGGTGTGAGCTTCAGGAACAGATGCGACCCCCTCCCTGTCTAGGTCTACGTAGACACTTGGAACAGGATTCTGGCGCATCAATCCCCTCGGAGGTCTAGCGACCACCAGTGGCCCAGTACACATCAGTGGTTCTCAGAGTGTGGGCCACACACCCCTGAAGGACCCCGAGAGCTTCTCAGGGGGCCACGGGGACCAAACCACTCTCTGTCACCAGGAACATGTTCTTCGCCTTTTTCGCTGAGTTTACCTGTTCATTGAAGACACAAAAGCCAAGGCAGTGGATAACGCTGGTGCCTCCCCGTGGATACAGGCCACGGACGAGCTCCTCACTGCCTCGTATCCACTGTAAAAATGCGGCTCTCTGATGAAGCAGTAGAAATTAATAACTAAACATGGGCCCTCCCCCCACCCCAAACAGGCTTTCTACTACTCTGCATGACAAATGGGAAGGACTCAGAGCGCCCTGAGGATGAGCACCTGCTCTGGGGAATGAATGGGCTGCTCTGTGAGGAGCTCCATCTTTGCATCGGGGGAGGCTTCCCGGGGCCAGGCGACGCTGGTTGCAAGTTGGTGGAGGTTTTCTCAAAAATGAACCCAGTAAGGCTGCCACTTCAGGGAAAACACCCGAAAGTATCTCAAGGCCAAGGATAAAATTCAAGCTTTCACAAGAAAGGTCAGTATTCTGGACATCTTGTAATTGCACTGCGAGCCTAACAGCTTCTACCCCGCGTAGAAACTCTCCAGAAGAGAACTTTGGGGCCCTGAACACTTGATGGGTTTTTTTTTTTTTTTTGCTATTATATAATGAAATGAGTCATCATGTGGAAGATCTGCTTCACTCACAGAATCGACACTTTGCAGATGACCGACCAATGCATGATGCGGCAAAGCTGTGCACAGGTGGAGAGATCCACTCAAAGTGCAAGACATCCGTCCAGCCGATGGATTTTATGGAACACACTAGGGCACGTTCATCAGTAGGATTTTGAATCCGCCTAGCAATTCAACCTTTTTTTATTAAGATTTTATTTATTTATTTGACGGAGAGAGACACAGCGAAAGAGGAAACACAAGCAGGGGGGCTGGGAGAGGGAGAAGCAGACTCCCCGCTGAGCAGGGAGCCCGATGCGGGGCTCGATCCCAGGACCCCGGGATCATGACCTGAGCCAAAGGCAGATGCTTAACGACTGAGCCCCCCAGGTGCCCCTGCAATTCAACTTTAAGACATGACTGCGTGGTTCTGGTATCTTATCAAGGAAAAATATCCGTAATAATCCAAAAGCGCTGTTTAAGTATTCTTCCTTTTTCAACTACCTATCTGTGTGAGGCCAGATTTTCTTTATACATCTCACCAAAAGAATATCTCAAGAGATGGAAACCAGAGCCACCTGCAAATCCATATGACTCCCAAGGCAGACATCAGATCTGCGTAAAAGTGAAACCATGCTCTTCTTCTCCTTAAATTGTTTGGTTTTGGAACATACACTACTTTTCTTTAAAAAGCCATCATTTATGTTTACTTGTAATTATCATGTTTTCAATAAATAAGTGGGTTTTTCCATTTTAATTTTTACTATGGAAAATATTAACACATATAACCCACATAAACAGAAGCTCTTTGGGGTTTTAATAAACACTGAGAGTAAAAGGGTCTGAGCTAGAGTTTGCAGACATCTGGTGTTTACTAGGTGGTTCTGGAATGAGTTTGGGAGGAGAGGCTAACCAGGGCGGATTGCTCATTGCATTGAGAAGAATTTGGGGTGTGCAGGTCAATCCAGGAGGAGGTGGGAAGAGGGCGGCCTGGGTGCAGGCCTGGGCCAAGGGGCCAGCAGGCATGGATGGCGTGTGTGGGGGCTGCAAGAGGCCCCAGAAGCAGAGAGGCCCCAGCTGTGCATTGGGGTGGGCCATGTGGCCATGTGGGAGTTTGCAGTGAGTCTCTTGGCTGGAAGAAGAGGGTGTGTGTGTGCGTGCATACATGTGTGCACGAGGGTGCATGCACGTGTAAGACTGCACACGTGTGTCTATGTATGTGTGTGCGTGTGAGCGTGCATGCGTCTCTACGTACGTGTGTGCATGTGAGCGTGCGTGCGTCTACATACGTGTGTGTGAGCGTGTGTGCGTCTGTCTCTACATACATGTGCGTGTGAGCGTGTGTGCGTGTGTCTCTACGTACGTGTGTGGGCGTGAGCGTGCGTGCGTGTGTCTCTACGTACGTGTGTGCACGTGAGCATGCATGCATGCATGTATATGTATATGTGTGTGCGCGTGAGCGTGCGTACGTGTGTCTCTATGTACATGTGTACACGTGAGCGTGCATGCATGCGTCTATATGTATGTGTGTGTGCGCGTGAGTGTGCGTGCGTGTGTCTCTATGTACGTGTTGTGCGTGAGCATGCATGCGTGTGTCTCTACGTACGTGTGTACGCGTGAGCGTGCATGCATGCGTCTATATGTATATGTGTGTGCGTGTGAGCGTGCGTGTGTGTGTCTCTACGTACATGTGTGCGTGTGAGCGTGCGCGCGTGTGTCTATGTACGTGTGTGCGTGTGAGCGTGCGTGCGTGTGTCTCTACGTACGTGTGTGCGCATGAGCGTGCGTGTGTCTATGTACGTGTGCACGTGTGAGCGTGCGTGTCTCTACGTACATGTGTGCACGTGAGCGTGCATGCATGCATCTATATGTATATGTGTGTGCACGTGAGCATGCATGCGTGTGTCTCTACGTACGTGTGTGTGCGTGAGTGTGCGTGCGTGTGTCTCTACGTACGTGTGTACGCGTGAGCGTGCATGCATGTGTCTATATATATGTGTGTGCACGTGAGCGTGCATGCATGCGTCTATATGTATATGTGTGTTCACGTGAGTGTGCATGCATGCGTCTATATGTATATGTGTGTGCGCGTGAATGTGCGTGCATGTGTCTACGTACGTGTGTGGGCGTGAGCGTGCATGCATGCGTCTATATGTATGTGTGTGTGAGCGTGCGTGTGTGTCTCTACATACGTGTGTGTATGAGCTTGCATGCGTGTGTCTCTACGTACGTGTGTACACGTGAGCGTGCATGCATGC
>NW_023270498.1:2091135-2139690 GCF_011800145.1 Mirounga leonina
TGAGCGTGCATGCATGCGTCTATATGTATATGTGTGTGCGTGTGAGCTTGCGTGCGTGTCTCTACGTACGTGTGCGTGTGAGCTTGCGTGTGTCTCTACGTACGTGTGTGCGTGTCAGCGTGCGTGCATGTGTCTACGTACGTGTGTGCGTGTGAGCGTGCATGCATGTCTCTACATACGTGTGTACACGTGAGCGTGCATGCGTGCATCTCTACGTGCATGTGAGCGTGCATGCATGTGTCTATATGTGTGTGTGCGCGTGAGCGTGCATGCGTGCGTCTATATGTACGTGTGTGCGTGTGAGTGTGCGTACACGTGTAAGCATGTGCACATATGGTTGTGTGTCTGTACGTGTGCGGGGGTGGGATGAGCTGTGCCAAGGCAATGCAAAGCAGAAATAAGCGTCCAGGGGACAAGGCCTCCGCATATGGAAGCTTTAAGGTGACATAGGCTGAGAGCCCGAGGTAACTGCCTGAGCTTCTCCCTGCACCCCCAAGCGCCCCAGGATCCCAGAAACCCATGGAAGTCTTAGGCAGACTTCGGATGTCTCTGGGTGCATATGCAGAACTGGCCCTGGTCTGTTCTGGACTTCTGTGTTTGTGAATCAGCGAGCACAAGCTTGGATGGGTACTTGGGTAAGGGCGCCCTGGCGGGGGGCTCTGCAGGATAGCCCTGTAATTGTGTGTGAGGCAGTGTGGGGTGCACAAGGCAGGGGGACACTGAGAAGCCCAGAGGAGCTTCTAGAGGCTTGCTTTCTTTCCGGCCCTGGGACGGCCACTCCCCAGCCTCTTTGGAGGCTGCCTAGTCGTCCCTGGATCCTGTGCCATCTGAGAACCCGGATCCTGCCTTCCCTTTGGTTCTGCAAACAACCAGGCATCTAAATGCTTTTTCTGCTCTAGTTGACCAAAGTTCATTTGTTTTGCTTGCAACTGAGAACCCTGACTGATGTACTCGGCTGCAAATACAGATCAGCTTCAGTCCCCAGGAAGGAGATCTGGAAGCCAGAGACTCGTGCGCTGGGAAAGCCCCCACCTTTCTGGCTCTGAGATCCAGGAAGTTCCTTTGCACGGCTCTGACCAAGTCTGCAAAGCTCAGAACCTCGAACCTGCAGGAACAGATGCTTGCAAACTCAGGGACTTCTGTTTCAAATGTGTTCACATCCCTTCGCCTGCCTTCATCCATCATTTGTATTTTGAACCAGAACAGCCAGGGGCGGATGCTTTTTTGTCTCATTCAGGTTCTGGCTTTGTCCTTGCTGTAAGCCCTGGCTGATTCCCAGGGCCACCCCGCAGAGCAAGTTCCATCTTCCTGGGTTACAGGTGGGTAAACTGAGGCCTGCAGAGGCCCTGAATCAGGGGCAGAATCCAGATTCAAACCCCACTCTGTTCTTTCTATGGTGGTTTGGGTAATGGGGAGCAGGTCCCCAAGTTACCGAAACCAGCAGGTGAAATTCGGGACAGATGCCCTAGAGGCAGCGTTTGTCGATTTAAAGCATTCCTAGCAAAGAAATAAGACAAAACTAGGGCGGGGACTGTGTGATTTTTAGGTGAACGTTAAGAGACAGCAATTTCCACTATTGTTTCCATACTTTCTGGGCGCTTCCACACGAGGTCGCTGGACCCCAGTTTACAGAGCAGGAAACTGAGGCCTGCGGTGGTCAGCGAGGTGAGAGATCCCACTTGCTCATCCCCGCGGTGCTGACGTCCCAGCAGGTGAGGAACACGGCCCGCTCCACAAGCCCTACACCTGCCCAGGGGAGTGGGTTCCGCGGTGACCCCGGCCCTGCCCATCCCACCAGGGACAGTGGGGCCTGTTGACTCGGGGGCTCCTGACGTTCGCAGCTCTGAACACTTCTTCTCTGCACATTCTCCAGGGACAGGACTCAACGGTGTCCAAAGGGCAGAGTGGGTTGCCATTTGCTTTAAGGGGGTGGTTCCCAGGACCCAGTGAGAGCTCCCCGTGAGCTCAGGGAGATTTGTGCGCTGGTTTCCTTCACTGGGGCTTGTTGAACAGATCCCCCAGGCCAGTGTGGGACGTTTCTGTGGCTGGACGCATCTCCCCACGATGCTGGCTTGGTTTAGCTGCACGAGGATAGGTCTGAGAGAAGAGGGTAGGATGGAGGGAAAGACGGGGGTCCAAGTGCAGGTATGCGCAGGGGCATGCAGGACAGAGGGCCCAGCCCCGCCCTCAGGAGTCGTGGTCTGTCAGTGGGACTGATCATGCACAGGAAGGTGCTGCTGGGAGAGTGGGTGAGGGGATGTGGATCCCTAAGACATATACGCATAATTACAATAAAGAGCACGTAATAAATCAGATGCAATAAGGTAATTAATTCACTTTATTTTAGAGCAGTTTTAGGTTCACAGAAAAGCTGAGCTGAAAATGGAATTCTCACACGCCTCCCCCGCCCCACGCCTCTTTCAACACCTTGGGTTGCTATGGCGCAGTCTCTGGATCTATACAGATGTGTGACGTCGTGCATCCATCATGATAGAATCACACAGAGTAGTTTCACTGCCCTGAACGTCCCGTGCTCCCCCTGTTCGTCCTCCTTCCCCCTGGACTCCCGACAGCCACTGATCTCATGACTGTCTCCACAGCTGTGCCTTTTCCAGATTGTTAGAGTTGGAATAGTTCGGTAATAACCTTTGCAGCTTGCCTTCTCTCACTTACTGATGGTTCCTCCATGTCTTTTCATGGAGTGATCGCTCATTCCTTTTTAGCACTGAATAATAGTCCCTTGTCTGGATGGACCACGGTTTGTAATCCGTTCACCCAGTGAAGGACATCATGGTTGCTGGCAAGCTTTGGCAATTATGAATAAAGCTGCTGTAGACATCCACGAGCAGGTCTTGGTGCGGACATAAAGTTTTCAACTCATTTGGGTAAACACCTCGGAGCATGATTACTGGGTTATATGGTAAAAGTAAGCTTCATTTCCTAAGAAACCACCAAGCTGTCCTCCAGAGCGGCTGCACCACTCTGCATACCCGCCCCCCGCCCTCACCACCAAGGAGGAGTGCTCCTGCCGCTCGGCATCCTCGCCAGCTTTGGGTGTCGTCAGTATTTCGGATTTGGGTGGTTCTAATAGGGGTGTAAGTGGTGTCTCATAGTTTTTATTTACAGCTCCCTGATGACATATACTGTGGAGTATCTTTTCACGAGCTTATCTGCCCTCTGCGTGTCTTCTTCGGTGAGTGTCTGTTCAGACCTCTTGCCCATTTTTAATTGGGTTGTTGTTTTCCTGTTGTTGAGCTTTAGGAGTTCTTGGTATATTCTGGCTATCAGTCCTTCATCAGATGTGCGTGTTGCAAATATTTTCTCCCCGTCTGTGGCTCATCTTCTCATTCTCCTGACAGCGCTTTTCCCACAATGAAAGTTTTAAATTTTAATGAAGTCCAGCTCATTTGTTTTTGCTTTCATGGTGCCCTGTCTTTGGTGTTGTATGTAAAGAGTCACGCCAAATCCAAGGTCGTTGAGACTTCCATCCGTGTTATCTTCTATGAGTTTTATAGCTTTCTGTTTTGAATTTAGGTCTGTGGCCCATTTTGAGCTGATTTTTGTGAAGGCTGTAAGGTCTGGGTCTAGATTCACTTGTTTCCAATTGTTCCAGCCCCATTTGCTGAAGGGGTCACTTTTGTTCCATTGTGTTACCTGTGTTCCTTTGTCAAAGATCAGTTGACTTTATCGATGGGGGTCTGCTTCTGGGCTCTCCATCCTGGTCCATTGATGTATTTGTCCATTCTTCCACTGATAACCGTGCTGACTGATTACTGTGGTTCTAGAGTAAGTCTTCAAGGTGAGTAATGCCAATCCTCAGCCTTTGTTTTTCTTCTTCAGTTGTGTTGGCCAATCTGGGTGTTTTGCCTTTCCATATGAACTTCATCAATATCAACAAATTAATCACTGGGAGTTTGACTGGAACTGTGTTGAATCTACAGATGAGATTGGGAAGAGCTGATATCCTGACGACATCAAATTGTCATACATCTGAGTTCCGTCTTCCTATTCCTTTGCTCTTTCTGGAGAGAAAATAAAAATAACTCTGATTAAAGATTCAATTTCTGAAAATACTTAAACACGAATAAAGTAAACAAACTGGCAGAAGAATGCAATGATCGCAGCATTTTATGCATAATTTATAGAAGTTAATGACAGTCTTGAAAAGATACACTGATTTGGGGTTTTTTTGGCAGTTGACTCACAAGGATGTGAATTTAAGAGACCACTGTTCCACACGTTTCAACTAGTGACTTCCACTCGAGGTCTGTGGCTAATTTCTGACAATTTTATTAAGCTCATTATTGGAATGATTTGAGAAATGATCGCTGGAGAACTCAAGTGCTTCACAATTAAAACCAAACCAAACCCAGACTCCACTAATGGCAGCATCTTGGTCTCTGGCTCTGTGCTTGGCAATAATGTGTGTTTGTGGTGGAGGACGGCTGGGGTCTGGGTGTCCCATATTCTGACCTCCTCACTGGGGATCTCACCTCGGCATCACGGGCTGGCTGGGGAGGCTCCAGGTGTTTGCAGGAGGCAGTCTGTTTCTGATGATGTGACTTCTCGATGGGCTAGGCCACCCCCCTGCCACCCGCCACCCTGCAGCTCTCCCCTTGCAGCCAAGGGCATTGCCAAGGACCATTGCTCTGGGCTGGGGAGTCCAAAGAGCGGCTGAGCTGCGTGGGGCTTCCAGTCCCGCCTGCCCACTGCAGCAAGGAGAGGTGGACCTGGGCCCTACGAGGCCAGGGGGTGGAAAACCACTGCAGCCTGAAGGGCTCATTGGACATAAAAAGGAACTGCTGGGCTCGACATAGGTCATTCGCTTCCCTTGGAGCAGAAAAGGTTATTGGGGCTGGAAGGAGGCTGTGTCGAGGTCCAAGCACCGTCCTGAAGGGGTTCCATGGTCAGAGGAAGGAGGAAGTGAGAGGGGACTCCAAGGCCGGGCGGGCCGACAGAAGGCCTCTGGCCTTGGACCTTTGTGCCCATGGGACCCTCATGCTTGTCAAACATAGGAGCAATCTCGGGCTCACCGCACACAGAGGCTAGCCCTGGGCCTGTGGGAGGTCACAGGCAAAGTCATTCATGCCCCCTGGGATGCTGGCTTACCTGCATGTCTCCTCTCCTCCAACGCCCAGCCTGAGCCTCCCAACCAGCCCCTTCCCCCAGCAGGGCTTGCTTGCCTTCATTCCTAGAGACACTTTTCCGTTCACTATAATATTAATTGTTCATTGCAAAAAATTGGGGTACCTAAAAATAGAATATCTATATCCACAAGCAAAAAGTGAATTATGGCGTCTATGACACGTGTCTGTATACATAAATCAGTACACATGTGTATATACAGGGGCTACTGTTTGCCCACCTTTTACTGTGGAATACAACACACCTACAGTGCATGAAGCAGAAGGCACGCCGTGTGGCCGACAATCATCACACGCCTGCCACGCCACGGGAGACCCCAGAGACGGTCCTCCTGGGTCACCCGCTGTGCTGGCCCGTGGCCCCACTCCCGCTTCTGGGCACACCCATCCTTGTTGTTTCTTGTACTTTACTATCTAAAGATGTATCCCTGAACGGGTCGGTCTGGCTTATTTTTGAGCCATATGTGAATAAAACCTCCAATTATATACCTTTGTTTCTGACGGCTTTTGTGCAGTTTCACTTGGAAGATAAACGTTGTTGAATGTAGTTCATGCACGAATATGCCACTTCTTATTTCCCCGTTTTCCTGCTGCCGGACATTCGGGGTCTTTCCAGGGCTGAACCTCTGGAAGCAATGCTTCTCTGCTTGGCGGGCAGCTCTCCTCCAATGGGACTGGAACTCCTGCTCCATCCGTGCGTGCCTCAGGCAGGAAGGGCTGTGTCCTGAGGTAGCCAATGGAGGTGATGCCAAACTGCTTTTCGGATGGTTGCACAGTCTACCTTCTAGTTGTTCCACATCGTTGGCCCCTGGAGCTGTCTGACACCCGGCAGGTTTTTAAGAGCGCCTCATTGTGGTGCGTGCAGACGGCCCGACACGTGGGCGACATGTAGTAAGGTTTGTAGGGTGGCTGTGGGAAAGCAGTTGGCAGAAAGATGATCTTCAAGTTCTCTGCAACCCTATTTACCGGGAGCTCTGCTTGGATGTAGTGATGACTTAAAAATACAATATTAAAACAAAATGCTAGTTTTATTTCAGAAAATGATCTTAACCTCTCTCTCTCGTACTCTACCACTCTCTCTCTTGTTCTACCACTTTTCTTTTTATGTGCGGCAACAAATAACCCATTTAACACGGAGAGGCTGATTTTTAAAATGTGTGAACATTCCAGGATCACAACACCGATCACATTCTTAGGAGCCAGGACGGCAGATGCCCCGGTGTGCGGATTTCCTGAGTGGTCCTGCGGGCCTGTGGGCCAGATGGAAGATGCTAGATGTTGACTTTCATGCACCATCTTAAAATGCTTGAAATCAGCTGGCTTTGCTTGCATCTAATCCTCTTTGATACAGACCTATTAGAACATGAAATATTTTGAAGACAAATGATATAATAATTTACGTCTATCTTTGATAGATTATGTTGAACAGCTAAATATGACCTTTTTGGAATCTTATTAAAAAGACAGACTGGTTTGTATTCTATACAAGTAGAGAATTTGACTTTTTCCAAGAGCAACACATAAATTTTTTGATCATATTTTACTCATATTATACATGTGGTTATTGCATTACTAAAAATATCAAAATAATTTATGATTTTTATTTTTTTATTTATTTTTATTTTTTTTAAGATTTTTTATTTATTTATTTGAGCCAGAGAGAATGAGAGAGAGAGCACATAAGAGGGGGGAGGGTCAGAGGGAGAAGCAGGCTCCCTGCCGAGCAGGGAGCCCGATGCGGGACTCGATCCCGGGACTCCAGGATCACGACCTGAGCCGAAGGCAGTCGCTTAACCAACTGAGCCACCCAGGCGCCCTAATTTATGATTTTTAGAGAATCCACGGTGCTCGTCCTTATTTAGAAAAACAGCAGGGTGAGGTTGGTGGATGGAGTGATCTTTCATAGTTATTTTTCTTGAGATACTTTTGGCGTGTTTTATTATAGAAGGCTTAGAAGTAGAAAAACCAGACTTGGTCTTTGTGTCTCAGAATAGGATTTCAACTTTCTTCAGATTTGGAAGATTTACACATTGCATCGTGTTCAGTTTCTGATTTCAATCATTGAACAGTGAAGTCATCCATCTTTTTAAGAAGCCATTTCAAAGAGCTGATGGGTTAACATAACTCTGCTTCTCGGCACATTTGTTCTTCCTCCCACAATGGGATTAGCACTTGGAAAAATGGAAGGATACGGTGCTGGCAGGTTGAGAGAAGTGGTGTTTGGTCACGGGGTGTGGAAGCCGTGGCTGATGAAGGGGCAGCGGCGGTGGAAAGTCAAGAGACCTGGATCTGTCCCAGCAGATAGATCAGGAAGCCTCGGGCCGTCTGTCCTTGGAGCGGACATACCGCCAACGTTCAGTCCTCACGGGACCCATCTGGAATGCATTTCCCCCTTCAGGATACAAATCTGCTTGGTGTCCCAGACCCCAGCCCCACCTGCCTTTCTGGCCACCACTCAGCAGCCCCCAACTCCGCTGTTCCTCTTCTTTGCTCTCAGCCAGGATGATGGCCTCAACTCTCAAGGTCACAGTGGTCACCCACCTGTCACGCACGTCCCAGCATTTGTGTCCAGCCCAGTCCCAAGGCATCTTGACCGCTCATGGCCACCTGGTTGGATGGACCGTGCACCGTGCCCTGAAGGACGCTCTCTGAGGTGCCGTCAGCGACTCATTCACTGCGTCACCGGTTTTGTTCTGTAGATTTGATTTCCCAGATTCTACCTGAAACCATCCACTCTTCTATGCCAACGCTGGGAATTATGCTCCCCGTCTCTGCCCTCATCCTGAGAACAGCCGCGTAGCTGGTTTTTCTCCCTCTTACCCCGATTAACCACCAGGGAGCCTCCTCAAACCCAAGTCCTATCCTGTACCCTCTCTAACGGAAATGCTCCATCTCACTTGAGAGAAGCCCAAACTCACCACGATGATTTAAAAAAAAAATAAAAAAAAAATAAAGTGCCTGAGCGGACATGGGCCTTTCTCGTCTGGATAGGAGCTGACCTCTGATGCTGGGTCTGGGGGCCCCAGGCGAATGGGCTCTGATCTGAGGCTTATCCCTGAGGGTCAGAATGCACACTGCTGAGTCTGCCACTGAAGAGAGCCCCAGACTCACGTTCACGGGCACCTCCCATGCCCATATGGAGCTTTGTACCGAGAAGTGCAATAATATTTCTTGTAAAACCGTGGTGGAATGCATTGCCTACTCAAGGGGCAATAAATCCCTGCCTGAGTTCCATTCCAGGAAATAGTTAGTCTCCACAATTGGAGGCATCTGTTTCATGTTGTCCAAATTTTAAGTCTGCGTAACCTGGGGTCTCCTTTGGCTTTCTGTGCCAGAAAACTTGGAACCAGATACATTACCCCAGAATCGTAAACTGCATGGCTCCGCTGTCAGAGACCCCAAACCCCGCTGCTTCTGTGAAATGGATTCTTTTCCATAGCCCCTGACAGGCACTCTCAAGCTGTCCGTCTGCTCTCCAGCAACCCTCAGGGTCCACCCGCACTCAGCAGAATGGCTTTTGTCTCTGGTGATCACCTCCTAGTCTGTACCAACATGTGTTTACAAATGTGCAGTTTTCACTTAACATGAGAAAGATCAATATATCCTGTCCCATCGACCATGTCCCGGACCTGTTCTGGTTCCATTATTTCTACCTTGTTCAGACCCCCAAACTTTCTGGGCAGGATGACTGCAATCTTCCTTTTCAGACCCTTTGCCTCCAGACTTTCTTGTGCCAGAATCCAGCTTCCGAATGACCAGAAGAGAGATGGCTTTAAAACTCATGGGGTGGGGCGCCTGGGTGGCTCAGTTGGTTAAGCGACTGCCTTCGGCTCAGGTCATGGTCCCGGAGTCCCGGGATCGAGTCCCGCATCGGGCTCCCTGATTGGTGGGAAGCCTGCTTCTCCCTCTCCCACTCCCCCTGCTTGTGTTCCCTCTCTCTCTGTGTCAAATAAATAAAAGATTTCTTTATTATTTATTTTATTTATTATTTATTCAGTATTTTTTTTTAAAGATTTTATTTATTTATTTGACAGAGAGAGACACAGCAAGAGAGGGAACACAAGCAGAGGGAGTGGGAGAGGGAGAAGCAGGCTTCTCGCGGAGCAAGGAGCCCGATGCGGGGCTCGATCCCAGGACCCTGTGATCATGACCTGAGCTGAAGGCAGACGCTTAACGACTGAGCCACCCAGGCGCCCCTATTCAGTATTTTTTTTAAGTAGGCTCCACCATGCCCAGCATGGAGCCCAATGCAGGGCTTGAACTCAGACTCTGAGATGAAGACCCGAGCTGAGCTCAAGAGTCACACGCTCCACGTATTAATTATCGTTTTCACTTTGGGCGGTCTCTGACACGGTGTTCGGATGCTCGGCACAGACCTTTCCATGCTCGACGCGGAGAACCTGCCCATTACCAGAAAGGGACTCTGGCCGTGGGACTTCAGTGTGACTGCAGGTTAGCACTTAAGGGAAGGTTGGTGGGTTTTGTTTTGTTTTTTGTTTTTTGTTTTTCAATTTTAAGGAAAGAGTGGCATAGATCTCAAAGGCAAAAAAATAAACCCGGGGTACGGTTATATCTCTAGGAATAAGAAGGGCACAGAGTGGAAACAGAGGGAGGAGGAGTACCTGTGAACGAGAAGCGAAGAGGAGGGGGTGTGGACGGAGGGGGAGAAGGAGAACACTCACAGGGAGGCCGACCACGGGGGGCTGTGGGGGGAGGAAAGGGCCTTGGAAAAGCCGCGCACGGGCCAGCGAGAGGCCCCTCCGTGGGAAATGAGGGGGTCCCCGCGCCGAGCCAGCGTCGTCCCCTCGAGGTTAGCAGCAATCTGGCTTAAAGACTTTCAAATAAAACAGCTCCCAGCTCAAGATTTTCCTCTAAACGATGCTGGCCGACAGCAGGAGGCCGGGCTGTGGTTTGAACATTCCTTCCCGGCCCCGTGCACGGTGAGAAACTGCAGGCCGGGCGGGGGTAGAGGATCCGGACCTCCTGGGGCAGGAAACGGGCAGCCATGACAGTTTTAGACATTTTAGGTCTAATGAAGGAGGCCACAGGACGCGGAGAGAAAGCACCTTCACCCAAGTAGCATTTCATAGGCGCGTCTGCATTTTTTTCTGCATAGATTTCGATTTCTTTATGTGTCACGGACATTATTTGGCCCGATGACATGTGGGTGTCATCTTCAGCTTCCTGGAATATTTACCCCCAAACGAACCAGGACAGTAGACAGTCAGAACCTCTGAGAAGCTAGGAGACAGAGCAGAGGCTTGCCGGGGGCCGGGGGGGGGTACCCCAGGACAGGAACTGGCTGTCCCCTTCCTGGTTCTGCCCCGTCCACCGGGGCCACGTGCACACCCGCCTCTGTTCCTGCCTCACCCGCTGTTCCCTGGGTCCGGCCCCAGCAGAGTCCCTCCAGGTGACCCCACAGTGACAATATGGCGCATCCACCGCTGTGACCACCGACCACCTCTGCCCCACCCCAGACAACCGACTCCTTTCCCACGGCTGCGGGCAGAACCTGGCCCTGAGACCGAGTAGTTGTCCAGCTGATTGCCGCTCGGCCCGGTCCCCAGGAGCACGGAGAAGGAGAGGAAAGTGGCCCCGAAGGGCCGTTTGAGGAGCAGGGGCTGTGGGAGGCACACGATGCAGGCCTCCGGGGTGACCAGGCAGGAGACACTCAGCTGTGTCCCGTGAACGCCACAGGGGTCAGAGAGGTGGCATGAGGACCCCAGGAGAGCCAGCCTGGTCAAGGGGTGCAGCCACCTCCAGAGGGAGCCGAGAGAAGAGGAGCTGGACACAGGCTGCAGACAGGGGACGGGATTCGGGGCCCGGGGGGTTCTGTTCTAATTCGTGCCAGGCCCACAGAGACGAGAGGCCAGGCCGCAGGTCATCATGGACACTGTGCTTTCCCCACACAGGCGCCCTCCCCGGGACCCCCAGCGGCATATTCTCGCTTTCTGCCCAAGTCCGTGCCCAGCCTGGCGGTCGAGGCTCTGGTTTGGGGCCCCGGTTTGCCTCCCGGCTGGGCCTCGGTGCTGATGGAGGGGGCTGGAGTCTCGATGGTGTCTCGCCCGACTGCCCAGGCCGGGCTGGGGAGGCCTGAGTGCGTGGGGGGGACCCCACACCACAACCGCTAAGCCAGAAACGGGGCAGGCATGCCCTCCATGGCGGTGTTTCAAAGTCTCCCCGGGACACTTTCCGTGCAGCGGGGCAGACACCCACTGCGTGGCCCTCACTGCTGATCAGAAGGCCCCGGCCAGGCCTCTGCGAGCAACCTGCCTGCCGGGGATCAGCCTCCCGCCCCCAGATCCCGCGTCCAAGCCGCTGTGCTTTGTGTCAGGGACAAAACGCTGGGACTCCATCCAAGGCGTGGGGGGGTTGGGGACAAATCAGTCCCTGAAATCAGAGCCAGGTGGCCACTCGAAGGCCAAGGGGGCCTTCAACCACAGCTGTGCCTGGCACGGGGCCGGCTGGGGCCCAAGGCAGGAGAGGTAGGCAGAGGGTGTTCTGGAAAGAGGCGCCGGGACCGGGGAGGGCTGCCGGGGCCGCCCACGAGCGTTTCTGAGTGACGGTGGGGGCCTGCGGGGTGGGGGAAGCTCGGGGCAGCGGAAGGGAGCACCACACACATGCACGCCTGAGCCCAAAGTGTCCCTGAGCGCCCAGAGCAAGGCCACATGCACCCACGGATGGCGTGGGCCCTTCCTGAGGAGGTGATGTCTTTGCCTTCTTCAAACGTAATTCAGAGAAGACTGGACTGCGTGCCTTTCAGGCTCCGAGGAGGCCAGGAGCGGGCGGTGGGGAAGGGAGGGGAAGGGCAGGAGTCAGGGGAAGGACATGGTGCAGGTGGGGGGGACACAGGGCTGTGGCCTGATTCACCGGCCCGGTGGAAGCCCCTGGCAGAGTGAACAGGGCCCGTGCCTCAGTTTCCCCTTTGCAGCAGGACCCGTCAGGAACAGAGCCTCCCGCCTGGGCTTTGTGAAGAGTCAGCAGGCCCCATCGGGGTTGGCGGTTTGGGGCTTGAGGCAGAGGCCCCGTGGGGGCATCTCGGGCCCCGTGCGCTTGGCCTGCTGACAGGGGCCCTCAGCGGCCGAGGGGGGTCCATCTCCCCATGGGCGCCCGGCAGCGGGGGTTTACTGCACAAGCCCCGAGTTCCAGCCCCTGCTTGCTTTTGTTTCAGGGAAACATGGGCTGTGTAGACAGCCAGACGCCAACTCTGAGTCAAACACCAAGGCTGTCCTCCATTCCCCCCGGATTTGCATCCATATAAAATGTAAGTAATTACGTTTAACAGTAAGCTTGAGACAAAATATACCTTATGAAACGTGAGCAGCCGTGAACGGCCTCCCGATGGCGGGCGAGCCCCACAGGCTGGGACCCCCCGTGGGAGCAGGGCCTCAGCGGCGGTGGCACCACAAGAACAAGGACGGCCAGGAGGGACTGTGACCCCGCAAGTCCCACCCAGCGCCCTGGAAGTGGCCAGGGGGACTCCACGCGGGGGCCTGACTTCAATTATGTTCATAAACTTCAGAGCAGCTAAATCACAACGCTGCCCCATCTTGGCTAAATTAACATCTTCAAAGTCAATCCTTTAAAGCAAACATAAGAAGATCATCCTTAAATAGCACGAGAACTCAAATATTTGCGGTGAAAGCAGCAAGAGGATAACCAGAGTGCACTTTCTCTTAAAAGGGTTTCCACTTCCGTTTCGGTGGGGAATGAGCATGCACCCTGATAATTCTGAAAAATACAAAAAAGAAAAAAAAATGTTTCCCTTCTATAGTTATTGCAGACGGAGTAACTTAAATTTGTTAAGATTTCTCTAATGCTGGTGATCTTTAGTGTGGAACAGTCACCCACGTGGGTAAATGGTCAGGTGCCACGTGCGAGGTGGGACCCAAACCCGGAATGCATCTCGTCCTCCTTGGTCTGTGGGTCCAAATTCCAAGAATTTCTCCGCAGGGAGTATTTCCAGAAAGAGAAGGGTTTAGAAGTCGTAGAATGCTCATTGCCGTTATTTTGTGCTAGAAGAAGAAAAAGTGTCGTTCGCAGCGGAGGTTGTCCAACGAGGTCCCTCTGACTGTTTCAGCAGATAAAATTGTTCTGGAACGTGGCCACTGCTGATCATTCTGTGCTCACGTGGTCCCGCGGGTGCTCTGTCAAGGCAGAACGGAGTGGCTCCCAAAGCTGGAAAATATTTGCTGTCTGGTCTCTTTTGCAGGGTGGACTTCTAAAGTCCTAGGTTATGATATCATGCTCTTCACTAAATCACTCACCTTCCTTATATCCTTCTGCAAACCTTAAATTTAATCCAGAGTTACCGTATATGTTGCTTCTTCTTATGGATAGAATACTTTTTTTTAAGATTTTATTTTATTTTAAAAAAAAAACTTTTTAAAGATCTACTTATTTATTTTATTTATTTTATTTTTTAAAATTTATTTATTTGACAGAGAGAGACACAGTGAGAGAGGGAACACAAGCAGGGGGAGTGGGAGAGGGAGAAGCAGGCTTCCCGCTGAGCAGGGAACCCGATGCGGGGCTCGATCCCAGGACCCTGAGATCATGACCTGAGCCAAAGGCAGATGCTTAACGACTGAGCCACCCAGGCACCCCTTAAGATTTTATTTTTAAGTTGTCTCTACACCCAGTGTGGTGGGGCTTGAACTCACAACCCTGAGATCAAGAGTCACGTGCTCTACTAACTGAGCCAACCGGGCGCCCCATGAATAGACTACTTAAAAAAAAAAGACTTCCTCTTGCTGATAATGGCTGAAAACTGGAAAAGCTTTTGATTTTCAGTTATTTATATTATAACCGACCCCCCTCGGTATTCTATTTGGTCAATTAACTTTCACCTGCTTCTCTGAAATGTATTGTGTGGACAGTTGCATTATCTGGACGGGAAGCTAATGTTTGGTACCCTCCCTTCAATGTCAAGCTCCCACTGTGCTCGTGATTCGGAGTCGGCTACTTCTAGGACGGTGTGAGGCGTGAGCGGTGCTGGTGAGCATCATCCTGTCGGTTCTGGAATGGGCCATTCTCGTCACTCAGAAGTCAGGAGCCTTAAACTAGCCCCCAAATCCCCCATGACGGGAGTTTATATTTCCTGAAGAGATGTTCCAGATCGGCCCATCTTTGGAGAAGACAGGTGCACGTCGGGGACAGCAGGGAGGGTGACCCTGTGGGCAGGAGTCCTCGTCCAGCTTCTTTCCACTTCCCGGTCGCCGGGTGTGCGCTGAGGCATTTTCACCCTTCTTTCCTTCCAGGCACATAATGACGGGGCTGAAGAGCCCAAGTTTCCCAGGCTAACCAAACAGAAAACCCGCTTCTACTGAAACAGGAGGGAGCCACACAGGATGTGGAAGATGGCGAAACGTGGGGGACAGATGAGGCTTCCGTGCTGTTCCCTGTGAGCTCAGTGATGTGGGGCAGGCTTGTGAGTCTCAGTTTTCCCAGCCATGGAATGGGCGACAAAGCCGGACTTGCAGAGGTGTGGTGAGGATGAGGAGGAGCTCCCCAGCCCCACGTGGATGGGGTAGCAGATGATCCCCACACAAAGGCAGCAAGAACAGCGGCTCTTTCTCAGCGTTTGGGGCCATGTCCACTGGCTGCTGAAGCATGATGTTCTGGGCGCACAGGGGTTGGCCCCGGGGGACGCCGCGGGCCCTGACGGAGGCCACTTACCTGGTTTCCTCACAGCCCTGCCAACCCACACCCAGGATGGCGAGAGTAGACGCAGTCCCAGGGTTGCTTCCCGTAAGCCCTGCCCCTTGCTACAGAGACGCCTGTCCTCTGCATTCACTTTAGTGGACTGCCACGGCCTAAGCCCCAGTGGACACACGACAACTGTCCCAGGAACCCCAGGTCACTGAGCGTGACGTCGCCCAAGCCCCACTTCATTTCGATGCACGAAGGGGCTGCGTGGGGCAGGTTCCAGGTCATCGTGCGTGTCCGGAAAGTGTTTTGTTTTTGCTTTTTTAAGATTTTATTTATTTATTTGTCAGAGAAAGAGAGAGGGACAGAGCACAAGCAGGGGGAGCGGCAGAGGGAGAGGGAGAAGCAGACTCCCCGCGGAGCAGGGAGCCCGACATAGGGCTCAACCTCAGGACCCCGGGATCACGACCTGAGCTGAAGGCAGACGCTTCACCGACTGAGCCCCCCGGGCGTCCTGAAAAGTGTTTGAGGGTGCGTTCGTCTAAGAAATCATTGCCATCCCTGATCGTGCCGTTTTCTATACCCTTCCTCTACACGCTGCGAGGACCCACGCCCTGCGTCTCAGTCCCATTGTCATAACCTGGGGCCCAGTGTGTCTGAGGTCACAGGCATTAACATCCCACATGGTCACCCCCGCTGGAGCCAGAGCGCACCGTGTGGGCTTCCCATCTCTGAGACAAGGAGGCAGAGGTTGCCTGGGGGAAATGCAAGCACCGGAGACTTGCAGCAAGGGGGTCTATCTAGCTGGGCACCTGGCTCTCCAAGTGGATCTGGTCCCGTCCTGGGGAAGGAGGAGGAGGAGGAGAATGAGGAGGGGGAGCACGGGCGGGAAGGAGGGGAAGGAGAGGTGAGGAGGAGAGAAGGAGGTGCAGAACCTACAGCAGGCCACCCTTCTGTCAATGGCCCCCCTCAGTCCCCGACTTCATGTTGAGCCTTCTGCCCCTGGAGACCCGCAGACCATCAGGGCCCCCCTCCCCCAGCCCCTGGGCCGCGCTCCGATTTTCGCGGCTCACAAGGCCTCGTGGCCAGCCCTTGAACTTGCTGTGAACTTTGCGCGCTCGCCCTGCTCCCACCGGCCCGGCCGCTGTAAATAATCATGATGACGGGAATGAAAAAGGACCGTGCGGATGGCGGCAGGAGGCCAACCAGACTCCCAGACTCGCCGGGGAATGAGGGATGTCACATTCAGGGGACTGCTCTGTGTACTCAGTGTTAATAAATCAAAATAATTGAATACGGGTCCAGGCGATTTGGAGTTCTTTTCTCCCACTCTGTGCAGCGTTTATGGGAAGATGAAGACCACGGCCGCCCACCCCAGCCTCGTTATCCACACCGAGCGCCAGGGCTGACGCGGGGCTTGGCGTGCGGCCCCCTTCCTGTGCGGCCCCCACAAGCTGGCCCCCATCTGGACCGCGAGCTCTCACCGTCTCCTCCTCCCCGCTCGATGGTCACGGTGGCTGGGACGCTGGCCGGCGGGCGCTGCCAGGGGCCACCTCGAGACAGAGCCCAGGCCGGGGCTTTGGGGAGCTAGGGGCTGACCCCCCCATTAGGCAGCATGCTGGCCTCTCCGCCCGACACCTTGCTGGAGGCTCCCAGCCTCCCTCTGGGAGGTAAGGGCCCCGGGGCTCCGAGCCGCACCTGCATTGTGACCCCGTCCTCATCGGCAGGTGTATCTGTCGGGCGAGGCTGCGTTCTGCTACTGTCACTTGATTTCTCTTACATGCAAGACCGCATGGGCCCGCAGCTTCCCGGAGCAGATGTCCCGTGCACGGAGGCATCCCGCGGGTGCTCCTGGGCCTGGCTCGGCCCCCTCCAGGGCTCCCCTGCACCCCCGACTCCAGCGGGGTGTGGGCGAGCCCCCATGAAGTCACCACCTCTGCTCTGCCCAGACCTAGGCCCCGAGAAGTCTT
This sequence comes from Mirounga leonina, assembly GCF_011800145.1. Lineage (NCBI taxonomy): Eukaryota > Metazoa > Chordata > Mammalia > Carnivora > Phocidae > Mirounga > Mirounga leonina. Next base: position 2,107,898 of record NW_023270498.1, read on the forward strand.
TGCTGTGGGGACCATCCTGTGAGTTGTGGGACGCCCAGCAGCATCTCTGGGCTCTCCCCACGAGACGCCAGGAGCCATGCCCGGTTCCGACAGCCCCAAATGACCCCAAACCTTGCCAGATACCCCATCTGAGAACCACCGGTCCATATCTCTGTGTGTCTGGGGGAAAGTTACTCACTTTTACTAACCTGAAATTTGAGTTACTACCACCCAGCTCACTGAGATATATGAACACTAGATGTCTGTGACCTGAGTGACCGAGCACAGCACTGGGTGCCACTCATGGCCCGTTCTGCTCCCAGGCCTGACACACGGGGGGCCCTCGGCACTGACTGGGGTGAGGGATGGATGGATGGATGGATGAGGGCGTGGTGAGGCCTGGCCTGGGGTAGGGCCGAGCGAGAGGCAACCCAGCTGGTCCCGGATGATCTGTTTAAGCACAGACAGGGTTTTCTGGCCGCCCCCCACAAAGGCAAGAGGAACCCAGAGAAGGAAAAAGGTGACCCCAGCGATCTCTGCTTCCTGCAGCAGGTGTCTCCCTGCCCAGCCCCTCCGACCACGGCTTCGTTCCTGTTATTCTCTGAGAGTCCTGGGCTAGAGTGGCTGCAGAGAGGGTCTCCTGCAGATCATCATGCTTCGGCTTGGGAGGAACTCTGGGGATGGACGGGCAGAGGGCACGAACTGCGCCGACTCGACCTTGGATCAGACATCCTCTTGCATCACGGCGATTTGGGCAGGATGGTGGAAACTGTCACATTTCCTGGGCACCTGGGACGTTTCCTCAGGGCTCGAGGCTGCGCCTCTCCTGCTTGGCCTGGCCTCACTTCCTGGAGCCCTTAGTCTGGGCGCCCCTGCCCCACCTGCTGCAGGCCCCTGCAGCTCTGAGTGAGCCCATCCCCCGCGCCCTGGTCTGTCCTCACTGCATCCTGTCCCCGGTGCGCCCCCTGCCCACGCCCCCCTCACCGCTGCTCCTGGCCTCTCTTGTGCACCCTGGGTCTGGGAAGGGAGGGGGCTCTGCACCCACCCGCCTCTCACACTCGGGGCTTCGGGAACATGACCCTCAGTTGCAAAGCGACAAGGATCTTTACCCCAGAATTTGGACACAGGGGCGGACTAAGTGGTTCCATGAAGTTTTGCCTCCAACCCTCACCTCCCCACTGCTGTTCTTTCAAGAAGGGCTCAGCGCCGGAGATTAGGGTCCCACTTGGCGAAGGCCGAAGACCTGCCGGTGTGTTTGCTCAGTGGCATGGCTGCTTGGGACCGTCCCGAGCGCCGGGCTTCACGTGGGTCGTCTCTGTGGTCACCTTGCGCCCCAGAGACGGGAGAGCATCCTGACTTGAGGCCATTCCGTGACTCCTCATGCGCGCGGACCCCATGCCCTTGGCTCTGGCTGATGAATTTGGATGAGCCGAGGTGGCTCTGTTTGCACCATCCATGGTTGAGTGGGCGGCAAAGCCGCGGACCTGCCGGACCCTCACAGCGGTGAGACACTCGTCCTTCAGGCCCCTGTGGGTGCTTTTCTGCTGGTCCCATGGCCAGCAACACGGAGGACGCTCGGGCTTCGCAGCGTTGCTCTCAGAGACTCTGCAGTCCAGGGATGAGGTCACATTTGCTCTGACCCCTACAAGACAAGGTGTGTCCGCCCAGGGCAGTGGGGTTGGAGAAGGCTGTGTCCTGACAGCGCAGCGTGGGGTTGGCTCTTTGAGGTGCGGCCTGGCGCTGCTCAGGGGTCAGGAGAGAGGAAGCATGGGGGGACCCAGAGCAGGTGGAACAGCACAGAGGTAGGCAAAGGCCAGGTGCGTGCCAATGACCCGCCTCCCGTGCAAAGAGCTCCGAGCATCCAAACCGCGCACTGCACCTTGGCCCCGGTGCAGCGGGTGAATCCCAGCAAAGCCCAACTGTTTAGAAAGCCTGCAGATCTCCGAGCCCGTGTGGCCCCACCTCGATCCTGTAAAGAATGCTATTCAAAGCATCCAGAGATGAAGTCATCAGGATTCTTTTGACACAGCTTAGACTGCACGTAATCCGAAACTTTGACACAAGCAAGTCTCTGCCGATGGAGAAAACCCCCCGCCAAACCCTTCCTTTCTACCCTGCCTTTGATGTCGTGACAGATGCAGGAGACACGTTTGCCAACGGAAGCCACGGGACTCAGCTCCCAGGTCTACCCCGCGATGACCTCGAAGTCACAGAAGTGAGGGTGAGCAGTAGTGCTTGGCTGCAAAGTGGAAACACGCACAGGAAGAGATGAGTCGACGTCAGCGGGGAGGACCTGGGGGCCATCTTGGGAGGCTGGGCGATCCCTGAACATGACCCAGGGTCTGACATCATCCAGATGCTTGGGCTCTGGGATTCCCAGCTGGGAAGAAGCAGGGGAGAACGGCCAGCCTGGGGCAGGGAGGGCGATCTGCAGGCGGGTGGGAAGCTCACAGCCCCCGCGGAGCTCAGGGGAGCCGGGCTGCTCACCCTCAGGAACAGGACGAGCCCTGTGAGGCCCATGCTGCCGGCACGCCTCTCTGCCCACCTCTGGGGAATGTCCACAAACTACCTCAAAGAAGGCACCAAGGATGAGGAGCTTCAAGAACAGGGCTGCCCGTGAAGGACCCCAAAGCCCTGAATCCCTTCAAGCCCGACACTTGATGTCACTGCTGGGACCCATCTGTGTCTGATGGGAGAGGATGATTGTTAATTTCACGGGCCCTGGTACCCGATATTTTGTCAAACATTATTCTAAAAGTTGTTGTGAAAGTATTTCTTGTGATAATATTAACATTTACATCTGTGGGCTTTTGAGTAAAGCAGATTGCACTCCACCGTGTGGGTGGGCCTCATCCAATCAGCTGAAGGACTTAAGAGAAAAAGACTGACCTCCCCTGAGCACAAGGGAATTCTGCTCCCAGGCGCCTTCCCACCTAAACTGCACCACTGACTCTCCCCTGGCCTCTAGCCTGCTGGGCTTGCTGGGCTGCCCTGCAGATTTTAGACTTCCCAGCCTCTACTTCCACAGTTTTACTCCCCCAAATGAATATCTCCACCCCCACTCTATCTCTATCTCTACCTATCTCTACCTCTATCTCTACCTCTACCTCTCTATATCTATATCATCTATATCTATATCTATCTATATCTATATCCTATTGGTTCTGTTTTTCTGGAAAAACCCAGAGCCATTTTTGTTTGTTCAGCAAATCATTATCAGGAGCCCTGGTGGGTCAAGGGTTCTCCCTCGGACCTGCTGAGCAGAAGGGAGAAGACTCTCCATTCTGCAGTGAATCCATTTGTATCAACACCTCCTAGATGATGACTCTACTTACGGATCTGCCTTCAATCAGCAAACACACTGTACATGCAGGAAGAGAAGCAGGAACCCCTGCTGTCCGTGCTCATCAAAGGCTCTGCTATGAACACTCACATGGTCGGGTTCATGGAGGATTCTGGGAAAGTGCACCTCTTCTGAACTGTCTCCCTTTCGAAATTGGATTAAGCCAGAGGAGGGAAGGCTGTCCCAATGTGGGTCCTCCGAGAAGAACATTTACCATTACAAAATTACACGCAGACACTATGTCAACAGTCGGCATTGAGAGATGGTCTAGCCAAGAGTCAAATAAGAAGAAAGAGTCAAGACACAGACAGCATCACCCATTGGTGAAAATCTGGTGTCCTGTGGCGTGTGCCTTAACGCGTCTCTGCCTCAGTTTCCCTGCCTGTGAACAGGCAGCCCTTCCCACTTTGCAGATTGGACTGGCCTCATGAGATGAAGAAGGGAAGATGCCATGCCCCATGGAGCCGGTGGCCAAGAGATGTTAGTGGCCCTCAGTGCAGCAGGAGGGACCCGCAAAGGGAGAGGATGGAGGATGAGGGAGAGGAGGCTGGTACCTTCTGGCCAGACTGGCTGGCACCAGAACTGCTTCTCGGTTCTGTTTTTTACCGGAGAACCCCACTGCCCCCCCATGAAGCCAACCCAGAGCCTCTAGCCACGGCTTTTTCCTGCATGATTTACCATCCAGCCAAGCCTTTCTGCATCCCCGAGCCAGCTGCAGGCATTCTGGCCAGATGGCAGACGGATAAGCCGATTATTCCGCACAGTTCTGTCCTGGTTTGCAAAGATGTAATGATCCCCATTAGTGCATGTTAGTCAACAGAGAACAGGATTTGAATTAGGAATTCTTGATTGAAAGCCTGACCATGTTTGAACTCTCCATAACCTGGTAAATTCTTAAATGTCCCTATTAGGAGAAAATTAAAGCTCTGTTGGACTAGTTATAGATTAGCGATAGGAAATCTCATTATGAAAGTGTAAGGAGATTTCACATTTCCTCAATATTCAGAACGAGAAAGCAACATCAACTTGTTTTTGACATTAAGCACAGAAACCAGATTTTTACTGCCTTGGTAATGAACTTGTTTTCCTGTTCTTACTGCAACGAACAGAACTCATTTCTGGATGTGCTTGACTATAACTTACCATAAAGACCTCAACATGGGGCAAACATGCAGGGGTGAAGATGTTCCAAGTCCATGGCTCTCTGGTGTGAAAACCCTTTCTCTGTCTCTCCCCCTCTATTTCTCTTTATGCCCGTTTGCCTTTCCTTTTAAATATAGCCTCAGTTGTAAAGTTTATTGTGAAAAACATTTTTTAAAGGCTATCCAGTTCAGGAGTCCCCATGAGGCCCTGGGTCGTTACTTGGGTGAGATATGCTGGAAATTTGCTCTCGGAGACAGTCGGGGAAGAAGGGGGCTGAGGGGAGGGCAGGAGAGAAGTTGATGCCTCATCTGGATTTGTGTCATCGTGCAGGGAACACCGGCCGCAGGGCCCCACGTGGACCTGGCCCAGGTGGGCGGTGCCCAGCAGGTACGGTGATGGTGGGTGCCCAACCCCCCGTCTTTCTCCCCTCCAGCCCTGCTGTTGTGTTTTAGATTCTATCCGTGCATCTCTCTCGCCCTGACAGATGGATGGTTGGAAATTTCGATTTCCTGAGTTATCAGTGCTTTTCCACGAACACTTCTGGTGGGAATAATTATGGGGAAGGTGACTTAGGTCTCGTGATCAGAGTCTGTCTGAATCTGAAAATTCTCATTTCCCTTTTGGAGTGGTAGGTGGAAGCAGGACGCACTGTGCAGAGTGTCACTGTGGGGGTCAACGTCTGGAAGCATCTTCCATTAGGCCTTTGTGGAGGGACACAAGGCAGGCTGGGGGGAGGCAGGGAGCGCACCCGGCCTCACCTCAGCATCTGGCACCACTGCTGACCAACAAGACAAAGACAGCCAGGGACATGCATCTGCATCTCAGGACTCTCTCTTTGTGTCCACTACTATTTAAAAAAAATTGCTTCTGGGGGTGCCTGGGGGGCTCAGTTGTTAAGTGTCTTCCTTCGGCTCAGGTCATGATCCCAGGGTCCTGGGACCGAGTCCCACATCAGGCTCCCTGCTCAGCCAGGAGGCCTGCTTCTCCCTCTCCCACTCCCCCTGCTTGTGTTCCCTCTCTCGTTGTGTCTCTCTCTGTCAAATAAATAAATAAAATCTTTTTAAAAAATTGTTTCTGTTTTTACAATTTCCTTATTATGTAGAGCACCGTTGTTCGAAAGAAATACGGGGCAGGACACATCACGTGCACTTTTTTCTTGAGAACCACGGTGATGCAATTTTTGCTCTAAATGTCACACCGAATTTAGAAAACTCAAGAGGAAAAGGACCGTCTTTTGTATTTACCTATGTTTCTACTCTTCGCATTATTCTTTCCTCCTCCTTGATGATCCAGTATTTGTCCTCTCATTTCCTTTTCTGTTTAGAGAACTTCTTGTGCCCATTTCTTAGGATAAGTCTTTTGGTGACAAAGCCTCTTCACTTCCCATCACTTTATTTCACTTTGACTCCCGAAAGCCGTTTTCCCTGGATGCACAGCTCAGGGTTGAGATTTCTTTCACCACTTGAAGAATATGCCAATTTCTTCTGGTCTCCATAGTTTGTGATAAGAAATCTGCTGTCATTTGGATGGTTTTTTTTTTTTAACCCCTGTGGGTAAAGGGCTCCTTTCATGATTTTTTTTCTTGGTCTTTAGTTTTGATATGATGAGTCTTGGTGTGGGCTTCTTTGATATATTTTGTTTGGGATTCACCCAGCTTCTTGAAGCTGTAGGTTTTTTGTCTTGGGGGGTTTTTTTTGCATGTGCCAAATTTGGGACATTTTGAGACATTATTCCTCCAAATATTCTTTCAGCCACACCTGTCTCTCCCATGGTCTCTTCTAGATTTCTGATGACACGAAAGTTAGATCTTCGGTTACTGTCCCACGGGCCTGCTTTCTCTATTCTTCAGATTGGGTCATTTCTACAGTTCGGTCTCCAACTTCACTGACTCCTCCTTCTCCATCTTACTCTTGAGCTCATCCATTGCATTTTAAATTTGGTTATTGGGTTTTTTTAGTTCTAACATTTCCATTTGGTTCTTTTTTATAGCTTTCATTTATGTTCCTGTGACGTCTTATTTTCTTTCCATTTGTTTCAGGTGTGTTCCTGATTGTCCGTGGAAGCATTTCTATAATGGCTGCTACAGTCTTTGTGCTTCTGTCTTGCTCATCTGCCTCATTCCAGGCCCCTGGCCTGTAGAGATAAGCCTTTGGTTTTTGTGTCTTGCTGTCCATCTGCACCTCCTGGCACTTGCAGACCATTGGCTGCTCCAGCTCCCAGTCTAAGATCTGCGAAGCAAGAAGGAAACCCAGGGAGCTCACTGCTGGGCCATTCCTCGGGTCCTGAGGTTTGTAGCTGGTTCGCCTCCCTCCACTTCCAGAGCCTTCTTATTTTTTGTTTGATAGAGTGCCTAGGATTTTTAGTTGAAAATGGAGAAAAGTATGTCTATGCCACATTTCCTGAAGAGGAACTCCCCTATTGTGTGTGTGTTGATATTTTGGTCAATGGATGGAGCTTTGAAGGAAGCATACAGTGGACACGTGGGACACAGATGACCCGGACAGCAGAGGGCAAGCCTGCCAGATGACAGGCTCAGGTGTGAAAGGTGTTAATCTGAAAAAAAGAAAGTGTCGGTTAATTCTGAGCTAAATTTGAGCCGGAAAGATCTCTTACAGGAATGGTGGTCAGAGAAGCAGCCCTTAGACTATCAGGTGGCACAGTGGCCAGTCTTCCAGCCTGCTGGGTAAGTCCAGGATGCCCACCCATGCCCGCCCCTGGAGCATGTGGAGGACTTTAGCACCCAGGACCCAGAAATCCTTGACTCATGCAGGAGGGGGGATGTGCTTACGCATGGAGAGAATTATAGGTGCCCGCCTGACCCCTCAGGGATGCTCTATCCCCTTGCAGGGGAAACATGCTCCCCCCAACCAAAGCTATAGCGGTACTTGAAAATAAACTTATGGGAATAGGGTAGTCAGTATGGTGTGGTTAGCGCTGTGCAGTACCTAGCAGAAATGCATTCTCAACACTTTGGGACCGTGCATAGCTTTCCTGCTCTCCTACAAGTGCCCCAAGCCGTGGTAGGAAGGCGGCTTTGTAAATGGGTGCTGATCCATCATGGAGATCAGTTAGTGATGGACTGTGAGTTCAATCACACAAGGAGGCCAGCAGATTGGGGTGCTCTGATGCCAAGGTCAAAGTCAGCAGAATGCAGTCTGGGCCTGTCGGTGTTTCGAGGGTGTGAAGTCGAAACACTGAGGACCAGCAGTCATGAGCACAAGCTACGAGCTGGGCTATCCGCATGGCCCGCAACCACGGCCGGCCCTCTTCCTCACCTGCTCCCTGGATGTCTCTCCCGGATCCTGACACCGTGCTCCCGACCACTCCTGGTATGGCTCTGCCCCGTTAGAATCTGTGCTCAGATAAACTCTTACAACGTTTACTAGGCCTGCGTTCACCTTTTAACAGAACTGCACAGAAAGTGAAGAGCGAGGCCACGGGTTCACGTCTGGATTTGAGTATCATAAGTAGACGTTCATAAAGTCAGTTGCCTTTACCCTGGAAAAGAGACCCTTTTATTTGAGCGGGGTTTACTCGGGGCTTGAGATCTTTTATTCTGTTGAAATGTTGTGCCGTGGCATGGGGGAATGTCAACCTTTTTTGTGGTCTCCATCAGTGAGAAACAAATGTTAATCCCCCCCCCTACACACACCAACCAAAACAAACTGTTGGAGTGCTAACCCCCGGGGTTTGTGAATGTGAGTTTGCCTGGAAACGGGGTCCCCCCAGATGGGATCCAGTTAGGACAAGTCCTAATTAGGGTGGTCCTAATCTGGTACAACTGGTGTGCTTATAAGAAAAGGAAACTGAGGCACGGAGACACAGACTCACAGGGAGAAGGGCGTGTGAAGACGCAGGCAGACACTGGGGTGATGCAGCCTCGGCCACAGAAGGCCAGGAGCCACCGGAAACAGGAGGAGACCGGGAAGATCCTTCCCCAGTGCTTCCTTGAGACCAGACTTCCAGCCTCCAGAACCAGGAGAGGACGAAGTTCTGCTGTTTAACCCCCGTCTGTGTGCTTGCTTACGGCGGCCCCAGGAAACAGGACCAGATGCCACGTGCGTCTTGACTCCAGGGTCTCCTGGGCCAGACCTCTGGGCTCAGCCTGCACAAGCCAGCTCGTGGGGGGCCCACAGCCCTGCACACTGCCTCCAGCTCTCCCCTCCCTGCTGGACCTGCAAACATCCCCCCCGCCCTCCCGCTGGCCAGGCTCTTCGGGCTTCAGCTGAGATCCTCATGACTGTGGATTGGATGACATGAGATCCAGGTGGGATGAGGGCCGGTCGGAGCGTGTCTACAGCTGGATGCAGTCAGCTTCCTGCAGAACCCGACAAAATCAGCCAGAATCATCTTGTTGCAGGATTGGAGGGTTCTCGTCTCCCGGAGTCGGAGAATGAATCTCTCAGACAATAGGGTGAAGTGAAGTGGAGGTTTACGAAGGGAAGGTGAGAACAGCTCTCTAGGGTGAGAGGGGTCCGCAACAGGTTGCCATTGAGGGCTTTTATAGAAAACTGAGCAGGGGACTTGGTAAACATCTCGTCTACAACATTTAAGACAAACAAGGTGGATTTGTAAATATTATGACAATATCTCATCCATATTTAGAACAAACAAGGCGGATTTGTTACATTCGCTTCTCTCTGGCTAATATCTTGTCTATAACATTCCTCCACATCTGGGATTTCCGTGAGCCTGGTTCCGGAGCCCCCTCCCTGTCTCTCCCCACCTAGCCTCGCCTGTCCCTTCCTCGGTTGAGGAGCTCAGGTGGCAATGTGAGCTACTGGGTTCGGGGGCCTGGGTTTCCCCTGCCACACTGGGCCACGTCGGCCGCACACAGCTGGGCACAGCAGAACTAGGATGGCGTCTGTGCTGCCCTGGTGGACGCAGGTGCAGAGTGCACGTCGGAACGCCACACGGCGAAGGCGATCAGAGCGCGGTTGGCAAGAGTGGCGGAACCAAGGTGTTTCCAGAGCGAGGCGATGGTTTCGCTTCTTAGTCATGGCTAGAAATGAATAGTTCACGTTTAAACTCTGTGAAGAGTCTATGAATTATCGAAACTTTACAGATCAGGCCACGGAGGCTCAGAGACAAGCCAGGAGGCAGTCGGCCAGAGGCTGGGGCTGGGACCCCGGCCCGCCCCTGAAGATGACACACTTGCTGATTTGAGGAGCCTTCTAGTATTCCGGCGTCAGGGAGGTTTCTGGCTGTCACTCAAGGGACTGCACTCTGCCCAGCTTTGTGCCCGCGGGGGTTTTGATAAGCACAACTCTTAATCCACAGAGACAGTCTGCGGAGTTCTTGGTCTGGAGAGCGCAGGACAGGAAGAGGGACAGACCAGGTGTCATCTGGAGGCACTAGGTACATCCTGCTCTGCATCCTCCAGCCTACCCCCAAACGGGCCAATTCCAACCCCAGGGGCACCCGTCTTCTCCATGAAATGGATACTTAGCGGGATTTGTGGGGGGGCAAAGGCATATGAAGTGTGTGTTTTATTAAATGAAAAATGCATTGCAAAACCCGTTCTTTTGCGTGTACTTAAAAACAAATTAACGTCGGTTTGTTGCTAAGTGAGCACCAGCATTGTTCAGTGGGAAGACATTGCATTTGAGGTCGGACAAATGTGTCTGAGTCTCGGATCTGTCACTCTGGGCGCTGCTCCCTGGGGAAACTACCTGTTGGTCTGTGAGCCCTGCAGGCAGGAGGACGGGGGACAGCATGGGGACAGTGCTCCTTGGGGCTCACACTCGTTCCGAGACCCATGGGGAACTCTGTGAGGACGTCTGTCTGACCCTGCACTGCTCTGGCCTCCTCCCTGGGGTCTGTTGGATGATGTGCCTCTAAGACGGCCTCTACTATGGAATTGGAGCTTCCTACACAGAATGTTCTGGATGAATGTTACAAGTCCTTAAGGATCCAATTCAAGGCACATAAAGTAGCTCTTGTTACGGATGTGGAAATTTCTGATCGCTCACTGAGGGCACGTGGTCTTCAACGGCAGCGACTTGGAAGCCATCTGGTGCCGCCATGATGATTCCCAACCCCCATCTCCCGGCTCTAGCTTCCTGGCTGGACAGAAGGGCCCAGCTGTATCTGGGCTTCTGTGAGTTTGTGCTCCCGTCCCAGAGGGGCCCCTGGCTGTTCTGAGGCCATCTGCTCATCCACACAGAGCCACCTTCCCAGTATCTTTCAAAGGCTCTAATGGAGGTGAGAGAAATTCTCCTCCTTCTCAAGCCACCAGGCCTTCTGGGTTCCCTGCCCTCCACCTGCCCACTGGCCCCAGCGGATGAGCTTCCTCCACTGAGAAAGAAAGGAAGAGCCATCATCATGCTCTGCCACGACCCCCAACCACAAACCCACCTACAGACCCTGGAAAATCTCTCCGCCAGTGAGGCCCCTGCAGAATCAAGCAGAAAGGCATTCCTGTACCTGTCCCTGACTCCCCTCCGCTGACCGGGGCTGAGCCTGGGTCACTCCTCTTGGATGCTGCTCTGATATGTGCTCTGTTCTTCCACTGACTTCCCCATGCACGTGCCAACCGCGTGATCCCAGCCGGGCACCCAGAGACCAGATGCGGCCTGCGTGGGCTCCATGGAACATTCCTCAACGGGGAGCCGCTGGCTGTAGGTGTGACCACATTGATCTTCCCTGGATGTGGCCAAGTGCCATGATTCATAGGTTACTCCACCAGCAGAGTTTGGGATCTCCAGAAGTTTTGAGGGAACCACGATCACGGGAACTTACTGCGTGTTTGGCTGACACAGAAATACGGACCCCATCTAAGGGCACGCTCGGACACGGGAGGGAAGGAAGTAGTCCTCTGCACAGCAGTGACACACGTAAGGAACTCATTAGCCACAGGGCACGCGGGGTGACAATATAAATAGGCTCGAAAAGATCTAGATACGTTCATGAATGACAGATGAGCAATGAATGGGTCATTAGGAAGATCTGAGCTCAGCTTCGGTTTTTTCCTACTAAAAATACATTTTTCACTTAAAAAAATTAGAAATGCCAACAAGTTAGAACTAAATATCAAATATGGCCAAGTATCAAAATATGAGCGCCATCGCTGTTTTGTTCTGTCTTCTTCCAGTCCCGACCTAAAGGCTTGTTTGCATAATCGAAGCTGTGCTAGGTAAACACCTTTATAACTTGCTGTATCCTCTGATCTTCTAAGATAAATATCTCTTCAAGGTGTGCAAAACTCTTTGCAACCAGTTCTTAAATGTACCCCGATAGTTCAGGGATATTTAAGTTATTCCCAAGCAGACTATGATAAATAGCTTTGTACATAGAATTTTGGGGGTGTGTTTAGACTTGTTTCTTTTGGTTATATATATATTTTACATTAAATAGTTTGGGATTTGGGGGGCTCATATTTACTGACATAAATTACTGCTTCCATGATATAAATATCAGATGAAAAGGTATTCATACCTTTTACAGGTCTTAATCCGTACCGCCAAATTGCCTTTGAAACCAGTGGTACCAATTTCCACATCCACCAACATCGTAGGAACTTCCTTGATTTTACCAGCATTGGGCCCGACATTATTTCAAGCGTTTTTGTTAATTTCATAAGCAATGGAAGGCACCTCCTTAGGGTCATTGCTATTTTTTTTAATCACCAGGAAGGGGGACCGTTTTCACCCATGGATGTTCCTGAATTCTTTTTCTTCAGTTGTGAATTATCGGTGTGTCGCTCTCTTGCCTCAAGGGAGCTGGTTTTCATCATTTGTATGAGCTCTTTGTGGAACAAAAATATCTGGACTCTGGCATTTCCCTAGGCTGCGAATACGGTAAATGCTGCCGTGGGCACCACCGGCCAAGCCAAGGAGAAGACATCTTGTTCTTACTTTTTTGCTGTCTTCTCTTTACTGGGCCTTGCTCTCCTTTATGAGCGGGGTCGTGTATATTTTACTTTTCGCTACAATTTATTAGAATAAGTGAGTCTGTGTTTTTCCTAACTGCCCACTTCCTCCGTCTTCTCCCAAGGAAAACACAGATAATTGGCGTATCTGGCCCTGGAAAGAAGCGTGCTTATCGGGGCAGCTGTGCCCCAGAGACCCTCCACAGCCTCGTTAATCAAACCCAAATGAAGTGCGCCAGCACCCAGACTTGGCCTTCTTCTACAGAGAGAATCGGGTTACAGCGACCCAGGGGCAGCCTCCACGGGGCAAGTCCAGTGGAGGGGCGGCCTGTCCATGTTGTCGGAGGGGCTGGTGGAGGTGTTGAGACGAGGTGTGTGCACGTGGGATGCTGAAGGCCTCCACTTTGCCTTGTTGTCAAGGATAACGCCCTGGTTTCTGCCTTGCCAAATCAGGGTGTTGGTGGGGTCAGTCCCTGGGGGGTAAGACAGGGTGAGGAAGAGGATGGGTGGGCCATGGGGAGCACAGCCTGGAGGCATGCTGGCCAAGATGCCCGGTGGGGCCCTCGGGGCCCGAGCCAGCCTGACCTCCCTCCCAGGCAGCCTGAGAGAAGGAAAGCTCCTGTGGGTGACTGACAGCTTGTGGGTTTGATCTAGCTTGTTAGGAATTTAAATCTTGTGTTTACAGGGGTGTTTTAAGGAACCGATTTTCTTAGGGGGACAATAAAGTCCTTAGAAACAGCCTTCTCTCATAATCTTTTCTTTTTTAATGAATGGGCTGATTTTTCTTCTTCAACCTGTTGATGTGATGGATTGCATTACATGATTTTTGAATGTCGACCCAGTCTTGCACACCTGGGATAAATCCCTCTTGGTCATGGTGTATAATTCTTATCATACATTGTTGGATTAGATTTGCCGATATCCGCTGAGAATTTTCACATCTATGTTTATGAGACGAATTGATCTGTAGTTTCCTTTTCTTGTAATGTCTTTGTCTGGCTTTGCTGTTAGGATGGTGCTGCCTTCATAGAATGTACTAGGATGTGTTATGTTGCTTCTATTTTCTGGAACAGACTATAGAGAATTGGTATAAATTCTTCTTTAAATGTCTGGTAGAACTCACCAGTCAGTGCATCTGTTTGGGAAGGTTATTAAGTATGGATCAAATTCATTAATCAATATAGGCTTATTTGGATTATCTCTTTCTTATGAGTTTGATAGACTGCCTCTCTCAAGAAATTGGTCCATCTAAGTTAAATGATCAAGTTTGTTGGCATGGACTGTTCATAATATTCTTCTATTAGCTTTTCAATGGTCATGGTTTATAACCTTTAAAACTTACTCCACTAGTTTTGTTCTCTGTTTGCAGGTGTTCCGACTCATTTGTCTATTTAGATAGTAACTACTTTTGCTCACCTGTTGAGGTCCGGGCTCCATGCTGAGGCCTGGGAGTCAAGGGGTGACAGCGGGAAAAGGCCCCTGGCAGGTGGACCTATGTTACACTGTGGGAGACCTTTGGGCGCATGGGGCATCGCTCCTGGCTCTGTAGGGGAGGTAGACCACCAGAGAGGTGTTAATCAGAGTCGGTGGTCTGGGAGGTATTCTGGAGATAGGGCTGTCTGTGCCCTGGGTGGGGCAAATCTGGATGAGCATGTTTATTCTTTGGTGTGGGGTCTGCATAACTTCTGGGAGGAGGCAGCTAGAGGGCATCAGGGAGTTGCTGGCCATCACTTCCGTCACTTTGAGACAGTGACAGGATGGTGGGCTTATGTCAACATATACAGAAGGATTTTAGATCACTCACTTAAGAGAACTAAGAATGCTGGGTCATGGGATTGTTGAAAGGGTAAGATACTTTACCCAACATGACTGAGAAATGCATTTCCTCATTGTATCTGTTGTGTTTCTTCACTGTGAACGGTGGCCAAGCCTGGCTGCCTGTAGGGAAATGACAGGAGGCCGTGACCCTGGGCTGGGCTCACAGGCTCCAGGCAGAACATGCATTCCTGGAGCAGAACTCCCATCCTTTTGGGTCTCTTTGCCCTGCTGTTCAAGATTCAGACTCTGAGGACTGAGTATCCATATGGGATGGGCTCCCCTCTAACGGAGTCCAGCTGTTTCTACCCAGTGGCAAAGAAGTCATATGGGATCTCTGAGGACTTCTTTAGGATATGTTTCAACAAGCATAACTACTAAATTGAAAGGAATGTCCTTTAAAAATTTCCCAAGATTATGTGGTGGGTGAGTATCATTTTTGAGTTTCTAGGCAGGTAGTTTCCTCTGTCTCTCTCTTTTATATATAAACACACACACATATATATGGACCACTTAAAGCATTGGCAGATGTAATGGCCCTTCACCAGGAAATGTCTCTCCAAAGATATTCTTCCATAGGGGCCACAAAGCCATTATCATGCCCTGTGAAATTTAATATTGATTCAAATATTTTCCTTTGTCCACAAAATATCTTTTAAAGTTTTTTTTTTTTTTTTTTAGAGATTCAGTTATTTATTTTAGAGAGGGTGGGGCAGAGGGAGAGGGAGAGAGAGAATCCCAAGCAGACTCCCCAGTGAGCACAGAGCCCTATGTGGTACTCGATCTCATGACCCTGAGGCCACAACCTGAGCCAAAATCAAGAGTCAGACACTCAATCGACTGAGCCACCCAGGCGCCCCTCTTTTAAAGTTTTCTAAGCAAGACCCAGTCAAGGATTTCACGTTACATTTGATTGTCATGTCTCCCTCATCTCCTTTCATCCAACAGTCTGTTTCATGATTTTTGTTTTTCAATGGTCAAATCTTAAGTCAATCAAGAGGTCAACTCATTTATGGAAAATCAAGAATGTGCCAGGAGCTTTGCAGGTGTCAACATAATCTCAACATTACTTTTACAGTTTAATTTGGGGTTGCCTCCCTCCCTGGGGGAGACCTGCCAGGCAGGGGTCACATCTGGGTGCTGATACTGAAGACCTGCTCGTTGTCAGAGCGACTGCCCTCGACCCCATGAGGGGTGCATCAGTACCTGATGCTCAGGGCAGTTATGAGACTCGCCTGAATCACCCAGAACTGGCAGAACGGTCATTCAACAAGGACCTCTGATTCCACATCAACGTCTGCACCACATGGAGGCAGCCCATCCTTCAGAACTTCCATTTACCCACACGGAGATTAAGGAATTACACGATCTTGTCTCAGACATACATTCCAGCTCTTGGTATGCTGAAAGTCCCAGCATCCAGAAGCTCAGCAGGAGCCCGCCAAGTGGCTTACAGTGGAAGGAGCATGTTAGGATCTGGGGCTCCAGTCCTGCCTCCACCACCTACCATCCGTGCCCACAGTCAAGGCATGGAGCGTCTCACCCACACCCAGTGGCCTCTCGTAGGAACCGAGGTAACAACATCTGCCTACCGGGTTGAAGAAGGAGAAAATGAGTCAGGGAGGCAGAATGGCGCCTGGCAAAATGCTAGTTTAAACAAGATGGAAATGGAGAACCCATAAAATACAAGATGGAGCGCAGGGCAGGCTGGAGTTGAACAAAAGGCACATCTGAATACAGTCATGAAGCGGTCAGTGTTTTCTGCTCAAGGGAAGCTATTTGTTACATACTTCCAGAAAATGAAGGCCAAGCTTCCTCTTGTGTACTAAGAACACCAACCAGGTGGGAGGATGTTAGCATTTGTTCCTTCCTAGATGACGTCCAACTTCTCAATGCAGTGTCTGGAGAACACCGACAGCACCATTCTGAGCAAAGGGAATGAAAACCAGCTGTGACCTGGGAGCCTGATGCCATAATTCACCCACACCGTGTTCTGCTGGCGGGCTCCCGTCTCTGCCCCAGGTTGTAGCTCAGAAAATGAATTACACAGGGATCTGTGGCCTCGTTTTGGGATGGCAAGCTGCAAAGTCAAAACAGAATTAAAACTTACCTTAACTCTTGTGAATGAATCAGCATGTGTGTGTCTTCCTAGTTTCGGGCAAAATAAAGTACACTTAAAAACAAGCAAAAGTGTTCCCTGTTGCTAAGGATTTATGTCTGGATCCAAACCATCCTGGTTTCGTACACTTTAGATTACTCTAGATTTCGGGACAACACGCTTCAGTTTGTTGGTGAGCAAGTGGAGCTCTCAGACTTGAGCCCAGTGCTCGACTCAATATGCTAGAAAGAATTCCAGCATGCTTCTTCTGGAGAATGGAGGTGAATGGGATCTCTCGGAAGCTGAGGTCTGCACAGTTGTCCCAGGAAGCCAGGCAGGGAAGCCTAACAATCTTTTCATAACCCGACTGGAGAGCTAATGGCTGGAAAACCAGTAGGACGCTGTTATAACAATCCAGGCAGGAAGCCATGTGGCTGAGGCAAGATGGCGGCAAGTGAAAGGACAGGGCTCGGGTTCTGGGAGGCCCCCTCAAGGGGGCCCGCTCACTGGCTGAACAACTAGACGGAGAAGGTGGGCAGCGTGAAGAGGGGAGTCCAGGGTGAATCCAGGTTTCTGGCCTGAGCTGTTGGGTGGTGGTTATGCCCCTCTCTCTAAGGGGAGATTCAGGACTTAGGAACGCTTTGGGGAATATTCCGTAGCCTTTCAAAACCTTAGTTTCTTCTTCCATAAAATGGAGAAAACATCATGGACTCTACAGATGATATGGAAATTGGGAAGTTGTATAAAATATCTAAAAGTGCCTGGGATGGAGAGCGTGTTTTTTATATGCTTTTCACACTGCACGCCTACAGCTCCCGGCCTCACTCCCGGCCTCCCTCCCACCCCTGGCCACAGAGTGAAGCCTTTCCTCTCCCGTCACACTTCCCCCAGCACCTCATCAACGCATCCTGTCCGCAGAGGATGGCGGAGGCCAGAGCAGGTATCAGGTCGGCTACTGAGATAAATTCCTAAACTCTAGCCCCAGCACAGGTTGCTGTTGGAATGTGGGCTCTTCAGGGCACAAGGGGACACTGTTGTTAAATTTTTTCAGCAAGGGATCAGTTTCTTTTTGCTCCCTGCTGTTCCCGACTCATGCTTAGCCTTTCCCCTCTCCTTCATTCAAGAAAGGCTTCGAGAAAGCAGGGGGTGGTTGGAAAAGGAAGACAACAATCAGGAGCAATAGCGATCAATCCCAAGTCTCACCAGTGCAGATTCTCCAAACAAAGTGCTCAGGGAATTAAGAAGATGTGAGAGAAATGAGCACACACCCATCTGTCTCTTCTTTCCACAACCCACAAGAACGCCTCCCTCCTTCATGACTGTCCCCAAAGGTTGCGTAGTTGTGCACGCATGTACATGTGTGTAAGTGTGCATGTATGCATGTGTGCACGTGCGTGTGCATGCACATGTGAGCGAGGGGTCCGGCGATCTCCCCAGGGAACGGCCCCCAAGTGCCGCTCTCTGGGCTAAGCTCTGGGACGTGACGAGACCTCAGAAACGTGGGTGTGCACATGACTGACCCCCAGGGGAAGGGCCCCCTTCTGGCCCGCGTGGACGCCCAGCATGGCAGCGCACCCAGGGGTGGAGGCAGCCGGGGTCCACGGCTGGGGAGGCAGGAGGACATGTCACTCGGTGCCACGGCACGTGTGGAGCTCTGCCAGGGCTGGAGGGTGGCCCGTTGGCATGACCAAGGCCCCCACATGAACTCAGACTGCATCTGGAGAGGAATGAGATCCCATCTCAAAGTCGTCAATGGAGCTCACTGGCAATGACCAGCTGTTGGAGGATAGGTTGATTCTAGAAAACGCTGTCCTATAGATAGGCTTCCTTCATTTCTGAGACAGCACACACAGAGCAGGTTGCAACTGAATTAAGGTTGTCTTTTGCTTCCAGAAAACTACCTTTGGGATAGTCTGTATTCTCACATCCTCGGCCCTCAGCCCGCTGGCGCTCAGCGCCGACTGTGACGCATCCTCTCCAGCAAGGACCGAGGGGAAGCCCGCCCCGACACCACCCTTTGCTGGCTCGAGAACCTTCCGCCAAACCCACTTCCATCTGTGCCTCTCCATCCCGGGTTCAGTATTCTGATTCAATTTTCCCAGGGAGCTTCATTAGAATGAGAAAAATTAAATTTACCAGGGAAAGAAGGAAACGAGCGAATAAAAAATATGACAAGTAATTTGATTTTCGGTCCATGAACTCCCCTGTGTGATTCAATTCTGCCACATGGAACAAGGAACTGAAGGATGAAACCTCCTCTCTGCACAGAAACCCACTAATTCGTATTAATAGCCTGGTGCTCGTGCTCAGATGGTCCCCCCCCCCCAGTGACGTGTGACCTGTTTACTGGTCCTTGCCGAGTGGCCCAGACTTTCCCCAGAACTGACACACCACACACCAGAGTGTGATGCCCTGAGAGCCCACTGCATCGTCAGGACCCCGGTGAGGATGCTCACTTGTCTCCATCTTACCTACGACAAAACAAAGGCCTCAAGAGTCTGGAAGAATAACAGAAATTGCCAGAGCTGAGGCTTGAATCCTGTGCTTTGGTTCTAAGTGGTCTGTTACTTCTACCACATGGGTGGTGGCTTCTGGAAGGATGCTCCTCACATGAAGGTGCCATAGGATCGGGCTGGGACCATTCCATGTGCTCACTGAGCATCTAGCACCTGCTTGTTCTCGGCATCCTTTTCAGTTCCAGCCACTACGAGGGGAGAAATGCTCTCATGTTCCGGGGAAGGCCCCAAACAGCCAATTCACAGACGGCCAGTTTACGGAAGAATGAATTCCCAGTTTTAACAAACCCATCAAGAATCGATTAAGAAAGAAAAGATAGCAGCCAGCGCTGGGGAGACGGTAATGAAAGGTCAGCCGAACATGCTGCGGATGGGGGGAGCGCATTGCCCTAAACTTTCTACGAGGTGATTCGGCAGGGGCAGGAGTTGAGTTGTGTCCCTCTGAAATTCGTATATTGAAGTCCTGGCACCTCCGGATGTTCTGTCCCTTATTTGGAAGTAGGGTTTTGCAGATGGAATTCGGTGAAGATGGGACTGCGTGGGAGCGGGGTGGACATAGGCCAGTATGATGGCACTCCAGAAACCAAGGGGGACCTTGCACAGAGCCGGGCACAGGGAGAACACGATGCAGAGAGACACAGGGAGTGGGTGGCCGTCTACACTCCCTCCTTCCTGCCTCAGAGCAATCACGGGCTTCCGGCCTCCAGGTCTCTGGGGCCTGTGGCCCAGCAACCCGACGCGGGGATGGGTACTGAGACCCTCAAAATGCACAGAACTGTCTTGCCTTTGGCTGTCTCCTCGGATCACGCGGATCCACACTGATTTACACGTGAGAGTGCAGTTCGCTGGTCTCTCCTCCAACACGCTGAGGCCAGAGGCCAATCGGAGAGCCCTCTGGGCCCCAACCCATTTCTGAAAGTTCTCTGGGAGTTTGCGCGTTGGGTCTCCCTCCTCATCCAGGCTCCTGGGTGAGTCTGCTGCCCAGCTGGCGGGGTGCTGTCCGGTTTGGGGGAGCCTGCCTTGTTCTGCGGGACACCACGGCCACTGCCCAGCCTGGGCTCTGCTTTGTGCATGCCCCCCGTGCCCCCACGCCGAGTGTGCGGGTGGCGGCTGGCCTGGGGGTGGGAGCCAGCAGATGTCACCACGGGCTCAGACCGTGGAAGACGCGTGTGTGGCTCCCCCATCCTCTTGGGGCAGCTCCCCTGTATTTCTGATCTGAATCACCCAATATCCCCCGCAGCCAGGGGCAGGACGAATGGCCGGACCCCTCCAACGCGGGCTGACTGACCCCTGAGCTTCGGTGAAAGCAATTCTGGATTTAAACAGCATCTCCTTGTGGGGCCCTTTTGCTGGACCACACGGAGCCCCCCAGAGCGGCTCTATTGACCTCTGACCCCTGGCCCGCTCAGTGAGACAAGGTGAGTACTTCTGGGGCGGCTGGGCCCCTGGGAGGACCCGAGAATAAATCTGAACCTATTTACATTCTCTTTCCCTGAAGGTGATAAATGGCTTCCCCCCATTCAGGCCAAGCCCCTGTGGCCCTTTTATATGCTGCCCCGGCTTTAAGAAAGCGAAGAATGTCCTGTGAGTGTTTCCACTGTTTACCAGCAGAAGGGCAGAGATCGGATTACCGGCGCAGAGTGATTCATCTTTTCTCCCAAGGCAAAGCCTGTGTCCACAGAGCCTGTGTCCACATGAGTTCACTTTGCGGATTCGGCGGTCAGGAGCAGGAGGTCCGGGCAAGGGTGCAGGGGGAGAGGGGCTGGGGGCTCCGGCCGGCAGACGGGGAGTCGCGTGGGTCCTCCTTCTGCCTCCTCGTTAGGACTCTAATGGAGCTTCTGGGTTTGGGGTTTTGTTTTTTAACGCAAGTTTAAAAACTTGATTTCCTCCCCGCCCGGCTGATTCGTGATGGTTTTCCCAGGCTGCTGGGCTGGAAGGGGTTTTCAGAAGTATGTATGATACTTGGAAGCATTAATTCAGCAACTGCGAGAACAGAAATTCATATTCGAAGGAAAATGTGAGGCCAGGCTGTGGGTCCGAGCCAGATCATGCCATCACCACTGGCATTTTAAGTTATGGAACATTTGGAATGTACAGAAAAGCATAAGGAAACTTACTTGCCCACTTTTTTTTTTTAAAGATTTTATTTATTTATTTGACAGAGAGAGACACAGCGAGAGCGGGAACACAAGCAGGGGGAGTGGGAGAGGGAGAAGCAGGCTCCCCGCTGAACAGGGAGCCCAATGCGGGACTCGATCCCAGGACCGTGGGATCATGACCTGAGCTGAAGGCAGTCGCTTAATGACTGAGCCACCCAGGCACCCCTTACTTGCCCACTTTAAAAATTCTATCATTTTGCCATATTTGTGTCTGTTTTCACTAAGAAATAAAACACACAGAGAAGCCCCACTGTGCTCCCCTCCCTGTCCTTAAATTGCTGTTTCTCATCCCCAGGACGTAACTCTGCTCTGTTACAGATGACCACATCCACTCATAATACAGAGAAAAGGACTGAATTTGCATGGGAGTGCATCATTCTGTAATAAGCTTGTTTTCACCTGACACGGTGCTCATTGCAATGTAATAATATTGACAGATGAAGCATAAGTCATTTCATTTAACTGGCGTGTAGCGTTTCATTTCACGGGCATTGCACACTTTAATCGTAATAATGGTGGATGTTTGGGTGGCTTGGGTCAAGAACTGGGAAAGGCCTGGGATCTCATCCACTTGCTGGCCAGCAAGCTAGGCTGCCCCAGTTTCGGGCCGCTGGAAGAAGACATAAGGTTCCGGGGTCAGAGACGGAGGACTTTGTTATTCACGGCCAAAGCAGAGCCAGAGGGCCAGGGTGTGGGCACTGGTTCCCTGCACCCAGTGCCCACGGGGTGACCACGGAGGGCCAGGTGACAGCTGCACATGCTGCAGGTCCCATTCGAGAGAGGGCCTCTGACCTTGGGGGGACCCCGGGGGTGTAGAGCTGATGGTATGCGAGCTGCCGCTCTGTTCTGGGGTGACATCACCGCATCCTTCGCGGTTCCTTCCTATAAACACAGCTTTGAAAAACGGCAGGTCAAGAGCAGTCGAGGCTTGCAGGCTTGGCTCGGCCAGCGAGGTGCAGGGGGAACAGGAAGCCCGAGGAGGACACTGTCTCCCAGAGCTTCCCAGCGTTGGCTCTTCAGATATACACAGAGCGCCACCAGTGGTCTCCTCACACAGGCTGCAGAAGACAAGGTTCATTTATTCATTTGGGGGGGCAAGTGGGAGGAGGGGAAGGTGGGGGGAGAGAGAGAGAATCTGAAGCAGATGTCCCGCTAAGCATCGAGCCCAACACGGGACTCGATCCCACGACCTGGAGATCACGACCTGAGCCGAAACCAAGAGCCGGATGCTCGATGGAGTGAACCACCCAGGCGCCCCCAGAAGATTTGCTTCCTGGCAAATTGTTTTGAGCAGTGATTGTAGGAATTTGCAGTTCTCCAGCATACAGGGGTTTTCTTCCTTCCTCGCCACCGGGCAAGAGCTCGTGTCATTATGCCCTTTAATCTGTGCCCACCTGAGGGTTACGGAGTGGAAGGGCAGCTTATTTTAACGGCTCCTGGATTCCTGATGAGTTTGAACATCTGTTCTTTCCTTGTACAGTTGCTGCTATTCTGATTGGACTGTCCTGTGTCCTTACACTTCTGCCTGGTTTTGTGCATTTGCCTTTTTCTCATGGATTTGTTGGTGTTCTTTGTACATGCTGCATACTAATCCATTGTCAGCTATACGTGGTAAGAATATCGCTTCTCACCCCATGGCTGTCTTCTGACTCTGTGTATAGGTTTTAGTTTCAGAGAAAAATGTTAACGTTTCTAATGTGAAAAAAGAAATTACACGAAATACATCCCACTTAATAATAATATCAAAAGGAATAAACACTAGGGGAAAAAGTTTAGCCAAAGAGGTGAAAAATCTATGCTCTGAAGACTATAAGACTTTGAGGAAAGAAATAGAAGAAGACCGGAGCGCCTGGGTGGCTCAGTCGTTAAGCGTCTGCCTTCGGCTCAGGTCATGATCCCGGGGTCCTGGGATCGAGCCCCGTGTCGGGTTCCCTGCTCGGCGGGAAGCCTGCTTCTCCCTCTCCCACTCCCCCTGCTTGTGTTCCCTCTCTGTCTCTCTCTCTCTGTTAATAAATAAATAAAATCTTTTTAAAAAAGAAAATTGAAGAAGACATAAATACATGGAAAGATATCCTGTGTTCTTGCAGTGGAAGAATTAATATTGTTAATGTATCCATACTACACAATGCAATCCCTATCAAAATTCCAATGGCATTTTTCACCGAAATAGAAAAAAATAATCCCCAAATTCACATGGAACCACAGAAGACTCCCAAATAGCAGAAGCGACCTTGAAGAAGAAGGACAAATTGGAGGCATCGCATTTCCTGATCTCAAACCATGTTAAACAGCTGGATGGTACCAACATACAAACAGACACGTGGACCCACGAACAGAATAGAGCGCCCAGGAATACATCCACACAGACACGGCCACCTGATCTTTGACAAGGGTGCCAAGAACACATAATGGGGAAGGGACAGTCTTCAATAAATAATATTGGAAAAACTGGACATCCACATGCCGAAGAAGGAAACCGGACCCCTACCACTCACAAAAAATAACTTGAAATGGATTAAAGACTTCAGTGTAAGACCTGATGCCATAAAACCTCTAGAAAAAAACACAGGGAAGAGGTTGCTTCTTTTTTTTAAAAAGATTTTATTTATTTATTTGTCAGAGAGAGAGAGAGAGCACAAGTAGGGAGAGCAGCAGAGGGAGAGGAAGAAGCAGTCTCCCCAATGAGCAAAGAGCCCAATACTGGGCTCGATCCCAGGACCCTGGGATCATGACCTGAGCCGAAGGCAGACGCTTAACTGACTGAGCCACCCAGGTGTCCCTGGGGATGAGGCTTCTTAACATTGGTCCGGGCAACGAGTTTTTTGGATTTGACACCAAAAGCAAAAGCAACAAAAGAGAAAAAAATAAACAAGCAGGACTACTTCACACTAAAAAACTTCTGTACAGCAAAGGAACCATCGACAACATAAAAAGGCAATCTACAGAACAGGAGAAAATATTTACAAAGCGTATCTGATAAGGGGTTAATACCTGGTATGTATATATAACACACATAACTTCGTAGTAAAAAGCAAACGAGAAAATAACCTGACTATAAAATGGGCAAAGGAACTGATTTTTTTTTTCCAAAGAAGACATAGAAATGGCCAACAGGTACATGAAAAGATGCTCAGCATCACTCGTCATCAAGGAAATGCAAATCCAAACCACAATGAGATACCACCTCACACCTGCCAGAAAATGGCTGTCATCAAAACAAGAGACCTCATATGTTGGGATGTGGAGGATAGGGAACCCTTGCACACTTTTGGTGGGAATGTAAATCGGTGCAGCCATTTTGGAAATAGCATGGAGGTTCAAGAAGTTAAAATAGGACTTCCGTGATCCAGTAATCCCACTTCTGGGTATTTACCCAAAGGACATAAAGTCCCTATCTCAGAGCGATATCTGTACCCCACATTCACTGCAGTATTATTCACAGTGACCAAGACATGGAAATGACCTAAGTGTCTGTCAGCCAATGAATGGATAAAGAAGATGTGGCATATGTACAATGGAATATTATTTGGCCTCAAAAAGGAAGTTCCGCCATTTGCAACAACATGGATGGACCTAGGGCGCCTAGGTGGCTCAGTTGGTTAAGCGACTGCCTTCAGCTCAGGTCATGATCCTGGAGTCCCGGGATCGAGTCCCGCATCGGGCTCCCTGCTCGGCAGGGGGTCTGCTTCTCCCTCTGACCCTCTTCCCTCTTGTGCTCTCTGTCTCTCATTCTCTCTCTCAAATAAATAAATAAAATCTTAAAAAAAAAATGGATGGACCTAGAAGACATCATGCTGAGTGAAATTTAAGTCAGGCACAGAAAGACAGATACTGCATGCTCTTACTTACCTGTGGAACTAAACAGTTGGAACTCACTGAAACAGAATGGAATGGTGGCAACCAGGGGTGGAGGGGAGGAGGGGCGGGGAGACATCCATCAGAGGGCACAAACCTTCAGTTATAAGACGAGTAATTTAGAGGGATCCAATGGGCAGCATGGTGACAATAGTTAATGATAATGCATTGTATACTTGGCATTTGCCAAAACAGGTCTTGTGTTCTTACACACACAGACGATAAGTATGTGAGCTAACGGATGTGTGAATTAGCTAATTATTGTGGTCATTTCACAATGCATATGTATACCAAATCGTTATATTTATAATTTTATTTGTAAATTATATCTCAATGAAGCTGGGCAAAAGCTATAAATAATACAATTTACTTTTAATTTTTCTGAGTTTTGCTTGTGTCTTGTTTAAAAAGAAACTTCTTCTGCTATGAATAAGGCCATACTAATTTTTCTTATTTTTCTTTTAAAAATATTAAAGTTTTACTTCTTACATTTAGGTCTCAAACGCACTGGGAACGTACTCCTTTTTTGTAGTGTGAGGCATGAATCTAATTCATTTTCACACACGTGGACACCAATGGTCTCAACACCATGAATTCCCCATGGACGTGTCAAGTACCCATTCCGTTCCACATACGTCACTTTGCCAGTCGCTCCGGCTCAAAGCCTCGCTCAGGGCCACCCCGACTCCTCTACCTGAAGCCCACTCCAGTCACAAAGTCTGAGAGCTCTACCCTGAAACAAAGCTCCCCAAACCAGCCGTTTCTCACCCAATACCAAACCACCCCCACCTTCTGCCTGGGTTGCTCCATGGCCTCCCAGCCAGTTCCCCTCCCTCATCTCTTGCTCCCCTACAGCCTCTGGTCCATGCAGCAGCAGAGTTAGGTCTTTAAAAATTCGTCGATCATCCCATTCCCTGCTCACACTGAGAATCCAGTTCACAATCCTACTGTGTCCGCAAGACTCCCCCATGCCCTGGTTGCTGGCTATCCCCTTACCTAGTTTCCTGCCTCCCCCGCCCTCTCTGCCCTTCTCTCTCTGTCTCTGTCTCTCTCTCATTATGCTGCAGGTGGGAGGTGGCAGCACCTCAGGGCCTTTGCACTTGCTATTTCTTCTGCCTGCCTTTTGTCCCCCCACGAGGCAGGGGCACAGCTTGCTTTAACCTCATTCAGTTTTCTTTTCTTTTCTTTTAAGATTTATTTATTTGACAGAGAGAGACACAGCGAGAGAGGGAACACAAGCAGGGGGAGCGGGAGAGGGAGAAGCAGGCTCCCCGCTGAGCAGGGAACCCGATGCAGGACTTGATCCCAGGACCCTGGGACCATGACCTGAGCTGAAGGCAGACGCCCAACGACTGAGCCACCCAGGCGCCCCTCTTTTTTTCTTTTTCAAGATTTATTTATTTATTTGAGAAAGAGAGAGAGAGTGAGTGTGGGGCAGGGAGGGGCGGACGGAGAGGAAGAGAGAGAATCTTCAAAGCAAACTCCCCACCAAGCGTGGAGCCTGACCTGGGGCTCGATCCCATGAGCCACGAGATCATGACCTGAGCGGAAACCAAGAGTCAGACGCTCAACCGACTGCTTGCTTTCTCCTCCACGACTTTTATTCCCCAGCTGCTTTATTGACTACCATGCAGTATTGACATCATTGTTTATATACCGGCTCAAGATTTTGTTCATTTATTCATTTTTTTGGAGAGAGGCCGGGTATAAAGAGAATAAAGAAAAACAGAAATACATAGAATTCACTGTTTGCAATAAAAATACTTCTAAAAAACTTTTTTTGTATCATATGTTTTAATGTTTTTATTGACATCATTGCCACATAACATTGCATTAGTTGCAGGTGTACAATGTAATGATTTGATATTTACATATGCTGCAAGTGGTCACCAAAACATCATCACCTCACATCGTTTTCAAATTTCTTTTCTTTTTTTTGTACCCCAAGAAGCTGCAAAAAGAGCATGGAGGTTTTTAAATGGGTTCAAAAGAGCAACCTAGCCAACTTCAAAGGTTCAGTTTGAAAAACCATTTTATACTGAATTAGTAAATCAGGAAAAATAAGAGCCATTAATCTGGCAAGATTCAAATGCTAACTTTACAAAAAGAGGACTTTATTTGAAAAACCCTACTTAAAAATCAAAATCCCATCCTGGTCCAATTCTTTTGTCTTTCCTTTCCTTTTCTTTCTTTCTTTCTTTTGTTCTTTCATTCTTTCTTTCGTTCTTTCTTTCTTTCGAGGGGGGAGCAGAGGGACAGATGGAGATGGAGAGAGAGAATCCCAACCGAATCCCCCGCCAAGTGGGGAGCCCAATGGGGGGCTTGATCTCACCACCCTGAGATCATGACCTGAGCCAAAATCAAGAGTCAGATGTTTAATCGACTGAGCCACCCAGGCGCCCCCATCCCAGTCCATTTTATTGCATTTATTAGATCTATGTGCTACCTTATAGGAACCGAGACTCAACAGCTAGAACAGAAACTTCACAAAATAAGATGACAGTCTTTTGATACCGGGACAGATTCAGGAAAACAAATAAGCAAACAAATACAACAATACGAAGCTCCAGGGCAGCTGGGAAAGGAACCATCTGGAAAATGGCAGAGCTGGAATCTTACCCCAATGTGGACTGTTGGGAAGGGGGTTTCGAGTGATGGTCTAGTGACAGACAAACCTTGATTGTGACTTAGTTTTCCGTATACTTGTGTGAACTGGAATCATGGGCGCCTTCCCGGAACCTTGATTCTTGTCCTTGTAAAGTCTGGACGTCGGCTGCAGACGGTGTCATGTGGGTTCAGATGTTCGAGAGCGTCTTAGCATGGCACCAGGCTTCCGTGAGTCCTCCCTCCCTGGTGGCCAGAAAGAAAAAATGAAAATCATCTTACACGGAAACAAATTCCAAATCCACCTAAAATAAGTAGCAGACAGAAAGATGAATCCATATTATGATCTGTCAGGACGGAGAAGGTTCTGTGGAGTGAACCCCAAGGGCAGAAGCTGAGTCCACCCCAGGGTGACGTTTCTGTGGACTCTGCTCCCCCCAAGAGGCAGGACGTCCCGATGTGTAGATGCTGGTTCCAGAACCCCAGTGCCTGGTTCACGTGCGAGCGTCACCGCCTTCTCGCTCTGGGACCCGCGACACGTTACTTTACCCCTCTGTGCCCCGACACAAGGGCAAATGCTAATAAAACCTATTTCTCAGGGTTATGTGAAGACTCAACTAGTTAATATTTGTAAAAAAACTTCGAACCGTGGCTGGCTTGTGGCAAGCTACAGAAAAATATGCACACATACATAGATGGTCTGTTGTATTTGTTATCAACTAGAATTTCAAAGGCAAAAAACCAAGTAGGTAGAATAGTTAGAATTCTTAAGGTCATGGGCCGAATTGCGTCCCCTCGGGATTCGCATGTTGACAGTCCTGTCCATGTTCATACGTCGGAATATAACCATATTTGGAGATAGGGCTTTTAAAAAAGATGTGATTAAGGCCACATGAGGCCGTTTGGATGGGCGCTAATCCCATCTGACTGGTGCCCTTGTAAGAGGAGGAGGTCAGGACACAGGGAGAAGCTGGTGTCTCCCCGCCGGGGAGAGAGGCCTCAGGATCAACCAGTCCCGACCCCCCGATCTCAGACTTCCAGCCTCCAGCAGCGGGAGGAAATCCGTTTCCATCTGGGCCACACGATCTGTGCTACGGCGTTCTGACTGCCCCAGCAAATTAACACACTTACTGAATAACGATCTCCTCTAATCAGACACAAAAGTATTTTTCCCAGTTGAAAAATGGGCCAGGGCGCCTGGGTGGCTCAGTCGTTGAGCGTCTGCCTTCGGCTCAGGTCATGATCCCAGGGTCCTGGGATCGAGCCCCGCGTCGGGCTCCCTGCTCGGCGGGAAGCCTGCTTCTCCCTCTGCCTCTGCCCCTCCTCCCCCCAACCCTGTGCTCATGCTCTCTCTCACTCTCTGTTGCTCCCAAATGAATACATAAAACATCTTAAGAAAAAAAAAAAAGAAAGAAAAGGAAGGTGGGCCAAGTACATGAACAATTTACTGGAGAAAAAAGTGGCCAGCACACATAAAAAAAAAAAAAAAAAGCCATACTCAGCTTCACCAGTAATCAAAGAAATGTGAGCTTCGATAATGGCCTGCTAGTTGGCACAGCAGACTGACCAAGATGGAAGGAAAGAGTCCCCCTGCAGTGAGGAGCGGGGCCCTCACTGCTCTGCCCTCGGCCTCGGCCACGGCCACGGCCACGGCCACAGCCGAACAGCCCGTCAGCCCCATGGAGGGCGTGAGCAGAGCCTGGGGCAGCACTACGGTACCTGCTGTCTCCCGGACGTCATGCAGGTCCTGACTCAGAGCCCCCCTTGGATGCGGGCGCGTGTCTCTGGGCTGGCCGGGAAGGCCACCAGCACGCTGGCTCGGGAGCTCGACCTCTCAATGATGTCACTGAAGGTTGGTACGGCTGTGTGGCCCCCAAGTGTCTCCTCGTGGCCGTCTATAGCCCCGCCACCTCCCGCCCAGGCCCCCGCAGCTGTGGGTCTGGCTTCTGTCACCACACGCTCGTTTTCCTGTCCCAGAATCTCGTCTGAATGGAAGCACTCGGCGGGTGCGGACTCTAGCCATCCAGCTGCTTTCGCTCAGCGTAGGCTCACGGGGACCCGTCCCCATCGTCCCGTGAGTCAACAGTTCATCCCTCTTTTGCTGGGAGACAAGGAACGAGCAAGAAGAACCCCAGGATGCGCGGCCCACTGCCTGAGTTTCCAGGGAGGGCGCACGGAGGCAAGGCGCGGCGGGCTCCCTGGGCTGGGGGGCAGAGGTGAGGGCCTGGGGGTCCCAGCAGCTGGCATTTGCGTGGGGGCCCACAGAGGAGAGAGGCCCAGAGAGGCCCTCCACAGGTCTGCGAGCCGAGAGCAGCTGAGCGGGTTAGAGCAGTGCCCGGTGCCCACGTAGGGCCGGAGCAGACAACCTCATCGTCCGCGC
This sequence comes from Mirounga leonina, assembly GCF_011800145.1. NCBI lineage: Eukaryota > Metazoa > Chordata > Mammalia > Carnivora > Phocidae > Mirounga > Mirounga leonina. Next base: position 2,137,660 of record NW_023270498.1, read on the forward strand.
GGCCTCATGCAGGACATTCCAGAAGGGCCTCGTCTCTGCGGTGACAACGATTAGCTGTGTATTAAGGCTGCCCGTGGCCTGCCTCACTTGTCTTCAAAGCAAGAGTCAAGAAGTCTTTCCAAGGAACTCAACGGCATCCCAAAACAAAGCCCATGAATTCTCACAGAAATACAAAAATATCCGGCGTCCAACAGGGTAAGATTCACGAGCATGGTACAGCAGGTAGCAGGTACGCAGAGCAGGGGAGAAGTGTCACCCAAATGAGAGAAATCAAACAGGTAAAGCTGATGCGGAGGGGACGCAGATGCTGGTTAGTGGGTATTAACCAAAGACCTTATTATACCTGGATTTCTAGACAGTCAAGAAATGAAGTAGAGACATGGAAGATATGTTTTAAAAAACCAACTAATCAGGGGCATCTGGGTGGCACAGTGGGTTGGGCGTCCGACTCTTGGTTTCAGCTCAGGTCATGATCTCAGGGTTGTGAGATCGAGCCCCATGTGGGGCTCCTCACTCAGCGCAGGGTCTGCTTGAGATTCTCTCCCTCTGCCCCTCCCCCCACCTCTCTCTGTCTCTCAAATAAATAAATCTTAAAAAAACACAACCAGTCAAACTCCTAGAAATGAAACCTATAAAGCGTGAGATAAGATGTGTGTGTGTATATATAAATATACATGCTGGGTGGGATTCAGGGAAGATAAGACACTGGGTTAATTACTTAATTTGAAACATTAGCAAACTTGAGGATATAGCTATCTAAAATATTTGAAATGAAACACAAAGAGAAAAAAAGATTGTTTTAAGTGAAAAGGACACCCGTGAGCTGTGGGACGTCAGGGGGCCTGACAGGTGCTTGAGGCCAATGAAGGGTGTGGGGCGGGTGTCAGGAAAATACTTGAAGAAATGTCTCCAAATTCTCCAGTTTTCATGGAAGCTGTACATCCCCAGATCCAAGCGAGGCTGAGCATCGCAGACAGGAAGAAAACCACCCCAAGCACATTGTACTCCAATTGCTCAAAACCAGCGATAGAGAGGAAATCTTAAAAGTGGTCAGAGAGAAAGAACACTTTACATACAGAGGAACGAGGATAAGGACAAAGTAAGAAAAGCTGTCGGCGCTGCAAAGAGAAGCAGATGATCCGTAGCCGCAGGACGTGACTTCAGTCCCCACGTCCTGACCGACGCCAGCAGACAGACAATCAGCAGGTGCGCGAGCCTCCGACAAAGCCGTCAGCCAGCCCTGCCTCGGGGACAGCCACAGAGCGCTCTCTCAGTGACAAAGGGGACACGCTCCTTATGATGTCCAACCACGTTCAGGGACATAAAACAAGTCTCAGGGATTGTCAAAGGATTCGAGCCACACGAGGTATGTTCTCTGACCACAACAGAATAACGTTAGAAATCAGTTACGTGAGGACATCCGGAAAATCCCAATACATGCGGACTAAAATGCACGCTTCTACATATGGGGTCACAGAAGAAGCCAAAAGGGAAATTAGAAAGTATTCTGAACTAAATGAAAATGAAAACGCAGCCTGTAACAGCCGGGGGGACGCGCTAAAGCCATCCTTTGAGAGCGAACCATGGCACTAAATGCTTGCAATGGGAAAGAAGAAACATCTCCAACCAGTGAGCTCAGCTTCTATCTGACGAAGGACAAGAAGAACCAATTAAACTAATGGCAGCAGGAGAAAGAAAATACTAAAGATCAGGACAGAAATCAGTGCCTTGAACAGAGAAAGGCAATGAAACCAAAGCTGGTTCTTTGAGACCAGATGACCCCCGCCGGGCTGATGAGAAGGAACACCAGACTCCCATGAGCCACAGCAGGCCAGGACTTATCTTCTCCTGACCGTCCTGTTCCTGGACTCGTGTTTATCATTCTGGACACACAGAAAGTACACACAGGGCCAGAGGAGGATCGCCAGGAGTCAGCAGGCAGGTGAGGGGACTCATATGGGGACTGTGGGGGTGGGGCAACGTCAGGTGGGGACAGTGGGGGTGGGACAACGTCTGATGGGGACAGTGGGG
>NW_023270498.1:2140090-2152344 GCF_011800145.1 Mirounga leonina
CAGTGGGGGTGGGACAATGTCAGGTGGGGACAGTGGGGGTGGGACAATGTCAGGAGGGGACAGTGGGGGTGGGACAATGTCAGGTGGGGACAGTGGGGGTGGGACGTCTGATGGGGACAGTGGGGGTGGGACGTCTGATGGGAACAGGGGAGTGGGGCAACGTCTGATGGGGACAGTGGGGGTGGGGCAATGTCAGGTGGGGACAGTGGGGGTGGGACAATGTCAGGTGGGGACAGTGGGGGTGGGTCGTCTGATGGGGACAGTGGGGGTGGGACGTCTGATGGGGACAGGGGAGTGGGGCAACGTCTGATGGGGACAGTGGGGGTGGGACAATGTCAGGTGGGGACAATGGGGGTGGGACAATGTCAGGTGGGGACAGTGGGTGTGGGACAATGTCAGGTGGGGACAGTGGGGGTGGGGCAAGTCAGATGGAGATGGGGACATCATCAAAAAATATAGTTCACAGTTGGGTGGAATGAGGAAAGTATTTCTCTTACAAATAATAAACAATAAATAATACAAGTAATAAATACAAATAATAACTAATAAAGCCACTTCTGTAGTTTGATGTGCTGAGGTCTTTGACCCAAGCCACCAATTCCCGGTGCATTTAGATCTGGGGTAGGGACAAGGGTGCTGGAATCACTGGTACATAGGTTAGCGACTCAGAAGTTCCTCTTTCGTGGCGTCTCGCATGGACAGACTTCTCAGTCCCGTGTGTGCTGGCCTCTCCCCCCAACTGCCGTCCCCGACACGGGGGTCCGTGGCGGCCCCTACTGACCTCGGAGGCACCTCGGATCTTGAACCAGACCTACCCGGAGTGCAAGGCAAGACTATTTATCTCGGAAGGAGTTTCGCCCACAGAACAAACTGGTGGCCGTACCTTCTTAAACATGAGCTGAGCTGACAAACTCATGTATCAGTAATTCAATCAGGACATTTGCCCCGTGGAGAATCTCAACGGTCTTTGACAAAATGCTCTCATAGCCTTAACTTATCTGGTCTAAAGCACGACCGAAGTACAGCATCGGCCCTGCCCAGCACCACGAGGATTTCCACTTCTTTCTTAGGCGAGGGCAGCGAACGTGGATCCGGAAGTAGAAGGTATTAGACCGTGCGGACAGTTGGCCTGCCAGTCAGCCCGCCGGCTGCACGTCCCATCAAGTGGGCCGCCCTAAAGCAGAGACCAGGTATTTAGTGGTGCATGTGGACAGCGAACTTGCATGGTCCTGGGCTGACTCGCTGTCCTTCGTCCATTTCGTTCTGGGGCATTGATGCTGTTCGGATCCCGGGGACCCTTTCGTGGTGGAAATGTGTTGCTTGGTAAGGAGCAGCCTGCCCGTTCGCTGAGCTGTCATGTCAGGGAGGTGGTTCCTGCTTTAGGCAGAGCTCCTGTATCTCTCCGGCTTGGCCGATGCCCTGATCTTTCTTCCACGCACACTTCCGCCGGCATTCTCTCTGCAGATATCTGGTTCCCGACACAAACATGTTACTCTGATCCCAAATAATCCCGAGTTTTGGGGCTTCCAAGCAGGACTCTCCAGGATCCACCGTGGCATGGGATCTCCCCCATCTGAGTCTTGGTACAACAGGAAGTGGAAACAGATGGTGTGGGGCCCAGCACGGGGCTGGACCCCATGAGGCAGATCAGAGCACTGGGGATGGCCACCCCCTGGAGGATCGCAGATGCCTCCGTGCTCTGGAACTTTCACCCTGGAAAGATAATTGAAGGAAGGGCTAAACCCCGGGCCGGGTTGGAGGAAGGAGGTACCGGGAAGCTGTGCAGGTTGTAAAGCACATTTCTGATTGGGACCGCTCTCTTGTCTGCTAGAGAAAGCATTACATTTTTTATTAATTATAAAGTGTCATTTCCCTCATGCTAGTTTTGCATGTTAGAACAACCTTACTTTTAAACTAATTTTTTTTTTTTACTTTGAGAGATTGTAGGTACAGGTGCAATTGTAAAACCTCGTACAGAGATCCCATGAACCCTTTTCCTGGCTTTCCTCATGGTAACGTCTCTCGTCTCTCGCAACCACAGGACCATCTCAACTTGGATGTTACATCCGATACGGTTAAGATACAGAACATTCCATCCCCAGGGTCCCTCCTGCTGCCTTATTCTAGCTGCACGTCTCTCCCTCCCGCTCTAGAATCGGCTATCCAACTTTATGATGTTGTCCCTTCAAGCATGTTCTATAAACACGATCACAGAGTATGCAACCTGAGCTTGGCTCTGACAGTCAGCATAACTCCCTGGAGACTCACCCTGGTTGCTAGACACACAGATACCCTGTTCCTCTTCACTACGGCATAGTGTTCCTCAGGCAAAGGCGAGAGAGGGAACACAAGCAGGGGGAGCGGGAGAGGGAGAAGCAGGCTCCTGGATGAGCAGGGAGCCCGATGCGGGGCTCGATCCCAGGACCCTGAGATCATGATCTGAGCCGAAGGCAGACGCTTAACGACTGAGCCACCCAGGTGCCCCTAGTTGAGCTGTTTAATCAGTGACAGATATCGGGGAGGTTTCCCCGCTTAGGGGTATTACAAGGAAGCTAGGAAAGTGCATGCACAGGGTTTTGTGTGAACACCAGTCTCCATTTCTCTGGGATAAATGTATCCATTCTGGTACCATTTCCGGATCCTAAGTTTTTGTGTTTCATTTTATGAGAAGTTGCCTATTTCACGGAAGGGCTGAACACTCTACATTCCCACCAGCAATGGATGAGAGAGCTGGTCTCTGCATGCACGCCCCGTTAAGTGTCACTACTTTTACTTGAGCCTTGGTCATGGGTGCGGGGTGACGCCTCACTGGTCCCACTCTGCGTCACCCTGGTGGCTGCTGAGGCTCACATCTCGTGAGTTTCTGGACATTCTCTTCAGTGAAATGTCCGTTCATGTTTTGGTCCGTTTTCTACCTGGATTATTTGTGATTTATTGCTGAGTTCTGAGAGTTCTTTATATATTCTACATACTAGTCCTTTGTCGAATGTGTGGTTTGCAATCTCTAGTTGTCCGTTCACCCTCTTCCCAAGGTAGCTTGTAGAGCGAAGCTTTTAATTTTGATCTTATGGATTGTGCTGATTTGCTTCTTTGGTTCTTCTTTTTTCAAAAATGCTGTGGTTTTACGTTTTTCCTTTGAGTCCCTGATCTGTTTTGAGTTAATTTTTGTCTAAGGTGTGAGGTGCAAATTGAAGTACTATTTTTTTTTCACTTTTTTCTTGCTTCCGGCTGTCCAGTTACGCCAGCACCATTGTTGAAAAGGCTATTCTTCCTTCACTGCGTTGTTTTGCACTTTTGTCAAAAACTGGTTGTGCCTGTTTGCATGGCTCTATTTCTGGATTCTCTGCTCTGTCCCCATGACCTCTGTGTCCGTCGTTCTGCCCCGACCACTGCCATGACCCAGCATGGTCATCCCTCTCCTGTGACTCAGCGTCCAAGAAACCAACCACCTCTGAGGATTATAAACCTTGTCACCCACAGCTTTGGGAACAAATCTGCTCACCATCTGCAGGGCACTGGGCATGCTAAGGTCATCCGAAGGTTCCACTCACATTCCTGAAATTTGATGATCCAGTTTCTTTGCTCCTTGCCTGACAACAGGGCCAGGAAGATGTTGAAAATGAAATGCAGTAAGTTATGAAGGTGCCCCTGGCCAGCACCAATCTCTGGAAAACAACTGAGCTCTGCTCACCGCACAGAAAGCCTTCCTAAGGCCTCTACATTTCTGAGGCCAAAGGCTAGTATTTTTGCACTCTTTAGCCGGTTCCAGACAATCCACAGCAGCGGGAGACATCGGGGAGAAGGTAACCAGCCCTGGAACAGGGATCCCCAGTCCCTGAGACTTCCACAACTGCTTTCTACAGGCACTCTAATTTCGCAGATCCGGTCCAGTATATTCCCACGCCAGGGCAGTGGGTGGGGACGTGCTTGGGTCTGGCACACCCACGTGCCTGCTGTAATTAGGACCCCTTCTCTTCCACCCAAGAGAGACTTGGGGATGCCAGAAAGGGAGCATGGGGTCTGGCAGGGAAGGTCTAGCCACTGCTCTGCCTCTCCCCTTAGTCCCACTGCAAATTACATGCCTCACCCCTCGATGTCATGATGCGGGATGAGCTCCTCGGGACACATCCCCAAGTGCGGCACCCACTTTGATCCAATGCACTAGAACCCACCCAGACTAGATGCTTCCTTCTGAGCTGCTGGGGAGTGGGGTCAGTCCTTCACCAAAGGTGTGGTATACAGACACCCATGGTTTCAGGGGGAGGCTCAATTGTGCACCTGTATATTTTTTTAAGATTTATTTATTTATTTGAGAGAGAGAGTCCTGGGGGGCCTGGGGGGGGAACAGAGGGAGAGGGAAGGAGAAGCAGACTCCCTGCTGAGCATGGAGCCCGACGTGGGGCTCGATCTCAGGACCCTGAGATCATGACCTGAGCTGAAATCAAGAGTCAGATGCTCAACCGACTGCGCCACCCAGGAGCCCCATCGTGCTCCTAGTTTAAACTTCCATTTCAAGTGGCAAAAAAGAATTTCTTTTTTGGTTATCACCTGATCTTTTTCAGAGTCCAGGAACTCAGATGATTCATTCCTTCTGTAGTTTTTACGATAATCAACATGTCCTAAGATGCAAACATTTGTCCTATGAAAGCCTCCCCGCAGGAGGATCTATGCGGAGTAAAAAAATAGAAAGTTTGTGAAATTTTTGTTTTACTTTTTTCACCCTAGTGGAATGAAATTCCTCAAAAAGTTGAAATTAATTAAAACAATATAGATAGCCCTTGTCTTCAAATAGCGACAGCTGCTCAAAGGTATTTGTGATGGGTCCCCCACCCAAAGACGCCAAGGTGCTACCCCAGTGCCTGTAGATGTGACCTCACTCTGCGGATGATCACATCAAGATGAGGTCCCACGGGGGAGCCCTAACCCCAGGTGACCATGTCCTCATAAAACACACAGACAAGCGCAGGGGAACACCCCAGGAAAACAGGAGCTGGGGGTCCCCAAGCTGAGGAGCCGGGCAGGGGAGGGGGGAGGCCTGGCACAGACCCTCCCCGGCGCCTTCAGAGGGCACGAGGCCCAGCGGCACCCCATCTCGGATCCCGGGTCTCCCGAACTGTGACACGTTACGCTCGTGTTTCTGGGCCTTTGTTGTAGCCGCCCTGGCAAACAAATGCAGTATTTTGCTTATTATTTTGGGACATAACCATAGTTTGAAAGACTCTCAGCTAAAACAACTTCTTTGGAAGGCAGCCATCTGATAGTGCCATTTAGTCTTTAGGAATCCAGCTTCCTTGGCTCCCACGACGAGATAATTTGGTTCACGTAAATAAATTACGTTTTCCTAGGCACACAGAAGTCCTGGTTTCTATCCATCACGTCTCAAGTGTTACCCCAGCACACATTGAGATGAAGAAGGGATTAACAATAATATTTCAATTTAGCCAGAGCTCGGGCTGCCAGGAAGCAATGAATCAAGTCCGACAAAGTCCGACAACAGTTCTCCGTCTTGTGAAGTTATCACGGGCAGACTTAAATATAATCCCGAAAGCAGAGGAAATTTATCTCCGAAGACTTTCTGCTTCAACATTTGTCTGGTCCTTTCCACTTCTGATATATTATGCTTTGTAAATCACAGCGGAATAGTTCTCTTAAATTTAATTAGCTTTCCTTGTGATGTCCACGGAAGGGAAAAATTCCAAGGTACACTTCGACATGGAGAAAAGTTTAGAAAAACAAGAACCATCACAGCTAATCACACCCACAGCTGTGGCTCTAGCATGTTGCCGTCTTGCCGTGCAGTGATTCAACAGAGCCTTCTCGTTTATTTGTTATTTTTTTTAAGTCATCCCTACGGCCAGCGTGGGGCTCAAACCCACACCCCCGAGATCAAGAGTCGCACGTCCCACTGACTGAGCTGGCCGGGCGCCCCAAAGCTTTTCATTTGGAAATCATCTTGAATGCACAAGAAAACTTGCAAGAATAGTTCACTTGAGCGCTCCTATACCTCTGTTTGGAATCACATATTAACACTCTGCCCTATTTACTTTATTTTCCTTCTTTCTACCCATATACATATTCCAGTAGCTTCTTTTAGCCGATCACCGATTACTACGTACTTACTGAGCACCGGGCTCTGTAGAAAGCACTGAGAGGAGAGGGTGTGACACAGCAGGGATGCTGGGCCAGTTAAGTCAAATCCAGGACCAATCTCCTGCTGCATATCGAGTGGCTCTTGGGAATTATGGGGGAGTGCATTCTTCCTAGGAAACCTCATTTTATTAATTTATTTTAAAGATTTTATTCTTTATTGGAGAGACAGAGAGAGCACAAGCAGGGAGAGGGGAGAGGCAGAGGGAGAAGCAGACTCCTGGCTGAGCAGGGAGCCCGATGTGGGACTTGAGATCATGACCTGAGCCAAAGGCAGATGCTTAACGACTGAGCCACCCAAGCGCCCTGTCATTTTAATTTTGTATTGTCTTTTTAAAAGATTTTATTTTTAGGTGATCTCTACACCCAGTGTGGGGCTCAAACTCACGACCCCGAGAGCAAGAGCCACGGGTTCCACCGACCGAGCCAGCCGGGCACCCTGAGACCTCATTGTAACCCAGCGTCTGCGTCATGAATGGCCCCTTGCAGCCAGCTTCCCACAAAGAGGCACTTCATGCTGCAGATCCAAGTGGGCACCGGGGTTGCTGAGAACTTTGCCCCCAATTCTGAGACTTGTATTTTCCAAGTTCCAGGAATACTGTCTTCTCAGGAGACACAGACATCACTGGACCCCTGCCCCCAGCCCCTGGGAGCTGTGCCCGCCACAGTACTTGGTCCTTCACCGGGGTGGACACTGAGGTTCAAGATGTTAAGTCACTACCCTAGGCCCATCCACCAGCCAGCCAGTGCTTAAAACCAAATCCCACTCAGCAGGTGCTCGAGTACTAGTCCCACCTGCCTCTCCCAGGAGCCCATACTTCCTGCGTGCTCAGGCCAAGCAGATATTTCCTTAAACCAACCCTTCATAACCTGTTCTCTTCTCAAGGATTTGAGTTTCGTGTATTCATGAGTCCAGAAAGCTGGGTTTATGGAACCCGATTAGGACCACAAAAAGTCCTGGATTTCAGGGGGGAGCTCAGCAAATTTCCTGGATGGGTTTCTATGACATTCGTAGGCTGTCCACGTTAAGGAAAGGCAAGTCTTCCAAATATCTTTTAAGGTAACCCGCAAACTGGCAAAGGGAAGGGAAGAAGTGGGACAAAAATCCACCCTTCTGATGGCCCCCTGAGTCCTGACGGTTACTGACTCACAGGGCACACACAAACCTCTCCGAAGGTTTCCATGGAGGTGGAAAGTGAGCCGCGGATCCTCCACGGCTACACCAAATGCCCAGCTTCCCTCCTGGCAGGTGGGTGCTAAGGAATGACACGTCCTTGTAAAGAAGGACCAAAACCGCTCAAGCGGACTGTAACCTGAGGTCGGGATGTTCCTGACCTTCTGGATGCTCCTGCCTGACTCAGCCACATTCATAAAAGCGAATTCAGAGGACAATCAGCAGGAAAAACCCCTCTGGCCTCTCGAAGTTGCACTGAAGTCTCAGTGGCCCGGCCGCTCCCACAGAGCAGTGGGTCCCTGGGGCGGTGGGGTTGGGGGGAGGTGATGGGGTCCGGGCATCAGGAAGAATTGGGGGCAAAGTCCTCTGGTGGGCAGCTCTCCCCGGGTGGGATTGACACGGCCGAGCAGAGAGCATGCTGAGGCACCTGCGGCTGCCAAGTGGGCGAGGACGAGAGCACAGAGACGGGCAGCCCCGCGGCATGTCGCTGCACTGAGTCACTCCAGAAAGACAAAGAACAATGTGATTGCAGGCGGTTCGCAGAGCTCCAGGAAACCAACCCTTCCAGTTTATAACAATACGAATCTGAATTATTAAAGGCTAAGATGAAGAACAGCTGCCCTGAAGTTAGGAAATTCAAACGGGTTGTTTGCTCAGGTCACATCATACAAAAGAGGGTCTGTCCGGCGTGGGGCCAGCAGGTCGCGGCACAGGAACTGGGATCCACAGGCAGCCCCGCGCCTCCGTGGGTGTGGAGTGCAATTGTCCTCGAACCTCAGGAAACTGGTCTTGCGCTGTGTGCGGGGAACACGAGCGACCACGCTGTTAAGTGTGGCTGTCCGCTATTAGATGTATCAACTCGGGCAGTGTGTCCAGGAAGGAGACCAGTAAATCCCTTAAAAGTTCTCCTGTTGGACTTCCAAACCGACAATCTCCCCTCGTCCTCCGCTCCGTGGGAAGGTCTTGGACATGGCACCATGACACATAGCACTGACTTGGCATTCGGTCTTATTTTTTGAATTATATCAATTAAGATTAAAAATTAGAAATGGATGTTGAATCTCATCAAATACAGTCATGGAGAAAATCAAGGGATAGTCTGCCATTTCTTGGTGAAGGTCACTAATCTGTTTCCTGGTATTAAAACATTTCTTTGACTGGTTTAAAACTCATAAATGATCATGGCATATTGTTCTTTTAATCTGATGCTGGATTCAATTTGCCATTGTTTTTGTTTGTTTTGTTTTGTTTTTTAAAGAAAGAGAAAGCATGAGCAGGGGAGGAGGAGCGCAGAGAGAGAGAGAGAGAGAGAGAGAGAGAGAGAATCCCAAGCAGACTCCATGCTCAGCATGGAGCCTGACATGGAGCTCAATCTCACAACCCTGAAATTATGACCTGAGCTGAAATCGAGAGTCCAGTGTTCAACCAACTGAGCCACCCAGGCGCCCCAGCAAGATTACATTCTTAATAAAGATCATAACCTTCAATCACAACAGTATTCTTCTGAGAAAATGCTAAATTCCCAAAGTCCTGTTTTATGATTTCTAGATACTTGTTTCTAGGGCATCAGGATCAGTATGCCCCAGGCATCATGTTGGAAGGCAGCCTCACCGCCCTGTTCACTGGGACACGGCCAGCTCCAGAAGGAGGGGCAGGAAGGTCCTCTCTCCACACAGAGCCCGTGGCCCGGTGTGAAGACCACAGAGCTGCAAGCTTCCTGCCCTCCTTCAATGGGGAGAAGGGGTTCCACATTTTGGGGCAATGCATGATTCCCTGGAATCCTCGGTTTCATTGATAGGGTTCATTCATCTTTATAGGGTTTTCTCAATTTAGGTATTCTGGTATCAAAATCAGTAAGACTGGCATGTGGTTGTTTTGTCTTTTTAAATTAGAGATATTCTGCCCAATTTTGATAGCAATACATTACTTAGATTCGTAGAAGTGCATCTGGGAGCTTTCTCTGTCTCTGTGCTCTGCAACAGTCCAAGGACATTTTGAATGTACGCGTCTTCTCGTAGTTTGGTACTATGTCACCTGTGGGACCATCGGAACCAAGGTGCCTTTGGAAGGGTGGTCTTCACGCTGCTTGAGGCTTCTGTCTGACTCGAGTTAGCTGGAGCATAAAGAGTATTGAGGGCTGTTCTCGCGTTCCAAATATTTTATAATTCACTGAATTTCCTTAATTTTTGCTTTCTCATTTTTATTCTGTGCATTTATTGCACTTTCTTCCATCATATTTAGCTACATATTAGCTAATAATTTATTTAATTGTTGTTAAAAGATTGATCTCAGGCTATTTCTTGCTGGTTTAATTAAATTACATTTTCATCTTTACAAATGCTTAGTTTGTGCATGTGTGTGCATGCGTATGCATATGCACATCTTCCTGATGATTTCAATTGAAGACTTATTTATTTTCATTTGCTGCACTCCATAACAGAGACCCTACTTTCCTCTGAGCACTAAGTTAGTGGTATACATGGTACTTTGTTTTAAACCTAGAATCTAGAAATAATAGCACTAACCTTATGGTATGAATGAATACACATGCACAGAATCATCTTTCTTCTGAAATTTTGTATTGAACTTTTCCATTATTTTATGTTACAAAGACAGTAAGGGGCACCTGTCCTTTTTTTTTCATAGATTTTCTTCTAAGTTCTCCACACAACTGGACATCGTATTTCCTATTCTGTAACAATTATGTTTTCCTATCATTTGCCAATTTGCTAATGATGTGCACACTTAAATAGCTTTCTTACAATTTAAGTAATTATTAGTAAATAACCTTTAAATAATTTTAGTAACTTGGAAGTGACTTGATTTTCAGGGGATAGATAGGGAAGGTATCAGGATATCAGTAAGATTCTCTAGTTCTTTACTCTAGTTACTTTATTAAGATTTGTCCTTGTTTTAATAGAGTTGAATCCATTTCTTCCCTGGGATACAATTACTCTTTAAACATATAGATCTATATCTTTAATTCAGGAAAGTTTTCGTAAATTATATCTTCAAATATTTTTTTTTCCTGTTCTTTCTTTTTTTCTTTTCTTCTTTGTCTGACTTCTATGTGTATGATTTTCCCTAAAATCAGTTTTAGGGTTTTTTTTTCATCTCATTTTGTTCTCAAATTTGCCATCTGGATCCTTCACTCTCTTTTCTGTGATGAATCTGTTACTTTTTTCTTTTGCTCAGCCCGTGTTTCTGGCATCTGTTTCTTTTCTTTCCTCAACTCTGTCCATTCTCCTTTGTGCTTTTATTCCACTTTTTAGCTCTGTCATCTGGGCTCTGCTCTCTTATTTCAGAGAGGGAAATTTTCTGTGCATTTAGTCTTGCGTGCGGAGAACACCTTGCCTACAATCTCACCTGTGTGTGGCAATCCTTTGCAGGCCTGCTCTTCATCTCCTTCCCTCATGGCCATCTTTAACGACTGCTTTCTTGGGCAGCATGTTGCATCACCTCGTGGTGATTTGTGTTTGTTATGAGCGTCCACTTCTGCACAAAGGGTCCATCTCACTGTGGCCAGGGAGCATGCCACTGGGCTGTGTGACGGTGGCTGGTCTGGGCTCCAAGGTCTCTCTCTGGATCTCAGGGAGCCCCCCAAGAACACACGTCATGCTGGAGCCCAATGCTCATCTGGCTTTTCACCGTGTACCTGCTGCAGGGTGTGCATCTCAGGGCTCCAGACCTGTGGGCCACCAACAGCCCCTCTCCTGGCTACACATCAACAGATGGTTTCTGCAACAGATGGCTTTCCTTCAGCCCCGTGTCCCCAGCACTCATGTTCCAGGGGATTCCTTTAACTCTGTCATGTTGTATTATCTTTTCATCCAAACCAGGGGCCTTCCTTTGGTTACCACCCCACCCCCCTCGTGTACTGTTGAGATTGGAGAACTCTGTGTGCTCTGGGAAGTGGCAGGATCCTCTCCCCCTTTGGTCTAATTTTCTCTGTAGTGGCCACCATTTTGGGGATTCTTGGTCCTGTTCTGGAGCATAGATATTTCCTGGTGTCTGGGAGGATGGAATTTCCATTTCTGGTTCTCCCTATCTCTGTTGCTCCCAGCTATAATCAGAGGTCAGGGAGCACAGAGATATTTCTGCCACCATCATTAGCTGGAAGTCACAGGACACATTTTCCGTGATTAAGCAGTTCTTCAGTTCTGACCAGCGCACCTTCCCACCAGCTGCCTACCCAGAGGGGATATTTATGCAAATAGACCTCATGATCTGAGTGGCAACCAGTTCATATCTCCCTTAGAACTTAAAAAACATTCTTGCTCTAAAGTAGAGCGATAAAAATAAATTCTCATTTGCTTACCCCAGTGGCTTGTTAGGCAGAAACACCCACCGCGGGACAGCCTTCTGCCCTGGTCTCTCCCGTATCACCAAATTGCAGCTCTGGACGAGGACGTTGTAGGCTGTCAGACAAACCATGAATTTTCCACAGAAGTTCATCTAGCAGATCGGAAACTTCATCCATGTAGTAATTCTGAAGCAAAGAAAATTAGATTAGTGAATGCCCTCAAGAAATGAATTTTTTTCTTTGCCCCTCATTTTCTGAAGCATTTCATGGCACTGACTTTAGATGGTATTGTGCTTTGTGAGAAAGCTCACTGGAGTCAGAGACCTGGGTGCTGGGCCTGAGTTCTTGATCTCAGTTCCCTGACTCCCTGGTTCACACACACGTGTGCACACTCATCCCTGAAGCCCTGGGTCACGTACACGTGTGCACACTCGTCCCTGACTCCCCGGCTCACACACACGTGCACACTCGTCCCTGATGCCCTGGGTCACGTACACGTGCACACTCGTCCCTGACTCCCCGGCTCACACAAACGTGCACACTCGTCCCTGAAGCCCTGGGTCACATACACATGTGCACACTCGTCCCTGACGCCCTAGGACACATACACGTGTGCACACTCGTCCCTGA
>NW_023270498.1:2152354-2157434 GCF_011800145.1 Mirounga leonina
TGTGTGCATACTCATCCCTGATGTCCCGGGTCATATGCAGGCAAGCGTTAGGGTTCAGAATCCCTATATGAGGACTATCACGTGGGTTTAAAGGCAGTAAGGGATGGTAAAATACGTAATAAAGAGTGAAGCCCTATAAAAATGCCCAAGATCACAATTGCACATGATTGGCTTTGCAACTGTACTCAGAGATATGTAAGTATCCGTCGTGAAGGAGAGCTGGGCATTCAGTGTGCAAATGCCTGCTTTGTTTGCTTGCAGTCATGTCAGGGGGACTAGGCTGACCTACGTCCCCATGTTTGGGGAGAAGTCTGGCACTGGTGGGCAGAAACCAAAAGCAAACACATGGGACATGGTGGGGTGGGTGTGTGTGTTGCGGTGGGGGAGGAATCATAAACTCAGGCTTTCTAACCTCACAGGGTCATCCAAGGATACCATGAGTTAAGGGAAGAGAACCTGCCTGGTAATCTGCTAAGTGCTGGAAATGCCACAGCTCTGCAGTGACGGGGGCACAGAAACCCATCGTGCTTGAATAACCGAAGTGAGGTTACAAGGACAGCATCCTCCGGGCGAGACATCGTGCTCGCTAATCCAACACCCACAGCTTACCCGCCTCCCAGCCATCTCCACCTCCTCCCGCTGCGGCCTCTCCAGCCCCAGCCAGGCCCGGGCCGCCCCCCGCACGCAGGCAGTCATATCGGCCAGGCTCACGAGGGACTGGCTTTGAAAAGATTTCCTTTTTCGAGCAAGAGTCGCGAGGGAACCTCTCAGCTGGGGAGAAGAAAGAAAAGACAGATTTCATGTTATCAACCAAAACATGGCTTCGTTAATGTGATAGACTATAAAATGGGGATTCTATCTGATGATGCTATTTTATGACCTTTTAGTAAGACAGCAACTGCTGAGCAAAAAAAATCGGGTGCGTGGAACTAAATTGCAACAAGGTGAATTCAATAATCAAGATGGATATATAAACGGATATATACATAAAGGCTGTTTTCAGTCTCTAACAGTTGAGGACGAAGATTGTCAACACGGTGTGCATTTCCACATGCAAACTTGGTTTCGGGGTGCTCTGCAGCCCCGTCAGGCTCTGGGGGGGCCCCCACCGCATGAGCCTGAGTCTGTGCCCAGGAGACAGGAAGATGAGCTCACATGCTCTCTGCAGAGCGGCCCCAGCTTGTTTCCTTCTTTACTGCAGGCTGAGACCTGCTTGCTCAGAAAGCCTGTAGGCACCAAACTCAAAGTTGTACGCATTCAACTGTTGTAAAAATAGTCCAAACAAGCAAAGTTTGAGCCATTTCAGAGCCTGCTTTGCATACCCTGTGAATATCACAGACAGCTGTTACCAGTTTCCGGACTTCAGCATGCTGCTACCCTTGGGATCTCTGACTCAGACTTCCCACTTGCTGTTGGGCGACGTCTACACACAGAAGACCCCTCTCCCACCCCTCCCCACGTCCCCCTGCCCTTCCCCGGTTCTCGATGGTGGCCCTGAGACACAGCCTCTGGACAGTCTCGGGCTGTGACCCCTGTCAGGACGTGGCCACATACACCTTGTGTGTGTTAATGTCTCTCGTGGTCTTATCTGTTTCCTGGATCAGCCCTAAATCCCCTGAACCCCTGGCCACGTGTCAGAACCCTGCAGGGATGCCTAGATGCCTGAGGACAGGACACTGTCCATTCAGACAGCATATGCGGGTCTGAGGCTTCCCTGCTCTACCAGCCACATGAGCCCCAGGAGCCTGCGGTAATGCGTCCCGACTCCTGCTCTCAGGGACCCCCGGGTACCACTGCCTTCCTGTTCCTGATGATAAAGCCCAAGCACCTCATCATCTTAGTGTGACATTCAGGGCCCACCATGCCTGGCTCCAAGCATCGTTCCCAAATCCAGCATGGGCCTCGCCACCATCTTCACTCTTGGGATGCCTGCCTCCCCACCCCAGGTGCTGTTCCCTTTGAGGAGATGCCTCAAATAAATAAATACTTCTAAAGTAAAATAAAATAAAATAAATAAAATAAAATTGCATGCAATTTGCTAAAAACTACAGAACACTGAAGACAGACATGAAAGATCTAAATGAATGGAGACACAGACAGGATTCTTGGGTTGATAAACTTCCTATTATGAAGATGTCAGTTCTCTCCAAATTTGATTTACACATCCACAGCAATCTTGAGCAAAATCCCAGCATGCTGTTTCATAGATGCTGACAAGCTGATTCTGTAATTCATATGGAAAAGCAAAAGAACTAGAGCAGCCCAAACTGCAAAAGAATGAATCTGGAAGAGTCACCTGCGCTATGTGAAGACTTACTATAGAGTTCTAGTAATCACGACAGTGTGGGATTGGCGACAGAATAGATCAGTGGAACAGAACAGATGACCCAGAAACAGACTCACAGAAACCACGAACTGATTTGTGACAAAGATACGCTGACAATAAAACGTGCTTTTTTTTTTAAAAAAAAAAAGACTTATTTATTTGAGAGAGAGAGAGATTGAGCATGAGCCAAAGGGGAAGAGAGAGGTAGAGAGAGAATCTCAAGTAGACTCTGTGCTAAGCTCTGAGCCCAACACGAGGCTCAGTCTCAGGATCCTGAGATCACAACCTGAGTCGAACTCAAGAACTGGATGCTCAACCAACTGCACCACCCAGGTGCCCCTCAACGTGCCTTTTAAAGATGGTGCTGGAACAACTGGATATCCCAAACAGGAAAGAACATTCACTCTGAGCTGAAACTTGTCCCTTACACTAACATTAAATCAAAATGGACTACTGACCTAAATCTAAAACATAAAACCATAAAACTTCTAGAGGAAACATAGGAGAAAATGTATGTGACCGTGGGGTTGCCATTCGTTTTCAGATAGGACACCAGTAGAATCTATAAAAGAAGAAATTGATAAATTGCCCTTTATAAATATTAACAACCTCTGCTAAAGAAACTGTTAGAGGAATGACAAGGACAAGCCACGGAATGGGAAAAATATTTGCAAACCACATATCCAATAAAAGAAATGTATCAAAAATACAAAAATTGCTATAACTTTTTGTTTATACACATGTCTTCCTCTATGGACTATGGACCATGTTCTCTTATGTTTGTTTCACCATTGCTTGAATACAATAGGTATTCTTTAAGTAATTGCTGAATGAGTGCATGAATGAACAAATGAGTGGATGGATGTTTGGATGGATGGATGGATGGATGGATGGATGGATGGATGGATGAGTGGATAGAGGGGTAGATAGGTGAATGGATGGATGGATGGATAAGTGGATGGTTGGATGGATAGGTAGATGGATAGATAGGTGGATGGGTGGATGGATGCATGGATGGATGCATGGATGGATGCATAGGTGGATGGATGGGTGGATGGATGGGTGGATGGATGGATATGTGGATGGAAGGATGGATGGGTGGGTGGGTGGGTGAATGGATGGATGGATGGATGGATGGATGGATGGATGGATGGATGGATGGATGGATATGTGGATGGATAGGTGGATATGTGGATGGATGTGTGGGTGGATGGATGTGTGGGTGGATGGATGAGTGGATGGATGAGTGAATGGATAGGTGGATAGGTGGATGTATAGGTGGCTAGGCAGATGGATGGATGGGTGGGTGAATGGATGGATGGATGAGTGGATGGATGAGTGAATGGATAGGTGGATAGGTGGATGTATAGGTGGCTAGGTGGATGGATGGGTGGGTGGATGGATGGATATGTGGATGGATGGATGGATGGATAGGTGGATGGATGGGTTGGTGGATGGATGGATGGACGGATGGATGGATGGATAGATGGATAGATGGTTAGGTGGAGGGATGGGTGAGTGGATGGGTAGATGGATGGATGGGTGGGAAGATGGAAGACTAGATGGATGAATGAGCAGTGAGCAGGGAGCTAGGAACACTGAAAAAAACAAAGTGCTCAGGTCTGAGTATTGTCAAGGTCTGAGTTTACATTGGGATGTGTGTGTGTGTAAAATGACTATGTTTGCAAGTGGTAGATCAGTAGGAATGTGGTAAACAGGGAGCCCCACTCCTAACTCAGCCCCGAAGCCAGAGAACCTATCCAGTGAAGGCTGGCTGATGGAGTGAAACCTTTATAGGATGAGAAGTTTAAAATAACAAGGCAAGAGTTAGCAGTGACCATGAGAGGAGGTTGGGAAAGAGACGGGGTGTGGCTCAGCACTTGGAGAGCCGGGGGCTCCCTGGAGGAGGTGTTACTCTGGGATGCTCCTCTTGCTGGACCTGTTCAGGTTGCAGCAATGTCCAGCCCTGCCCAATGCAGGGCAGGTGGCCTCAGTCCATGCGGAAAGGTGCACGCGGACCACGGAGAATTTTGCCCCGACAGCAGGTGAATCCCCAGCACACCCTGACTTTCTGGGATGTGTGCACGTACCATTCCCCACCACGCAGTGCTCACTACTGTGGAAAGGGCCCCGCAGCACCAAACCAGGGCCCACAGGTCAGACCCGGAAAGACGGTGGGATGTGTCTGTTCGGCTTCTTCCCGGAAGACGGAACAGCGGGCCTCGGGAGAAGTCTGCGAAGGTGCCTGGCAAGACCGCGCACAGGTGGCAGCAGGCGGCCAGCGTCAGGATGCCCACCAGCTGCAGGGAGAAAGACCCGTGACTCTGGGCCCTGGGCCTAGGAGCCCAAGACTGGTGTGCAGGCCGCCAAGCGCCTTAAAATAACAAGCTTGGAGAGGAGGTTTTCGGAGCGTTGATCAGGTCATCCCTAGTGGCCCGGCTCTGTCTCATGCACACCCTCTGGGGCCCTGCTCCCCTCTCCTCCCTCTCCCCCTTCCCTTGTTCCTCCCTCCCTCCTCCTCCCCGCCCCCTCTCCTCCTGCCCCTCCCCTCCCCCTCCTCCCTCCACCCCTCCGCCCTCCCCCTCCCCTCCCCCTCTCCTACTCCCCTTCTCCCCCTCCCTCCCTCCCTCCCCTCCGCCCTCCCCCTCCTCCCTCCCCTCCCCCCTCCCTCCCTCCCCTCCGCCCTCCCCCTCCTCCCTCCCCTCCCCCCTCCCTCCCTCCCCTCCGCCCTCCCCCTCCTCCCTCCCCTCCCCC
>NW_023270498.1:2157834-2195471 GCF_011800145.1 Mirounga leonina
CCCCTCCCTCCTCCATCTCAAGTTGCCCCCCCCCCCGCCGTCTCTCCTGCTTCCTCCCTGTCCTCCACCCTAGCTGCTGGCAGCCACACTGTCCCAGGGGCTGGTTCTCTCACCCTCTTCATGTCCCCAGCACCCAGCAAGCGCTCAGTAAAATAAACCACTTAAGAAGAAAAGGCAGTTAAGTTTAGTTCAGGTGAAGTTTTGTGGTCTGGTTGTTGTAACAGGCTGGGCACCTGGCCTAGGAGCCTGGGGTTGTACCCTGGGCCCAGGGTGTATGTGTGTGTATCTAACTCACCTGCACGACAGGTCAGCGGCCTGTTGTCCCAGGCCCCCGCGGGCCCCCATTTCCCTCGCTCCTAGCCCCGGCCCTGCACCTGAGGCCCCCCTACAAATACTCTGGCACACATTTCACCATTATTTACTCCTTAAGTGGAATCACACCCCACCAGCGGTCCACCATCTGGACCAAGCAAGTGTGATCACCCTTCCCTGCACACCCCTAATTTCTGAACGGTTCAGATTCCATTACTTAATTTGGACACAATTTATTCATGATATTCTGTGTTTTCTTAACAAAAAAAAAAGCATTCTTCGCATTGCTACGTGGTATAATAATGACCAGTTTAGTACATAAGTTCCACATACACGTAATGTCTAAGCCCGTGGTACCTCACCAGGCACACACACGTGCCAGGAGCTTCCGGAGCTGGAGCTCGGGTAACAGCCCCACGGTTGGGACAGTGGGTTCGGGAGAGGTGCAGCCGGGCTTGAAGGCAGGTCTCCAACTCCTGGGTCAGCTTTTCCTGCCCTGATTTGCGCAGTCTGTCCCACTGAGCATAAGGCCAGCAGGGTTTGGAGATCTGTGCTTGGTTCGCCGTGAGCTGCCTGAGCCTGGGACTCTGACAGCCAGACCCCCTCATCAGACCAGCTAGTCTGGACCCTCCCCCTGCCCTGACGACAGTCCAGCTGCGGGGGCAGGACAGGGGCTGCCGGGCTGGTGCAAGCTCTTCCCCCTGGGGGCCAGGTCAGAATCACCTGCACCCCAGAATCTGGCCAGCATCCCATGTGGGGCTCTGGCCCTCCTGATTCTGGGTGACAACAGCCCGCCAGACTGGGCCAGCCCTGGACTGAGACCTGACCCCCCCGGGTGGGAGCCAGGCTTCCCGAGAACCCTACGCACGTGCTTTCTTCTGCAGCCCACTGAGGCACGATTCCACGTGGGGGGTAAACAGCACTCAAGTGGGTTTCAGGTATTCGTAGGGGGGTTTTCAGGTGCAAGGCCAGAGTTGGGAACAAGGGAAGTGGGGTCTGTCACTGGAGTTAGCACCCCGCTCCTCTCTCCGAGGAAGAACCTCCCTCCTCCCCCCACCCCGGCACCTGCCGCGCTTGGTTGTGATCATCAGGGCGGGAATTACTAGAGAGCCAGGCGCCATTCCTGGTGTGCAGAGCCTGCTCCGTGGGTGGTGACAGCTCCTTGCATGAGTCGTAAGGACGAGTGCTCCGGGAAGGGGTGCAGCAGAGCACGTGTGGAGTGCGCCTGGGCTCCCGTGTTCACGGGCACTCCTCACTCTAGAACCACCTTCACCCCTGATCTAAAACCACTCCGGGATGCAGGATGCCGGGGCCTCTAGGCGGCACCTCACTTTGAGAGCTCGTGTCTCCGTGGAGAAAGGGCTCACTGCACAGAACACGGACCGTGCTGGTCTGTCGGGAGATAACTCGACCCGGGGAGCCCTCTTACCCCTGCCGTGCAGATGCCAGCCAGAGAGCGACGCAGCAGGAAGGAGCAGGATGCCCTCGTGCTCGGGATGCCAATGAGGCAGATGAACTTCAGCGTCAGGAGGAACGAGAGGGTCCCCTGGAGCCAGGTCACCCTCTGAGACAGAAGGACAGGGCAGGTCAGTGTGTCCCACCAGCTACGGCAGGCGCACAGACCCAGGCACGCTAGACCGCACTCACTGTCGCCCCACGGCGCCCCCTCGACAGGACCGCCCCTGCCCACACCGCGAGAAGATCACGTAGAGAGTGGGTACCGCCCCTTCCTGAGGCCTGGGCGCAGCCCTCCGTGACCCTGGGACAAGGCGGGCACAGAGACGGGCAGAGCCGGCCACCGGCCCGTGGTTCCCTGAACCAGCAGGGGGGGGCGGTGCCCATGGCCAGCTGGACTCCAGCTGGAGGAGGGCCGAGGAGCGCGGACGCGCCGTGACAGGCAGACCTGGAGCCCGCTGTCCGTCCCAGAGAGCGGCCCCCCGACTGCGGTGAAGCAGAGCGTCCATCTCCCTCCCTCCGGGAGCCTCCAGCCCTTTAACCAAGTCAGTACAACGCAGGTCATAGTGGAAGCTGGTAAGCGCCATGAGGATGCAGTGACAGTTAACGGAGACAGGAAGGCCGGGAGGGGGTGCTCTGTGCCAGCAACCTGCACGTGAAGCTCAACCTCGGGGCCCCATCGTGCATGGACCCCCTCCAGCCTGGAGGCCAGTCAGCACCCGGCTCACAGAATAACTCATTCTTTTTTTTTTTTTTTTAAGATTTTCTTTATTTGATAAAGAGACAGAGAGACAGAGGGAGCATGAGTGGAGAAAGGGAGAAGCAGGCTTCCCACTGAGCAGGGAGCCCAATGCGGGGCTCGATCCCAGGACCCCGGGATCATGACCTGAGCTGAAGGCAGACCCACCGAGCCACCCGGGCGCTCCAGAAAAACCCATCCTTCTAGGTGGTTCTAGGAGGGCCCAGCCCGGGGGCATGAGCCCATCTGGGGCCCTGGGAGCCCTCACTGGGTGGAAAAGGGAGCTCCAGAAACCGCGGCGTGGGGGAGGTGGGCTCTGAGGCTGCAGGACAAGGAAGCGGACCATGGGGGCTCTGCCCACCTACATCCACGTCTGCCGGCAGGACCCGCCTGGGCTCGCCCGCCCTGGTGTGCACTGGCTGGCTCTGCTCCTCTCATGGAGCCCCCTCCCCTACTCTGATGGCCCAACCCCCACGTGAAGCCCCACCGCCCCGTGGCTCACACCGCTTACCTCTGGACGTGCAGAAGGAGGACAGAGGACAGACCTGACGTGCCTAAGTCTGCTGGTGCCTCCTTTCCGCCACCTCAACACCTGCTCCTTCCCCCACTCAGGGTCACAGGGAGTCACTGGAGCAACTCCGTGCTCTGAGTCCCCACGCAGACCAGGGCGCCCCAGCCCACAGCGTGGATTCCAGCCCTTCCCTGTCCCGCTCACCCTCATCCTCGAGCTCCGAGCATTTCCCTCAATATGGAACAAATGCCTTGTCTGGAACCTTCTAGAACGTGTGTGACCTCTTCCTCTGGACAGCGTCACAGGGCATGGACCCACCTGGACGCCCTGCTGTACCTGATTCCACGAGGCCGCCACAGTGAGATCCATAGATCCTCGGAAGCGTCCTCTGTGGAAGTGGTCGGTCACCTCCCCAGCGAGCGTCGCCAGGTGGCTGGAGGCTGCGTGGCAGGCGAGGCCGGCTCCCACTACGGCGAGCTGCAGCAGGGAAGAGAAAGGAGCCTCAGGGGGCGCCGGGGGAGGGGCCCACCGTGGCCCCCGAGCGGCTCAGGGTGCAACGTCGGTGTGAGAGCAGGAAGTGGACGCTGATCTCACGCTATTTGTCGTGAACACGACGGGGGGAGACCTCACGACGGGTGGAATCAGCCAGGACATAAGCAGTCTCCCACCAGAAATAGGTTCATTTCCAGGTAAGGGCTTCACTGTTCCTGCTTTGCCCACGGAAACGACAGGAGCGCCTACCTCCAGCCAGGTCCCTGGTTTGCAACAGTAGCTGCAGAAACCCTCCTCGGCCAGGCTGCAGAGTTGCAAGCAGAGGTGAGTCAGGCTGAGCAGCAGGAGGGCCAGCTGGTAGGGGGAACGCCAACAGAGCAGAGCAAACAGAAAGTCGGACAGGACCGTGCCAGGGGTGAGGGACGCGGGTGAGCTCTCCGCGGGCCCTATACCCGAGCAGACCCCGAGCGTGACCTGGCAGGGTCCTCCCCTCCCATCCTCACCCAGCTCCAGAGATGAGTTTTCTCATACTTGTGAAATATATATATATATTATCAGCTCCTTGGCCACATACAGCCTTCGAAGCTCCTGTATCAGGAATTTCTTGAAGCTCTGCTTATGCTTATCTCTGCCTGCATGAGTTGTGCGTTCCTGCTCGCCTGCATTCATTCACTCAGAGCGCCAGCCGCGAGAGGATGCTTAGTAAGGGTCGGAGCTAAACCCGTCCCAGTCCCCAGGCAGGTCAGTCCTGCTGAGCTCCCTCCCCTGGACCCTTCCGGTTAACACTTTGGAGCTAATAAAGCCTCTTTCGGGACGCTGCTCTGTCCCTCTGGGGAGCAGTGCTGGGGCGGGCCAACGTTCATGTCAAACCAAGAAAGACTGATGGTACTGAGTGCCGGGCTCTGCGACCCTGCGGGTCCGGGTGGAGGTGGGGAGCAGGCCGCAGGTGGAGCCCCGGGATCCACGTGCAGGGGAGAGGCAGGAGGACCCACCTCGGGAAGCGTGGGGCTGGACCACAGGGCCGAGTCACTGCGGAAGACAGCCAGCGACTCCACCAATGGGGAGAAGGCCAGGCCCCCTGCAGGGAGAAGCTCGGCGCGAAGGGACACGCTGGACAGGAGTCGAGTGGGAGGGTTATAGAGAGCGAAGTGCACAGACACGGTTCTGGTGCTGCGGTCGATCCACCTGCTGGCCCGGAGGCTGCTCAGGGCTGCGTGGGCTGCCGGCCTGCAAAGTGGTGCACGTCGGGGCAAAGCCTGCATGGAGCCCTCCGCCCCCAGCCTCGCGCCCTGGGCCCGAGGCCACCCAGGTTCCTGGGGCTGGACAGACACACTTGTGCGTGTCCCCGCTCCTTGCCCGGGACCCTGAGGCAGGGACGTTCCAGGGGAGGGAGGCCCTCCATCTCTCACGGGCACAACTCGGAGAGAGGTGACCATCTCTCTCTGCAAGGCCTCTAGAATCTTCTTTTATCTTTTCTGCTGTGGACTTACTCTGGTGTTGGGAAGAAGCTAACTTTGACCTGTCTGTGTTTGGTAACAATGAAAGAATCTCCCTTCTGTGTTGTTGCATCACTCAGAGGCACCCATCACCTGCCACAGGGCCCCCTGTCACCCTCAGACAGTCCTCCCCCATGCAGGTCATGTGCTGCCATGGCTGCCAGAGGGTCGGGCCACCAACCGTGGACCGTGGCTGCAACTCGGAGGCTCATCTGCACAACGCCGGACCGAGGTGGGGCTGCCTCCTTCGCAGAGCATGTGAGGACCATGAGGCCCCGTGAGCATCCTACTCAGCACAGAGCCAGCGAGGACAAGTGTCCATTAGGCTCCCTGACCTCCAGGCCTCTGGCAAATTCTAGAGGAATGTTCGGCTTGTTCCTTATGCTCAGAGACTGAAGCCCTCCATTGGCATTCATCTTCTGACATGGCCTCCTGCCCTGGGCCTCACTCCTGTCATTCTGCAGTGAGAACACACCTGCCCTTGACTCAGGATGGGCGTGCCGTGGCATCCAGCTGCCGTGAGGAGCCATGGACGGGCAGGCCCGGGCAGAGCCGACCTCTGAATCCCACTGACCTTGTGCTGCCCAGGCTGAGCACCCAGGGCTCCCTGGCCCCACAGCCTCTGGGGCCACTCGGGGCCACTCTTTGGATGGCGGGATCTGCTGCAGAGGGGGTGTCAGGGCCTCCGACTTTGGGGCCATGTGGAGGAGGAGAGTCTTCGGAAAGTGCTGAAGGTGTGCTGGGAAGCTGGAGGAGAAACCACCAGTCGGAGGAGAATCAGACGCTTGCTTCAAAGTTAGCCCTGTGGCCTGGGGTGTCCAAGGCTGGCCACACACGGCCCCTCCTCCCTCAAAGCCCCCTTGTCGTCCCTGGGCTCTAGCCGAGCCCGAAGGATCAGGGCTCCACCACGCGGAGGCTGGCACCTGAGCCGTGCACCCGTCCGGGCTTGGACATCAGAAGGGCTCCGTCTCAGGAGGACACGGGTGAGCTGCACGCCCTCGAGCAGCCCCTCCCAACCAGGAGAAGATGCGAGAATCTTGGTTGGGAGTATTTTCGGTGTTTTAGAGAGAGATGTCCTGGCTTCCCACAGCATGCCAGGACCAGCAGAGGGCGTGGGGAAGGTTTGGCTGTCCCGGACCGCGGCCACTGACGATTTCAAGTCACAGCCAGGCTCCCAGAGAGGGTTCCTGGTCCGTGGCCTTTCTGCCCGACGTCTCCAAGACTTTTCTAACTCTAACTGTATATTACAGAGAACAAACTGGTGGTCGCCAGAGGGCAGGTGGGCCAGGGGATGGGGGAAACAGGTGAGGGGGATTCAGGAGTGCACCTGTCATGATGAGCAGCAGGGGACGTATAGAATGGCTGCATCGGTATATCATACACCTGAAATTCCTAAATGGTATATTCGCTCTACTTCAATAAAATAAATACATAAATAAGGAGCGATGCTTGGGAGAAAACGCACACACACAAAGAAATAACCAGGAGGAGAGCGGCTTACCTCGCACACGCCGCCAGAAGGATCTCTCAGCTGCTGGATGACCGGAGTGCCCAGCAGGTAGCACTTCCCACCAAGGGCTCCAGGCTGGAGGACGAAGGGAAACGCAAGACCGTTGGACAGACCGCGAAGCTGGAACACGCCGCGTGCCATATTCTTAGACGTCAGAGGCACGGAGCAGTGTCCCAAAGAGGCTTTATTCATATTCTATGCAATGCTCTTCACTGGTAATTTTTTTCTCAGAATTTGGGGAAAGGCTTGCCTCTTTCTGGAAGCCTCCTGGATGCTCCCCCCCGTCCCTCGGTGCCCTGTGTCCCTGTGTCACGGCATTTTGCTCACTGATCTAGCCATCCCCATTGGCCCACAAGCTCACGTGGACCCGCCATGCCCTGCGTCCAGTCCGGCCTGGCACCTGCTGGTGTCCGGGGGTGCGTGTGTGGCTAAGGTGGGTGTGCTGACATGGAGGAGCAATGGGATGCACCACCAGCCACTGGCCTTCAACCTAGCGGTCATCCAAGGGTACACACGGGGGGGGGGCCTGAGCGGCGCAGTCGGTCGAGCATCCAGCTCTTAGCTTCAGCTCAGGTTGTGATCTCAGGGTGGTGAGATCGAGCCGCGTCGCGCTCTGAGCCTCCCCCTCTGTGCCTCCCCTGCTTGTGCTCTGTCTCTCTAAAATAAATAAATAAATCTTTAAAAAGAGAGAGAGAGAGTGTGCAGAGTGTTGCAGGTCAAGCATCTTGGCTCCCTCGCCCCACCGTGACGCACTGCCCTGCTATGAGTCCGAGTGGACAGCAGACGGAAGCCCACCTGAGCGCCTGGCGGGCCGGCTGTGGAGGCGCCTCCCCCGTGCAGGCCGTCCAGCAGCGTGGTCAGACTCCAGCCCCACCAGTCACCCACACTTCTCAGGCCGCCGGAGACACTCCCAGCACCCCTGAGCACAAGAGCAGAAACAAAAAGTGATTTTTCTCCAACACGAATTGGTAGTAACTGCAGGAATGGAAGCAAAGTCGTGCGCAGTCGCAGGTACAGCGTGAGTCCGGAGCCCACTTTGCTCCTCGGTGGGAGGCGGGGAGAGGGCCCTGCGATCAAGCACCTGTCGCTTGGTCGCCTGTCCCCCCGACAGCTTTCCTCGTGTGGGATGTGGAGAGGCCAGTGCAAGTGAGCACGGGGTGGGGAGCAGAGGTGGGGGGAGCTGGGGCCCGCGGGGAGAGGCACGGTCCTGTCAACCCCGCTGCCTGCAGGCACGGCATTGCCCGTCCTCTCCCCAGCCAGAAGCCACCCCAGCTGCGAGCCTGCCACCCGAGACGGCTCGAGCCTTCAGCAAATTGGCGCAGACCCAGCGCAGGACTGCTCGTAGCTGCAGGTCAACAAACGTTGGTCTGGGTTCTTTCCAGTTAATTTGTATTACTCTTATCGGATATCTGCTTCACCTTCCAACAAGGGACTGATTTAAGGGAGCCCTGAAATCATTGCAGACGGACACGACTGATCATTTCCGCTCGCTCAGACGGAGCCAAGCTGCACACCAGAGCGTCAGGAGCTCCAAGCTGCTCAGCTGGACGGAAAAGGGAAAAGGTAAATTTCTTTAGAGAGCAAAATACTTCTCACCTACCCCTAAAACCCTTCCTTCCACGTGGCCTCGTGGGAGGGACCCATGGAAAGGCAAGGATGGTGTGGGGCTAACGTCCCCACGGCAGAGGCCAGTGGGCGTCCGGCGGCTCCTACAGCCGGGTGTCCCTCCATGAGAAGGGGAGACCAGAACGCTTCTCGGGAGAAGTGATATTGTGGGAAAGCGATGAGAAGTTAGGAAAAGATCGAAACTCCAGTCATCCAAGGACACAATTTTCATCATCCTGCCTCGTCCAGCCGCCAAATCTAGACCCCCCGAAGAACACAGTGATGATGAGCTCTTCAAACACCTTTCTGGTTTCATTAAACAGACGTGAGCGCAAGGTTGGGCCATCACGCGGCCGGGGCCCAGCCCTGAGCGGCCAGAATCGGCCGCCACCCGCCGCCCCGGCTCCGCGCCCACGGCGGTAGCGTGGAGCGGACCGTGGCGGGAGTGCTGACAGCACGGGGAGAGGCAGGCAGGTGTGACAGGCGGGTGCTGTCGCTCCCCAGAACCCATGTTACACTTACCACTGCACCTGGAGAGGGGTTGGCGCAGATACTATGTTGCTGATTGGGGCAGATTTTAGAGACACCTAGGAAGTGCTTTAAACCCTGACAGTCATGACAGAAACTGGACAGTATAAAAGGGAACGAAATCAAAGAGGAAGAAGTGTCCTGTTAGTGACATGTTAGCGATGTCACTAGTGCATAGATTAATAGAGAAAAGCAAATGATCTCAATCAACATTGGCATGGGCTATAAGTATGTTCAAACACGTCCGTGGAGCGTGGAAGTAAGTCTGGTGAGCTAACTTATCTTACTGCTTCTATCTCCTTCTCCTTACGGACTCACTCACACATGACTTCCGCCTTTCATTGGTTTGTCCATTTTTAGAGCCTAATCCAAGCAGACCCTTCGTACGGTGTTGGTTATACGCTGCACACTGAGCGAAGCCCTGGTTGAACCACAATTTGGAGGGAATAATATCACTTTCTGATGGTCGCTCTTCAGTGGGATGACGTTAAGGAAACAAAGTCTTCAAGAAAAACCTGGATGTGGGGGCGCCTGGGGGGGCTCAGTCAGTTGAGCGTCTGACTCTTGGTTTCGGCTCAGGCCATGATCTCAGGCTCCTGAGATCGAGCCCCACATAGGGCTCTGCGCTCAGCACAGAGTTTGCTTGTCCCTCTCCCTCTGCTTCTCCCCTACCCCCGAGCTCTCTCTAAAATAAATAAATAAAATTTTTAAGGAAAAAAAAAAAAAGAAAGACCTGGATGTGACCAGAGATAGCTGTCTCACGCCCAGATTGTGCACAACTCACGCCTTGTTCTCGACACAGGCAGAGAGCAGGGAGTGAGCCAAACCATCCAAGAATGTTCTCGCTCCATATTAACTAGAACTATTAAATAAAACAGGCCTACAGAGCTTGCGAAACATTGCAAAACTAAAGTCAGTAGTTATATCCCATTTATGGCTCTTGGACAGAGTGACTATTTCATTTATTGGTGCTTTATTCGGTGGTTTGTTTCTGTTTTACTTGGACTTTCATGAAGACTTGATTGAGTCCAGAAAGACTTCAAAGAAAACTTGAATATGACGGAATCCAATATCGTGATCATTTTTTTGGTGAAGACCTAAGAAATCAAGCAGCGCAACTGCCTCACTTTGCAGATGGGGATACTCAGCCCAGAGTCGGAGGACTTGCCCGAGTCATCTGCTAACTGAACGAAGTGGAACGAAGCCAGGTCCCTGAATTAGACTGGATCCAACTGTGCTTTCGTTCTTCCTGGAAGCTGGCAAACTCTAAACCCTAAGATGCTGTTGGAGTTTCAGGATCAGGCACCGGGGGACGGTGGGGGAGAGGGTCCAGCTTGAATATCCCAGTACAAACCCGGACACACAGATGCCCCTGCCTGGGGGCCAGAGGTAACAGGATTTTGCATTTTGCATCGTAGTAGGAGATACGGGTCCAAGCACACCCAGGGGGCCAGCCTCTGAGCCATGAATCCCAAGCCTATCAATGGCTCTGTGCGGGACACGTCTCACAAATATTATTTCAGCTGCGATATTTCTGATTTGGGTACCAAGAGGCAAGAATTCGTATGAGAAATATGTCAAGTAGTGCTGACTTACGAAATATGAGATCAAAACTAAACGACGAAAGCCAGAAATAGCTCAGGTTTTCCTTTCTGTTTCGAGAGAGGACGACCCACATGGTCACTTTGCTTTGCGCATGGCGCCTCCTGCTGGCACAAACTGTGCCTACGTGGGGGGTTGGAGAGCTGACGAGTTGGTCGTTCATGGAAAGAACAGCCGTTTCTGCAAAGGGGGAGGCAGTTTCACGGCTAGAATGCTCACCGGTGAGCAGGTGCATTACTGTGTTCTGCAGAGAGTCCAGACTCATGAACCACTTCACTAGTGGCTTCTGACCCTACATTTGTTCGCCCGTCACCTGGGTGGGTATTAATCACCAGCTCTCTCACGGAAGAGAAAAAGAAATACGCCCTTAACTAATAGATAAAATTCAATAGATTTGCCAGCCACCCACCTCTGCCCCCCAAAAGCAACAAAAATAAAGTACATCAAATTGAATTACTTAGTCAAGGACAACATAGTCATAGAAAAAAAAGCAGGAATGTATTTTAAAATATTCTCCAGAGATATGCCTGGGTGGCTCAGTTGGTTAAGCGTCTGCCTTCGGCTCAGGTCATGATCTCGGGGTCCTGGGATCGAGTCCTGCATCGGGCTCCCTGCTTAGCGGAGAGCCTGTTTCTCCCTCTCCCTCTGCCCCTACCCCCTGCTCATGTTCTCTCTCTCAGAATAATAAATAAAATCCTTAAAAAACAAAATAAAATAAAATATTCTCCAAGGAAAGAGAAAGTAAATCTTAGAACACTGTATTTTACTTCTGCCATAGTAAAGAATCAATATGAGTTCATATCATGCACTTCAGAACTCAAAGCTGAACTTCTTTCAAACAACTATCAGACTGAATATTTTTGGCAGGTGGAAACAAAGTCACTTAAAAACAACTGTCAAAAAAAAAAAAAAAAAAAAAAGAATGCCACACAAAGAAAGTATCCACCTTGATATAGTTCCTGTTCCGATTTCAGAAATGCTGAAACATGGAGAAAATTCTGGCACGACAAAATGCTGTCCGTGGTTGCCTCTGGGTGGTACCGTTACTGAGATTTTTCTGCTTTCTATTTTTCAGTTCTTCCATGCTTACCTACAATGAACATCTACTACTTTTATTTATTTACAGATTTTATTTATGTATTTGACAGAGAGAGAGACAGAGAGAGAGAGCACAAGTAGGCAGTGGCAGAGGGAGAAGGAGACTCCCCCGCTGAACAGGGAGCCCGAAGCAGGACTCGACCCAGGACCCCGAGATCATGACCTGAGCCGAAGGCAGACGCTCAACCGACTGAGCCACCCAGGCATCCCAACATCTATTGTGTTTAAAAGTAGGAAGAGACTAATGAGCACTTGAGAAGTGGCAGAGAGCTCAAGGGGAATTACCACCGTTGGAAATCATGTGCCATTTCTTGCAAATTGCCATAGTCTTTGGTCGAGGAACTCAGACAGCCTCCACCAAAAAACCACCCCAATAACCTGTTTTAGTGTCTTGGTGCCCAGACCTTAACGTGCCTCAAAATATCATTTCTCTATTAATCAAAATGAGATGCTCTGATCGTGCCCAAAGTCTGCAAAAAGAGGCCTCCTGTTAACAGTGGGGCAAACAATGTCCGAGTCAATTCGACCACTTTTTCCATGTTTCCTATGTGTGATGGTGGTGACCATCTAGTCCTCTCCATCAGGACATTCTACTTCTGCAAAACGGAGGCCCAGAGAAGGTGCTTCGCCACCGTCCCGAAACCCTGGTCTATGGGTCCCCCCGTCAGCGTATGCTGGCCACGAGCAGACCACTCCTAGTGCGGTGGTCGGGGGTCTAGAGAAGGTGGACAAAACATCCTACCTTGTAAACTCATTCCGGATGGCTTGATTGAGAGAATATTCATCCTGGGAGCATCTCCCACAAAGTATAAATACATGCAGAAGCAGCATGAGGGTGTACATGCAGATGTCTCTACAAGAAACACATTTTAAAATTAGCATCTACACCAACCCTGGGTGTCTAGACCCGGCAAAACAGTTTTGGGAACTGGGCTTCTAAATCCTTTTTTGTATAAGGTGTGAAGTGTGTGCTGAGGTTCATTTTTCCTGCACACCTGACATCCAGTTTTCCTAGCACCATTTTTAAAATCCATCCTCCAATGAGAAGGGCCTTGCCCCGTCAAAAAATTAACTGAGCACATTTGTGCCGACCTCTCACCAATATTGGGGTCTTGGTCACCGTGGCTTGGCTTTGTAGGGAGACTTAAAGTCGGGTAGAATCAGTCCTCTGGCTTTGTTGTTCTTTTTCCAGAATTGTTTTTGTTATTCTAGCTCCTTTCCATATAAATTTTAGAATCAGCTCGCCAATATCTATAGAAAAGCTTGTGGGACTTCGGCTGGGACTGAATCTATAGATCGAGTTGGAAGGAATGGACACCTTAACACGAGTGTCCCAACAGACATGACGTGTCCCTCCATTTCTCTAGGTTTTCTCTGATTTTGTTCATTAGTGTCTTGTCGTTTTCGGCCTATCAGTTCTGCACGTTTTCTTAGATTTATTTAGAATATTCGAGATTTTCTGCATAGACTATTCATGTTTTCTTGCAAGAGGCTGTTGTATTTCTTCTTTTCAAACTTGTAAACGCTGTGTTTCTTGGTCTTGCCTCCGGCACCAGCTGGGCCTTCCCATGTGAGATTTAACCAGAGTTGGGGGGACGGGAGCTCCTCACCTTGTTTCTGATTTTTAAAAAGCACACACTGTCTCAGCGGCAAGTGTGAGGTTAGGTGTAGGGTTTTCACAGATACCCTTTATTAGTTTAGGGAAGTTCTCTTCTATTCCTAGCTCGCTGAGATTTTTTTTCTTTTCCGTGAATGGATGTCAAATTTTGTCAAATGGTTTCTTCTCCATCTGCTGAGATGATCATATGGGTTTTTTCTTTTTAAGATTTTATTTATTTATTTGATAGAGAGAGACACAGCGAGAGAGGGGACACAAGCAGGGGGAGTGGAGAGGGAGAAGCAGGCTTCCCACGGAGCAGGGAGCCCGATGTGAGGCTTGATCCAGGACCCTGGGATCACGACCTGAGCCGAAGGCAGATGCTTAACGACTGAGCCACCCAGGCGCCCCCATATGGTTTTTCTTACTAGTCTGGTACTACCGTGGATTCAATTCACTATTTCCTTCTTGTGTCTCTTTTACCCCAGAGGCAGCACCTCCATCCCTAGTTGGTCTCTGTGGCTTATTTATTGAGAAAACTGGTTCTATTGCTACCTCTCCCTCTCTCTGTGTCCTGCTTCCTAGGGACACAGTGTGTGCTCTCTTGTCAACACGCTGGCAGAAAAATGTGCTCAGATAAAGACCAGGCTATTTGGGGTAGGTTACGTCCTAGGTGATGTGTTTTCTGTCAGGAGACACATAATATCTGGTTCTTCCTCTCTCCCTTTTTTTTTTTTTTTTAAGATTTTACTTATTTATTTGTCAGAGAGAGAGAGCACAAGCTGGGTGAGCAACAAACAGAGGGAGAAGCAGGCTCCCCACTGAGCAGGGAGCCCGACGCGGGGCTCGATCCAGGGACCCTGAGATCATGACCTGAGCCAAAGGTAGACGCTCAAACAACTGAGCCACCCAGGTGCCCCCTTTTATTTTTTTTTTAAGTAGGCTGCACCACATCCAGGGTGGAGCCCAACGCAGGGCTTGAACTCACAACCCTGAGATCAAGATTCGGACGCTCAACCGACTGAGCCCCCCAGGTGCTTCAATGTTTAGGCTGTTTCTATTACAAGGGGTCCCGCATCGCCTGCCTTGCACCTGGGTCTTCTCGGGTTCTGCTGAGGGGCTCCCTGCAGCAGGGATGCTGGGAGGAGGTATGTGCATCTGTGACATGCAAAGGACTTCCCGGTCCCCACGGGTGGGACCAGCCTGCATTCACACCAGCACCACGTGATGTCACGTGTTCACAAGCTCACCAGCCGCTGCACGTGGTCTCACTTCCAGACTTTTGTACTTTAAATTTGTGATCTCTCATCGTAAGTGCAAGTGACATTTGCATTTCTTTTCTCTGTGAAGTGTCGGCTTCCTGAGCCCAGTTTTGTTCTAAAGAGGCAGTTGGTCTTCTTCATTTTTCTGGAACCTCTCTGTATTTTAAGATTAAGCCTTTGTCTGCTACAGATATTTTCCTTCATCCCTCACTGCTTTTTTACATAACTTATGGCATCATTCGTCACACGAGATTTTTATTCTTCAAGTTACATGTCTCCAAATTTGTTTTCTCTTCTAGTTCCTGGATTTTAAGTCACAGGAGGTTTTCCCCGCGCACAGGTCATACATTGACACACACGTTCTTCTGGGACGTGTATGGTTTTGTTTTCACGTTTAAATCTTTATTCGTGTGGAATGAACTTGCGTACCTTGTGACAAAAGCATTTGGTCGTTCGTTTTTTTACACTACCCTCACAACCATTCACTTATTCCTCATTAAAAACTCCATCTTCTCCCCAACGCGCTGAGATAACGCCTCCGTCACAGACTTGTGCGCCGTGGCATTTGCATTCGGGTCTGGTCCTGGATTTCCGATCCCGGCCCACGGGGCCGTCTTCGTCCGTTCACAGAGCCACACTCTTTAGGAGAGGCCTGTGCTCTGCGGAAATGTCCTGCACAGCGAGCCCCCACTCAGTCCGCTGCCTCGGGTCTTCCCGACCGGCTCTCCGCCACTGTTCTTCCAAAGGGACTTCGTAAGTGACCAGATCCGGTAAAGAAGGGGAGCGGAAGGAAGAAAAGAAAGGTCCAGTGGCATTTGATCGGGGCTGTGTTGAAGTCAGACACGATTTTAGACGGAGCTGGAGAACACGTGATGTTCAAGAGACATCTGTGCTTCTCAGGACGCGCACGCTTCTCCTGTGGAAGTTTGGTGCATTTCCTCTCACAGTGACGCCCGCGTGTGTCTGTGGTGTTTTATTCCTTGGCCACGTTAAAGAGCCTTCTGGCAAATCCTCTACTGGCTTTCACTGTGCATATGAAGGACATTGGGCTTTGCATTTTCGTGTTTTAACCTGTTACTTTACTCAATTCTCTTCTGTCTGCTTTTCTCATTTTCATGTTTGTGGGATTTTCCAGAATTTTAGGCGCAGCATATGCAGAAGGAGCGGCTTCAGCCTCCCTCCAGACCTGCTGTCTCTGGGCCCGCTGTCCCCTTAGTGTCTCCTCCCCTGCGGCTGGGCCCCCACCTGCACACCCCGCTCCCAGGGGCCGCGGGAGCAGAGCAAGGCCCGGCCGGCCGCCACCCACCTCAGGGCCACCCTTGTCCGGGTCTCTCTTCTCATCCTCTCCCTGATGACGCTGAGCTGGGCTGCAGACGGTGGACGTGCCCAGCGCAGGCGGCGTGCTCGCTGTCGGGCGGCCAACATCTGTGGGGACGGCAGCGCTGTGAGCCGGGGAGCTCTGGCACTCCTGCCAGGCCCCGGGAGCGGTGGCGCTGTCCGTGCCTCCTGGGGCTGGGGACAGGGACGCTTCGTACGGGTCACCGACAGCAGGCCGGTGGGCAGTGGGCCATTTACGAAGTCCGCTCCTGTCACTGTCACCGACGGCGTCCCGGGGGGGCCGACAGGTCACTTAGAGGAGGGGAGTCATTAGGAGCTCACTGGCCACCTTTGGGAGGATTGGAGTCAGGTGGGAGAAGGTAGGGGTGAGGTCTGAGCATCGGGACACTGGGCTGCGTCCTCGGTCACGGCCCACCGCTGCTCACTGCACCCGAGGACACAGTGCCCGCCACAGGTCACTGCACCGAGGCAGCCATGAGCCTGTGCGTGTCCCCCCGGAGACCTTCCTCTTCCTTCCTGTCGCCCAGCCTGCCCCACACACAACCGGGACCACTGCGCTCAGGAGGAAGGAGGGAGGGAGGAGACGGAGGGAGGAAGCCGGGAAGAAGTGAAATTCTTGTGGGTCCACGGAAACGTAAATGACTTAGAAGTTTTCTAAAACCGTGGCCAAGAATCTATTTCTCATTTTGCTTCAATTATGCAAAATGAGCTCATGTACTCGATGCTCTGATTTCTCTGGGATGGGGTTAGAGGGAAGGAAACAGATGCTGTGTGTTCGCCCGTCGCGTCCCGCACACAAAGGAGCACAAGAGATGAAATCACACCCTAGACTGCAACCGAATTTGAATCCGCAGAGGAAGTGCGGATCCGGACGGGGCTGGAGCGGGGCACCGAGGGCAGCCTCACCTCCTCCATCTGGCTCGCGTGCTGCCGCGCGCGGGACCTCGCTCGCTCCGCAAGCTCAGAGTCCAGGCCCTCGGTGGCCGCGCGCAGGGACTCGGTGAAGAAGCGCGGGTCGTCTCGCCTTCTCCAGGCAAAGCCCACGGCCACGAGGCCCAGCTGGGAGGAGAGACCCGACGGTGCGTGCACGGTCGCTGCCCCACGTCCCTGCGTCCCGGTCACAATCCCACACAAGCTGGTGTCACCTGTCTGGGACTCCCGGGCCCCCCGCTCCCCAGGCTCCGTGTCCTCGACGGAAAATGGGCTTCGAGACGTCCCCCCCGTCCCGGGAGCTGTCCGCGGGCAGCACGGCTCCCACGTCCTCCTCACACTCAGTGAAAACATGAAGAAACGCGGTAACGCGTCAGGAACGCGGAGCCCCAGCCCCAGCCCCAGCCCCAGCCGCGCCTCCGCCCCCAGCCCCCAGCCCCGCCCCCGCCGCGCCTCAGCCCCAGCCCCGCCCCAGCCCCACCCCCAGCCCCGCCCCCGCCCCGCCTCCGGCCCGCTTACCGCGTCAGGAACGCGGAGCCCCAGCCCCGCCCCAGCCCCGCCTCAGCCCCAGCCCCGCCCCCCAGCTGACGTAGACTGAAGCCCGCTTACCGCGTCAGGAACGCGGAGCCCCAGCCCCAGCCCCGCCCCAGCCCCGCCCCAGCCCCGCCCCCGGCTGACGCAGACTGACGCCCGCACGCGGGCCCCCCCCCCACTCACCAGAAGCGGCTGCGAGATGAACGCGCAGCACAGCACGGACAGCGTCAGCAGGTGCAACCAGCGCACACACTGCGTCGGGCTGAACCTGCCCCCCCGAGAGAAGCCGTCAGCGCCCGCCTGCGCGCACAGGGACACCGCACCCAAGGGCCCGCGTCCTCGGGACGGCAGGCGGGGAGGCGGCCGCGGAGCCGGGCGCCCTGTGGCTCTGCCCAGCGGAGGGACTGCGGTCTGTCGCGAGGGGCGTCGGCCCCGTGAAGCCGCTGAGCGCGCGAGAGAAAGGAAAAGCCAGCCCAGCGATGCGGACAGCGCGGGGCGCGGGGGGAGCTGATTATAGTAACGACAACGAAGCTTGCGTCTGCAGAACACTGAGCAGGTGCGGGGCACCGGGCACGGACGACTGCATTAGCTCCTCCTCAAACCCTGTGACTTCTCCCATTTCACAGCTGAGCAAACTGAGTCACGGGGAGTTTGTTTTTTAAGCAACTTGCCCGCCATCAGCCATCATCGTGTGAGTCAATTCGCGCATTTGAAGAAGGGGGGGAGGGGGGAGGGGGGAGGGGTGCGTCTTGGTTTTACAGCTGCCCCTCCTGGGCCCACGGGGGCCACGCTGAACCGCCCCGGGGACGCTGGGGGCCCGAGCTGCCCGGGAACGAGACGGAGAGGCCACAGTGTGGACGGACAGAGTCCGAATCGTACCAGCACACCTGACCCCGAGCCCAGCTTCTTGGGAGCTCCGCAGCCGGGGCCCCTCCTTCCTGAGCGAGGGTCTCGCGGCCTCTCGTGACACAGGGACTCCATCCAGGCCGAGCTGCTGTCCCAGAGCCGGCCGGGCCCAGGGGCCCTTGGGGTTTGTACACGAATTCCTCACCCCCAGGGCATTGGAGGGAGAAATGAGGACCAAAGTAGCGACAGCCCATCTGGGCCCGCCTGTTGCGTTCCCAGAAATGCAGGGAGTTTTTTTACTAAGTGCTGGACTCTCCCATCCAAAGATCGGGGGACATCTGAAACCGTGAGCGCTCACCTGTATCCTAGAAACGCCGTCCCTAAGCCACAGGCCACAGAGACCATCCCGCAAACGGCCCACGCTGCGCAGCCTGACCAAGGCAACAGTGCCCGTGGCCACCGAAGCTCAGCAAGTCCTCGAAACCTGCTGCTGGGGGCTAAAGGAGAGCAGGAAGGGGTATACGTAACAGGCCTCATCACTTCTGTCCACCTGAATGCGGTCGTTAATTCTACCAGCGGGACTGGGCCGTGGGTGTGCAGACATTTGGGTGACCAGTATTCTGGGCGTGTCCATGAGGGGGTTTCTAGAGAGATGGACATGTAAGTGGCTGGACAGAGTAAAGCTGGTTGCCTGCCCACTGAGTGGGCCTCATCCAATCAGGTGAAGGCTGGTATATAACAAAAAGCCAACCCAACCTTCCAGAGTAAGAGAGAATTCCTCCTGCCTGAGGGCCTTTGAGCCGGACACCTGCCTTTTCCTGTCTTTGGACTTGAACTGAAACACTGGGGCTTCTGGGTCTCCAGCTTTCATCAGACCAGCCGGCCTCTGCGAGCGCACGAGCCAGTTTCTTGTATATATATACGCACCCCTGCACACACCCTGTGCAAGGTGTTACAGATTTGCCTTTCTGTGCAGAGCAGCTGGGTCTACACGGCAGCTACACGGCTGCGTGCGGGAACCACCACCTTCAGCCTGGATGAAAAGGGGCCTCGCTTTCTCACGTTCTCAGGGCAGAGTGCTTTTTACACTCAGCATTCTCCATCAGAATGATGCCACGTATGAGCCACAGTTTAGAGTTTTTATAGTGCATATAAAGAAGGGGGAGGGAGGAAGGGGGGTGGGGAGGAGTGTGGGGGAAAGAGAAGGGGAGGAGCAGAGAAGGGGAGGAGGACCAGGAGAAGAGCAGAGAGGAGGGGGAGGAGTGGGAAGGAGAGGGAGGAGCAGAGAGGAAAGGGAGGGGAGCTGGGAGAAGAACCAAGGAGGGCAGGAGAGGGAGGGAGGAGAGGGAGGAGCAGGGGTGGGGGGTGGGGGGAGGACTAGGAGAAGAGCAGAGAGGAGGGGGAGGGAGGAGCAAGGGGAGGGGGAGGAGAGCTCGGCCACGCAGAGGAGGAGGACCAGGTGGGTAGCAGCCGCCTCTCGCGGGCTCTGTTGGGTAAGTTCTCTGGAGTCGAGCACATAGTCAGAGGGTCCCCCCCACATTTCATGTCTCCAAGAGGAGGCCATGGAGCTCTGCTTTCTCAGGCAATTGTTCCAATAGGAAGACCCCCCAGGGCCCATCTAGAGGCAGAAGGTGATCAGCTGACGTGGACTCAGGAGCACCTGCCGGGGAGGAGGCACCGGGCAAGGGAAGGACACTTGCTGCGCGTACAAGGGGGACACCTCCCCCGAGTCCCTTTGCACTCCTCCGCTCCCTCCCGGCCGGGTGCGTGTGCTGGGCTGTCGGGTGCGGGTCTCCTTTTCCCGGGTGTGTGCCCTCCGGCACGGCAGGCTGCTGGCCCCAGGCCCCCTCCGCGCACAGAAACCAGGTATTTTATACCCCACGCCCCAGCACGTAGGGTGCTGCGTGCACCAGCCCGGCCAGACCTGGCTGCCTCCCACCACCAGTGCCACCTCGCCAACTGTGGTCCGTGGAGCAGTGTCCACAGCCGGCGCCCGAACCTGGGCGGCCTGGAGCCGGGAAGCACGCTGCTCATGCGCCCCGCAGCCCCGGGCCCCACAGCCACGTGCACCCGCCCGGCCAGGCCCCGACGGCCCCCTTGGGCAACACTGACCGGCTGCTTGGCTGCCCCCCCGGGGGCCCCGTCCCCGCTGGCTGTCCGCTGAGCTACCGCCTCGTCCGAGGCTGTCGCTAGGCACTCTACTCCGCAGCAAGTGAAGGGTCTATTCCTGACTTTTTAAAAGACGTGAGCAAACCCATGTAAGTATAGAGCAGAAATGGCCAGCACTTTGGAACAAAACTCAGGGCTGTCTCGGGTGGGCCTGGTGTCCATGTGACCAGAGCGTCCAGCCTCATCGGACCCAGCTCCCGCTGTGCGGCCCCTGTGTCTCCCAGGGGCCCAGGACACAGGAGGGGGCCCAGCATTGCACCCCCAGCCCCGACGTCACCTTGCACATGGACAGCGCTGCAGGTCCCCTTCTCCCTCGGGGCCTGCTGGCCGGGGTTAGCTCCGTAGGCCTCCTGCTCTGGGCACAGACAGCCCGCGCTCCGGCCACCTGCTGCCCCCCTGCAGGCCCTGGTGCACTGCGAGAGACTGTGACCCTGGAGGAGACAACATGGGGATGGGGTTAACACCTCAGCACCCACAGTTCTCTGTGCCGCATTGTGTCCTCCGCAGCACGGCTTGCAAGCTTTCTCAGGAGCTGGGCCAGCACCTTCACAAGCCTCAGGCTGGGGGGAAGGCTCTGGAGAGGAGGCATGGGCAGCCCTGGGACCAGCTCGTTTGCATCCGCAGAGGGTGGTGGGGCGCCCGTGGGAAATGATGGGGTGGCTGCAGCCAACAGCGGTGCCAGCTGCCCTCTGGGAGGCCGAGCAGGGGGCAGGCGGGGCTCACCGCGGAAGGGCAGAGAGGCAGCCCCACGCAGGGGAGCAGAGGGGACCGAGGCCTGGACATGCGCCTGGGGACAGCGCGCCCACGCAGGACGGGAGCTCTCAGGAGGGAGGCGGAGATTCAAAAGCACAAGGAACCATGCGTGCCCCAAACGTCCGCACCGACCAGCAACCACACCCCTTCTCGTGTGGCCTCCACTGGGACTCCGGACAGTGGGCCTCGAACCCCCTGGGGAACAGCCCCCTCTCTCTGCAGGACCTGCCCTGCTCGGGGTCTCCCCCTGGGCCTGACCAGCTGTGTCCGGGCCACGGCCGAGGGAGACACCAGAGAAACATAATTGTATTTACCTCGTGTGTCTTCTGGGCGTCTGCCGTCCTTCCCCGGGAGTGAGGGCCTGATTTAAACGGAGTCCAGGTTATGACGTTAAAGGAGGGATCTAGGGTTCTTTGGGAGAGAGCCTCCTTCAGGAAATAGCCCTCCCTGCGGCCCCACCAGGACGGGCCTCCCTGAGACCCAGGACGTGGCTGCCAGTGTGGCCTGTCCACGTGGCATCTGGGCGTGGGCTGCACGGCCCCTTTCATGCAGATGGAGTGAAGCCCTCTGTCCTGGCAGTGAACAGCAGTGAACACGGGGAGCAGGAGACCCGAGGTCTCCTTCGCAGGCTGGCCTCTTGAAGAGGACCAGCAGGGTCGGACGGGGGAGACCTCATCATCTGCTGTTGCTGTGATTTGTAAACAAACAGAAAACACCTTCCCGGCTGTTCTTAAATGCACACTTACCCTGAGCTGCCTCTGAGGGTGCTCTTCTCAGGGGCCTGCGGGCTTCCTGCAGAAGGAAGGGGGTTGTTCAGGGCGGGAATCCCGCCATGTGGGAGGACCCGGGACAGCAGGGCACACGGGCGGGCTGCCCGTACCTGGCTGAGCCTCAAGATCAGCGACAAGAGCTGAGCCCCGGGAGAAGCCAGCAGGGTGCACAGGAGACCCGTCCGGAAGGACCCGGCGGCGGCATCGGGGGCGCCGAGAGCCCACGGGAGCTGTAGGAAGGCAGCGGTCAGGGCAGCCGGAATGCGTCCGCTGTAGTCACCAAGGTCTTTAATGTGAACGTGTACCCTGTGTTTAACCAAAGCCCTGTCTCCCTGAACCCTTGGAAACAATGGAAACTCACAAGGAATCCTTTTGTTTTTCCAATATACACATCTTTCCAGATTGGATGAATGTTTTCTGCGTGCCCACTTTCTGCCAGGCACGCCTCGTGGGCCCCCGGCTGAGTCCTTGCTACAATCTGATGAGAAGGCGTCCGTAACCCCGACGCGTTGGTGAGCAGAGAAGATCAGACAAAGGTCGACCCCAGAGGGGAGGGCGAGTTCAGGTTCTCGGACCGCGGGCCCGTTCCCGTCCCAGCTGGACCCAGCCTTTCAACTTCTTGCTGCCTGGCGCAATTTATCACCGTCCCTCAAATGCCATGCACCTGTCCCTCGGTTTTAAAGGTTCCGCCAATCTGTTACTATTCTCACACGTGCTCTGAACACTGTGCTCTCTGCTGGACACCATTTCTGGAAAGAGCCCCTCACCACATTCCCAGCCACTGGGGGGACCCTGAGTGGCCATGAGGTTGTCATCAGAAGCAAAATGGACTCTTTCCCCACAGCCCAAAATCATGCTGTGCTTCCATAGGAAGGCAGGGTCCCCACTCCCGCTGCCTGTGCTGATCCATCTCCCTCCTGAGAGCGACCGCGAGGCTGGGGTGGCATCTCTAGGGCAAACGTGGCCCTCAGAACTCTTCCCTGTCTTTTCTGGCCAGAGGAGTTTTAAAATTTGAAATAACTGCCAACCTTAAAAAAAAAAAAATCCAGGCGTGTGCTCTGGGACAGTCCGGGCTGCTGACCCCTCCGGAGAAGTCACACTCCGTGGCACAAGAAGGGCGCGAGCTCTGCGTGGCAGGGGTCAGGGAGGCAGGCCTGTGCTGGCTTCACCCCGAGCCCCCCAGCCCGCAGACCCCCGGCTCCATCCAGCCCAGCATCCCCTCTGCAGTGCTCGAGGCCACTGCCTCCCGCCCCCTGTTGGAACCCTTCCGCCAGGACTGCGAGTCCTGCTAATTCCTGGGCTGAGAACGAGTCACACGGCAGGTCTGGGAACTGGAAGCCACTGCCAGGAGAACCCAGCGCCCCCACCTGCTGTCGTCCCGCAGCCGTGAGCAGGGCAGTGAGACAGGCGTACGTGCACAGCAAGGCAAAGACGACGGTGAGGCGCGCCGTGTGCGGGAAGCCGCTGGGGGACGGCCGACTGTACACGGAGGTCCAGACGTGGAAATCCTCCAGGTACTCCGTGAACTTTGAATACAGGAGCTAAAACACACCAGAAGAGAGATGCTGGTCCCGACGGCGAGAACTCCTGGTGGGCAAGCGGTGACGGTCCGGGTGATGGCGCTAGCTCGTCAGCTGGGTGCCGGGTCCCCGCAGACCCTCACCCGCCATGCGCTCAGCGCCCTGGACCTGCGCTGGGGCATCTGCAGCTCGGGGACAAGCTGCCCCTCCACCTCTCCTGCCGCACCCTTGAGGGTCTTCACGCCCTTCTCCTCGCAGCCTCTGTCTACAAGCCCTCCCTGTTCCCAGCACATTCCCTGCAACACAGGTCATTTTCACTAGGCTTTTTGCGCACTGCAGCCCGGGAGCGTGCCGGGCCGCCTGGGTGTCCTCGGTTGCCTGGGCGTCGGCCACGTGGTGGGCGGCACGTTACCTACAGAGCAGCACTGGGTTCGGAAGGCTCAGTGGAACTCAAGGAACACTCGGTGCTCAAGGCTATTCTAGAAAAACGGTGACGAGCAGCAGAACACAGAAGCACAGCGAGGGAAAACCGTTTTAACGACATGAGAATTATATCTTCATATCAGACCTGCCGTGTGACTCGTTCATATCTGTACCGACTAATACGTACAGATTTCTCCCCACAGGTTCTCAAGCAAAACAGCTGGAGAATAAACAACATGACTGTATTTTGAATAATTG
Source organism: Mirounga leonina (assembly GCF_011800145.1). Classification (NCBI taxonomy): domain Eukaryota; kingdom Metazoa; phylum Chordata; class Mammalia; order Carnivora; family Phocidae; genus Mirounga; species Mirounga leonina. The sequence goes on from NW_023270498.1 coordinate 2,181,583, forward strand.
TCTAAGGAAAGCTGGTTGAGCCAGGCATTCAGTTTTGGGGAGCTGAAGAATTTCCATATTGCCGATGCACTGCAAGCACTTTCTTGCTCCATCAGCAGTGCCCGTGACAGGTGGCGACAGGGACACGCTGGAAGGAAGGATCTGGTGACGTGGGAGGACACCAGCCCTCACTGGCCTCTGCCGGTCTGAGACCAGCCTGTGAAACTGGTCACCGGGAACACAAAGCCCCCATCAAAGTGTTTCTACAACTAAACTAAAGAGAATCACAACGTCCAACATGGCCCTTCAGCGATGTCTCTAAAGAAAATTCACGAAGATAATACATTAGGAAGCACAAAATGCGTAAAGTGTCATCACAACTAGATCAAACACATTCCCATATGGGGAGCGATCTGGACGCGCAGAGCAAGTTTCATGGGTGGTTTGTGAGATTTTAGGTGATTTTGTCATTTTTCTTGATCTCTTGCTGTTCTGCCCCCGGATCACACCCATACCGCTGACTGGTCATCTTGGGGTTCAGGATACACAGGGCACTCCCGGCTTTAGTTAGCGGCCCTCTGGACTCCACAGACCGCAGGCAACAGTAAATTCCGTGAATGTTATTACAGGAAAATCATCAGGGCAATAACGCCTGGTAAGGGTAACTCATTCTCTCCCACAGGCTCGCTCGCAGCATCACTTAGGATACGGCCACCTGAGGTTAACTTTAGTGCAGGTTAGTCAAACGGCTGCAGGGGGAAGCAGAGCTGGTGTTGCAGCTGGCCGGGCGGCTGGTTGGTCACCTACCTTCCAGAAGCCGAGACCCCCACGCAGGCAGCTCAGCTCCCGCTGCACGCGGCCGTCCCGCCTGCTCGCCGCCAACCAGCACTCGGCGGGGAAGAGCGAGCTCTGCCCGTGCCCGGGGGCCAGCACTCTCACCACGACGTGGCTCACATACCAGGCTGGGGAGGGCCCACGGCTGTCGTGCCAGAGACGGACGCTCCGGAGCGGGCCCAGCAGGGCGGGGGCGCTGAGGACACACAGCAGCCATGGTCAGGCCAGGGTCTGTGTGGTGGGGGCCCCCGCAGGGCGGCCCCAGCCCCGATTCTCACCCTCGGGGGCACCGCGGACGCATCAACGCATGCACGCTACGCAGAGTGACCTACGGAGCCCCTCTGGAGCATGGGGCGCGGACCCCAGACCCAGCTCCCACATGCCTGCCGGCTCCCCGGAACCCCGGGCACTCCAGCTCCATCATGCATGTGTGTCCGGCGTGGACAAGTCTGGAGCTCACCTCTTCTTAGTGAAGATGGGACCCGAACCGATACAGACCGTGAACAAGGTTCACCAGGAGAAAAAGCATTTAGTGCAGTTTCTCCACATTTTCTGAAACCGGCAGGTGCTTGGACTCCCGATCAGTGATCCCTCCCCATCCAAGCGCACGGTCTTTGCACGGCACGTGTCCTTGCTCTTCCCAATTTAGGAGGACCCGAATTAGCTGAGCGGGATCCGTGCCGTCTGAGTGTCGGCAGCGTGTGAACCAACACCCGTCCTCGCTCCCTCCCGCACGGATCTATGTCAAACAGCACCGTGAACGACTTTATAAGACCGTCCGTGTGCACGCCGACGCTCCTTACTGGACAGTGACATTGTGCATTTTGCTTCCTTGGGCTCATGATAGGGCCACACCGATCGGCCGGGCCTCGCTCACCTCAGGACAAAAGTATGTCTGGAATTCCTTTCAAACAGGGGCCTCTCTGGACAGTAGAGTTCTCTGGGTTCTGAAAACCCATTCTCACCACAGAGAACAATGTAAACCTCAAAACAAAGACACAAGGTGGGGTTTTGAGATCCTGGACACAGGACACTAAGCTGAGCCAGAAAGGGGCGTCCTTGTACCGTCTCCCAGCCCCAGCCTTCCCAGAACCTTCCAGCCCCGAGGGACCAAGGGGACACCCTAGCCCATCCCTGGACGGCCCCTCCCACACTTCCCCAGGAGAGACCTGGGAAGGAGCACCTGTCTTGCCAGGCTGGCCGGATTTCTACATGTTTGATCTAGAAAAGCCAGACGGCAACTCGGATTCACTAGGGCATGTGCTTGTCTCAGGAGGAAGAGGGCAGACAGTGGGCATGTCCTCCTTCCTCGGCTCAGAGGGCCGTCCAGGGGGCTGTGACCATGACTGGGGTGCATGAGGCACCCTGCAGACCCACATTCTCAGCCACGTGGGGCTCGCCACTCCCCAGTGGGGCGGCTTCAGTGGCCCAGAAACACACGATCAATCGTTCACTTAAGGAAGTGCCTTATTTATTTCCAGTTTTTAAAATCCTTCCCCATCGCAAAGCACATATTTTCTTCGAGAGGTTTCTAAATTTTGTTTTAATCTGTAAGTCTCCAGTCTTGGGGAGCTGCTTTGGGGTGTAATGTGAAGTAGAGGTTTAATAGTGCTTTTTTCCACAGCAAAAGCCATGGTCCCCGAGTATCTTGTGGCATGGCCCCTGCTCCTCCCGTGGGGCTGCCCCTGTGATGCCCATCTACCCCATGTATCCGTCGGTCCTTCTGCCTCACATGGGGCTGGACGTGCGGGCTGCTCTCCACGGAGAAGGTGGAGAGAGACAAAGGTTCGAGGGGGCGGCCCTGAGGGCGGGGAGGGCTCGCAGGGGTGTGCACGAGGTGGGAGAGGAGCCCCCCACTCTGGATGGAGGAACATGGGGCAGCTGGGAAGGCCAGTCTCCACAAGGGGTGTGTCTGGGGTTGTCACTCCCACCATCCACAGCCTTGCACACCACAAAGTGCGAGTCCCGGGATGACCCGCTCACCTTAGCACTACAGCGGGCAGGAGACCGGAAGCCCGTGTCCACGACAACTGCGTACAGCTGGTGGCCGGGGGGAGCATCTTCTTGCAGAAAAATGCAACCTGCTTTCTTCTTCTCGTGACGATCTACACGTCTGCTTTTAGTAACCAGAAGTGCATAAAGAATCGTAAAAACCACCACCAAAATACTGGGAAGCAGGTTCTCTGGGTGGCTGTAAACGAAAGGAGGGGAATAAATGGTAAATTATGAAAATAAACCGTCAGGCAAAGACTAACCAACGCCCCCCACGCTGGCTCACGCTCACACACTCACACACACACAGAGGCCCCTGCTGGTCTTCACTGATATGTTTGTAAATGCCTGTCTGTCTTGTAACTGGGAGGAGAAAGTAGATTCTTCTGGGGAAGGAGGCCAAGAAGGGAAGGGTGGAGGGCATGGCGTGGCCTCTGCCGTCCCCATGTTAGGATGGGTCTGAGCCCCTCAGGGGAGGAGCTGCTGGAGGCTGACTCAGGAGCAGGGACTCGGACAGAGATGCCCGGTGACAGACCAGCTTCCACATCTGAAGCCCATGTGGTGCTGCCACTCACGGCCTCTGAGGAGCTTTCCTGATGAAACGTGACAAGAACACCGATCTCACTGCTCAGATGAAGACTCAGGAGTACGATGTCTGTACAGTGCGTGGACATGTGGGCGTAATGGACGCTCCCTCCCTCCTGGCGACCATGCCTATCTGCCCCATCCCTCCCGCCCTGCGTGCTTGGGCTGCCTGCTCCCCGCCGCACCTGGCCCTCACCTCCTGCTCCCAGGCACCATGGCTGCCTGGGGGTGGAGGGTCACCGAACCCTCCAGACCCACAGAGTGGGGTCCACTTTGAGTCACTAGTGCCGGGACCCTAACCTGGAGTCTTACGGGACTCTGACGGGGTTTCAAAGGGCAGGCAGGTGCTCTGCAAGGATGCTGTCCTCCCAGAATGCACCTGCCCCTGCCTGACTCGAGGTGTTGCCTTTTATCTGGGCATCCCGAGGGCTGTCCCTCTCCTGATGGCTTGTCCCCCACCTGTCATATCTGAAACCACAGCTGTCCTGAGCCCCACTCACTGGATCCCTGGTGTCAGTAATCCACTTACTGGTCTACAAAGCAATCAACTCTTTGATGATGGATTAAATAATAGGGTACGGGATAGAGTTCCCCATTACATCAACATAAGAGAGACCCAACGCACACCAGGAAATGCAGACTCAGCCACAGATGTTCATTCAGCAAACACACACTCCGTGCCTGCTGGGACCAAGCCCGGTTGGTGCTCCGTGTGGGTGACCGGGCAGAGGGCTCCTGCCCACACAAGCGCACCCCTACTAACCCACAGTCCAGAATCCAAATACACCTGTTCCAGGTAAAACGATGGCCACAGAAATAAGCTTGAGTTGAAATCTATTATCTAAAATGGGACACTTTGGGGGCGCCCGGCTGGCTCAGTTGGAAGAGCGTATGACTCTTGATCTCGGGGTCGTGAGTCCGAGCCCCATGTTGGGTGTAGAGATGACTTAAATAAATAAATAAACTTTAAAAATAATAGTAATATGATAAAATGGGATGCTTTTGAAGAGAAAGAGGGAGCTATGAATATGCATAAATCAGGATGGGCAGACCACTGCGTCCTCACTGACGAGAATGACCGAGTGAGCGCCGACTGACCAGGTTCATGGTGAGCCAAAGCTGAGCTCGACGGAAAGTATGCTGACTTTCTCGTGTTTTTACGTCTCCTGTCTGCGGATGTAGGTACAGACGGAGAAGATTGCAAAATGCAAAACAGTAACAGGTGACATGGGTTTCCGGCATCTGCGGGATGACACATGGGCATCCCGCGTGACCCCACTGTGATCTAGAAAGCGAACCTCACCTCTGCCACTTGGAAACGTCACTCACTGAAAAGCTGGCGTTCAGGTTTCTTCTTGCGACAGAGACCGGCGCAAGGCGGTCGTAGCTAGGAGGGAGACGCGGGTTAGGACGCCAAACGTGTGCCGCGAGCCTACAGTGTCACGTACGTGGGTTAACGGAGGGGCAGAAAGGGTGACAGGTTCTAGCAAGTATAACTTCGTGCAGATGGCTCAGTGTCCACACGTGCGTGGTCCGGCTCAGCGCAGAGGCCGGCGGGCGTAAGCCCAGCCCCACTGTGCGCGGATGTGTCCCCACTGACCAGACGCCCACCAGCGCGGTTCAGGAGACATCGGGGGACACCTACTGCAGCTGTCACCTCAGGGGTGAGCCCTGAAAAGCCAGACCCTGCTCTCCTAGAGGCTGCAGCCCAGGGAGGGCCAGGCTGCAGATGGGGAGGGGTGCACACACCAGGTCCTGTTGCCATTTGCACAGGGACCATGGCCAGGGAGGCTCAGGCACCCGGCCCCGCGCGGAAGAAAATGCAGTCACCTCTCGAAGTCTCGAATGTGTCTTCAACAGCACGTCTGTACCTGCAGGTCACTTTTTCTGGAGACGCTCCTGGCTGTGCAGAGAAGCTTGCAGATTTCCACTCTCTCGCTTCCCAGAAGAGGCACTGGACCCACTGGAAACGCACCGTGTAGTTCACTGCCGGCGCGAAGTATTTGTTCGGAGGGCTTCTGTCATAGTCAGCGTCTAGTAAGGATAAATATCCCAAGCTGGTGTCTAAAAAGAGAAAAAATAAATACACCTGAAGTTTGCAGAAAGGCATAATGCATTCCCAGGCGGCCAAAGCAGTGGACAGTGGGGCAGGGAGAGGCCGTCTGGAGCCTCCTCTCCCGGGGCATGTAAACTGCGAGCCAAATGGGTCCAGGCAGGCTCCCGCTGCCGATTTTCATGGGGGCTGGCAGAGTGTTGGATATGTTTGCCTATATTCCAGGTCCCTCTGGACACCCGGAATGGGCCAGTCCCCCGCCCGGGAGATACAAGACCCGGGAGGCAGCTTCCCCAGCTCCACACACCCCTTCCTGCTTCTCCTTGGCCCGTCAGCCAGTTGCCAGTCCTGGGTCTGCAGCAGTCCCCAGAAGGACAACGCAGTGGCCGTGTGTCGTTAGCCTATCACTTGGGGGTAACTTTTTATGTTTAGAAGTAAAAATATTTAACATTCCATTTATTTAAAATTTCTCCCTAAGACTTTTTTTTTTGGTTTTTTTTTTTATTATGTTATGTTAGTCACCATACAATACATCATTAGTTTTTGATGTAGTGTTCCATGATTCATTGTGCATAACACCCAGTGCTCATGCAGAACGTGCCCTCCTCAATACCCATCACCAGGCTAACCCATCCTCCCACCCCCCTCCCCTCTAGAACCCTCAGTTTGTTTCTCAGAGTCCATAGTCTCTCATGGTTCGTCTTCCCCTCCGATTTCCCCTCTTTCATTCTTCCCCTCCTGCTATCTTCTGCTGCTTCTTCTTCTTTTTTTAACATATAATGTATTATTTGCTTCAGAGGTACAGATCTGTGACTCAACAGACTAAGACTTTTTTTTAAGATTTATTTATTTATTTGAGAGAGAGGTGGGCGGCGGGGGGTGGGGGGGGCAGAGGCAGAGGGAGAGAAAATCTCCAGCAGACTCCCCTCTGAGAGCAGAGCCCAAAGCGGGACTCAATCCCACGACCCTGAGATCACGACCTGAGCCAAAATCAAGACTTGGGACACTCAACTGACCGAGCCACCCAGGCATCCCCTTCCCCGAAGACTTTTAATAAGCGATGTTGTGACAATTAGCTACTAACCACTTGTAAAAATAGGAAATCAGATCTGTATCTCACCTACAGGATAAGCACCAGAGATCTAAATGTAAACACACATGGAACCGTGCAGACACAAAAAGAAAACATAAATGTGAATGATTTTCTCTCATAACCTGGGCATAAGGAATGAATTTCTATAAGGACTCACAATCTAAGAGTAATTTTTAAAAAGTTGATAAATACTATTTTTTACAAAAAGCTTTTGCAAAGCAAAACAGCCCAATAAAAACAAAGTCGGAAACTCTAGGAGTCAAGAAAAAATAAACCCAAGAGAGAAATGGATGTGTATGAAGAGTTCACCAAAAAAAAAGTAGGTAATGACCTTTAAATGTATGAAAAAATGCTCAAATCACAACATAAATTGCATATTAAAACTACCATTTCTCAAATATCCATCTGGCAAAATTCAAAATCTTGAAAACAGTCTGTTGGCAAAGCTGTGGGGAAACAGGCCCTATGCTCATAGTGGGGGGGCATGGAGTTTGGCAATATTTACGGAAACTGCACACACACTTAACCGTTCGACCCTGGAATACTGCATCTAGACACTTCCTATGCCCCTGAGTATCTACATTTTTAATAAGGCTTAGATATTTGAGCAATAGAAATGTCTCACATATTTTTTAAAAATTAGATAAAAACAGGGTGCCTGGGTGGCTCAGTTGTTTAAGCGACTGCCTTCGGCTCAGGTCATGATCCTGGAGTCCCGGGATCGAGTCCCACATCGGGCTCCCTGCTAGGCGGGGAGTCTGCTTCTCCCTTTGACCCTCCCCCCTCTCATGTGCTCTCTCTCTCTCATTCTCTCTGTCTCAAATAAATAAATAAAATCTTAAAAAAAAAAAATTAGATAATAACAAATGGAGATCAGGGGCACCTGGCTGGCTCAGTCGGTGGGGCACGTGACTCTGGATCTCCGGGTTGTGAGTTTGAGCTCCATGTTGGGGGGTTAGAGATAACTTAAAAATAAAAAAATCTTAAAAACAAACAAACAAACAGGAAAAGCAAATGGAGAACAATAACCCTTCATGTTAAACATATTTAGAAAAAACAATAAACCCAACAGTCCATAAAACTGTCAACGGAAGTCCATGCCGAAAAGAACTAATTCAAGTAATTTTCGACCATGTACTCTTAGGACTCTTAGGACAATGTATTCTAAGAAAGTAAAGTAAAACCTGACAAAAAGAAAGGGGTGGTTAAGCGTCTGCCTTCGGCTCAGGTCATGATCTCAGGGTCCTGGAATGGAGTCCCGCATTGGGCTCCCTGCTCAGCGGGGACCCAGCTTGAAGATACTCTCTACCTCTGCCTCTCCCCCTGCTCATATTCTCTCTCTCAAATAAGTAAATAAATAAAATCTTAAAAAAAATAAATTGCCATTGGGAATCTGAATTTGATAACAGATTTGTCCATTTTAAAAAGAAACCAAGAGATTGGGGGCGGAGCAAGATGGTGGAGGAGTAGGAGACCTGGATTTCGTCTCCTCTCAGGAATTCAGCTGGATAGGGATCAAACCATTCTGAACACCTACAAACTCAACAGGAGATCGAAGAAAAGAAGAGCAACAACTCTCTCATCAGAAAAGCAACCACTTCCTGGAAGGTAGGACGTGCGGAGAAGTGAATCCGAGGCGATATTCGGGAGGATAGACGGCGGGGGAGGGGCCTCCGTCGGCCGCTTCTGGCAAGTGATAGAGCCGCGGGGCACAAAATCGGAACTTTTAAAAGTCTGCTCCGCCGAGGGACGTCACTCTGGTGGCTAAGCGGGGGGTGGAACCCTCCGGGACAGTGTGGTCTCAGGACCCTCGGGGTCACAGAAAGACCGGGGATGCCTGAGTGCAGCAGAGCTCCCAGGGATCGGAGCAGGGAAGCCGGCTGCAGAGGCGGAGCCGAGGTGCGGGCTCTCAGCTCGGGGTTGCCATAAACCGTGATCCGCGGCACAATCCGGCCACTGCTCCTCCAGCAGGGACCCCACAAGCGGCAGATCCGGGGAGACTCACCTTCCTTCCCTGGGAGGAGCCGCGCGGGAGCGCACTGCGGGGATCTGCTGGGTTTGGAGACTCCACCCGGGGTCGGGGGCCAGAGATAGAAACGCGCGGTCACAGGCCGGGTGAGCACGGAGTGCAGCTGCAGACCGGGGAGACGGGAGTGACTGGCGGCTTTTCTCTGGGGGCGCACTGAGGAGCGGGGCCCCGAGTTCTGGCTCCTCCAGGGTGGAGATTGGGAGGCCACAGTTTTTACTCTCCGCCTGCAAAGCTGTACGGAAAGCTCGCAGGGAGCAAAAGCCCCGGAGAGCAAACCCAAGCAGATTACTTAGCCGGGAGGGGGCAAGGGCAGGGCAATTCCACCTCCGGCAAAGACATTTGGGAACCACGGCAACAGGCCCCTCCCCAGAAGATCAGTGAGAACAGCCAGCCAAGACCAAGTTTACCGATCAATGAGAACGGCAGAACTCCAGCGCTAGGGGACTACTGCACATAGAATTCATGGCTTTTCCCCATGATTCTTTAGTCTTTTAAAGTTAATTTTTTTTTAACTGTCTTTTTGTCTTATTATTTCTTTTTGAATTTTTCTTTTTCCCTTTTTCAACCAACATCTTATCAATCCCTTTAAAAAAAAAATTTTTATTTTTCATTTTTAGAGTCATATTCTATCCCTTCATAGTAGTTACCCATATTTTTGGCTTATATATATAAGTTGTTCTCTCTTTAAAATTTTGAGATAGTTTCTTCTAACAGATTAAAATATACCCTAAATCTCTAGTATATGGTGCTTTCTATTCCCCTGACTGATCACATCCTCTCCCCTTTTTTCTGTCTCTTCTTCTCTTTTCTTTTTTTAAATCCTCTTCTTTCTTTTTTCAAACAACTTCTTATCAATTCCTTTTATAACATTTTTTATAATTTCCATTTTTACAGTCATATTCCATCCCTTCATCATATCAACCCTTATTTTTGTACATATATAAGTTTTTCTTTCTTTAAAATTTTGGGAGGCACTTTCTCCTAAAAGACCAAAATACACCCCAAATCTAGTGTGTGGCACTGATCTATATACCATATAGATCATATTTGATCACATTCTGGTTTTCCGTTTGTTGTTGTTGTTCTGTTTTGTTTGTTTTTGTTTTTATCTTTTTTTTTTTTCTTTTTCTTTTTTCTCTCTTTCCCTTTCTTATCCCACTGCTTCAGGTCTTTTCTGATTTGTTTAGAGTATATTTTCTGGGGACGTGGTTACTCTGCTAGCATTTTGTTCTCTCATTAATCTATTCTCCTCTGCACAAAATGACGAGACGGAAAAAATCACCTCAACAAAAAGAACAAGAGGTAGTACCAACTGCCAGGGACCTACTCAATACGGACATTAGTACGATGTCAGATCTAGAGTTCAGAATCCTCACTTTAAAGATACTAGCTGGGCTTGAAAAAAGCATGGAAGTTATTAGAGAAACCCTTTCTGAGAAGTAAAAGAACTAAAATCTAATCAAGTAGAAATCAAAAAGGCTATTAATGAGGTGCAATCAAAAATGGGGGCGCTAACTGCTAGAATAAATGAGGCAGAAGAGAGAATCAGTAATATAGAAGATGAAATGATGGAAAATAAAGAAGCTGAGAAAAAGAGAGATAAACAACTACTGGATCACGAGGGCAGAATTCGAGAGATAAGCGATACCATAAGACGAAACAACATTAGAATAATTGGGATCCCAGAAGAAGAAGAAAGAGAGAGAGGGCCAGAAGGTATAATGGAGCAAATTATAGCAGAGAACTTCCCTAATTTGGGGAAAGAAACAGGCATGAAAATCCAGGAAGCACAGAGAACCCCTCTCAAAATCAATAAAAATAGGTCAACTCCCCGACATCTAATAGTAAAACTTACGAGTCTCATAGACAAAGAGAAAATCCTGAAAGCAGCTCGGGAGAAGAGATATGTAACCTACAATGGTAGAAACATTAGATTGGCAACAGACCTATCCACAGAGACCTGGCAGGCCAGAAAGGACTGGCAGGATATATTCAGAGCACTAAATGAGAAAAATATGCAGCCAAGAATACTCTATCCAGCTAGGCTGTCATTGAAAATTGAAGGAGAGATAAAAAGCTTCCAGGACAAACAAAAACTAAAGGAATTTGCAAACACAAAACCAGCCCTACAGGAAATCTTGAAAGGGGTCCTTTAAGCAAAGAGAGAGCCTAAAAGCAACATAGACCAGAAAGGAATACAGACAATATACGGTAACAGTCACCTTACAGGCAATACAATGGCACTAAATTCCTATCTTTCAATAGTTACCCTGAATGTAAATGGGCTAAATGCCCCAATCAAAAGACACAGGCTAACAGACTGGATTAAAAAACAAGACCCATCGATATGCTGTCTGCAAGAGACTCATTTTAGAACCAAAGACACCCCCAGATTGAAAGTGAGGGGGTGGAAAACCATGTACCATGCTAATGGACACCAAAAGAAAGCTGGGGTGGCAATCCTTATATCAGACAAAGTAGATTTTAAACCAAAGACTGTAATAAGAGATGAGGAAGGACACTGTATCATACTTAAAGGATCTATCCAACAAGAAGATCTAACAATTGTAAATATCTATGCCCCTAACATGGGAGCAGCCAATTATATAAGGCAATTAATAACAAAAGCAAAGAAACACATCGACAACAATACAATAATAGTGGGGGACTTTAACATCCCCCTCACTGAAATGGACAGATCGTCTAAGCAAAAGATCAACAAGGAAATAAAGACTTTAAATGACACACTGGACCAAATGGACTTCACAGACCTATTCAGAACATTCCACCCCAAAGCAACGGAATACACATTCTTCTCTAGTGCCCATGGAACATTCTCCAGAATAGATCACATCCTAGGTCATAAATCAGGTCTCAACCGGTACCAAAAGATTGGGATCATTCCCTGCCTATTTTCAGACCACAATGCTTTGAAACTAGAACTCAATCACAAGAGGAAAGTCGGAAAGAACTCAAATACATGGAGGCTAAGGAGCATCCTACTGAAGAATGAATGGGTCAACCAGGAAATTAAAGAAGAATTAAAAAAATACATGGAAACCAATGAAAATGAAAACACAACTGTTCAAAATCTTTGGGATGCAGCAAAGGCAGTCCTAAGAGGAAAGTATATAGCAATACAAGCCTTTCTCAAGAAACAAGAAAGGTCTCAAGTACACAACCTAACCCTACACCTAAAGGAGCTGGAGAAAGAACAGCAAATAAAGCCTAAACCCAGCAGGAGAAGAGAAATCATAAAGATCAGAGCAGAAATCAATGAAATAGAAACTAAAAGAACAGTAGAACAGATCAACGAAACTAGGAGCTGGTTCTTTGAAAGAATTAACAAAATTGATAAACCCCTGGCCAGACTTATCAAAAAGAGAAGAGAAATGACCCAAATCAACAAAATCATGAATGAAAGAGGAGAGATCACAACCAACACCAAAGAAATACAAACAATTATAAGAACATATTATGAGCAACTCTATGCCAGCAAATTAGATAACCTGGAAGAGATGGAGGCATTCCTAGAGATGTATCAACTACCAAAACTGATCCAGGATGAAATAGAAAACCTGAACAGACCTATAACCACTAAGGAAATTGAAGCAGTCATCAAAAATCTCCCAAAAAACAAAAGCCCAGGGCCAGATGGCTTCCCAGGGGAATTCTACCAAACCTTTCAAGAAGAATTAATACCTATTCTTCTGAAACTGTTCCAGAAAATAGAAACGGAAGGAAAACTTCCAAACTCATTTTATGAGGCCAGCATTACCTTGATCCCAAAACCAGACAAAGACCCCAACAAAAAGAATTACAGACCAATATCCCTGATGAACATGGATGCAAAAATTCTCACCAAAATACTAGCCAATAGGATCCAACAGTATATTAAAAGGATTATTCACCATGACCAAGTGGGATTTATCCCTGGGCTGCAAGGTTGGTTCAACATCCGCAAATCAATCACTGTGATACAATACATTAACAAAAGAAAGAACAAGAATCATATGATCCTCTCAATAGATGCAGAAAAAGCTTTTGACAAAGTACAGCATCCTTTCTTGATCAAAACGCTTCAGAGTATAGGGATAGAGGGTACATACCTCAATATCATAAAAGCCATCTATGAAAAACCTACAGCAAATATTATTCTCAATGGGGAAAAACTGAGAGCTCTCCCCCTAAGGTCAGGAACGCGGCAGGGATGTCCACTATCACCACTGCTATTCAACATAGTATTGGAAGTCCTAGCCACAGCAATCAGACAACAAAAAGAAATCAAAGGCATACAAATTGGCAAAGAAGAAGTCAAACTCTCACTCTTTGCAGATGATATGATACTTTATGTGGAAAACCCAAAAGACTCCACCCCAAAACTGCTAGAACTCATACAGGAATTCAGTAAAGTGGCAGGATATAAAATCAATGCACAGAAGTCAGTGGCTTTCCTATACACCAACAACAAGACAGAAGAAAGAGAAATTAAGGAGTCCATCCCATTTACAATTGCACCCAAAACCATAAGATACCTAGGAATAAATCTAACCAAAGAGACAAAAGATCTATACTCAGAAAACTATAAAATACTCATGAAAGAAATTGAGGAAGACACAAAGAAATGGAAAAACGTTCCATGCTCATGGATTGGAAGAACAAATATCGTGAAGATGTCAATGCTACCTAGAGCAATCTACACATTCAATGCAATCCCCATCAAAATACCATCCACTTTTTTCAAAGAAATGGAACAAATAATCCTAAAATTTGTATGGAACCAGAAAAGACCCCGCATAGCCAGAGGAATATTGAAAAAGAAAAGCAAAGCCGGCGGCATCACAATTCTGGACTTCAAGCTCTATTACAAAGCTGTCATCATCAAGACGGCATGGTACTGGCACAAAAACAGACACATAGATCAGTGGAACAGAATAGAGAGCCCAGAAATGGACCCTCAACTCTATGGTCAACTCATCTTTGACAAAGCAGGAAAGAATGTCCAATGGAACAAAGACAGTCTCTTCAACAAATGGTGTTGGGAAAATTGGATAGCCACATGCAGAAGAATGAAACTGGACCATTTCCTTACACCACACACAAAAATAGACTCCAAATGGTTGAAAGACCTCAATGTGAGACAGGAGTCCATCAAAATCCTAAAGGAGAACACAGGCAGCAACCTCTTTGACCTCAGCCGAAGCAACTTCTTCCTAGAAACATCGCCAAAGGCAAGGGAAGCAAGGGCAAAAATGAACTCTTGGGACTTCATCAAGATAAAAAGCTTTTGCAAAGCAAAGGAAACAGTCAACAAAACCAAAAGA
>NW_023270498.1:2215471-2319741 GCF_011800145.1 Mirounga leonina
TCTCAGGGCAAGTCTCGGTTCTAATTTAAGTGTCAAAACGTAACCCTGCACTGTAGGTTCTTTGAGAACTGATCGAGTCCTCCCAATTAGGCCAAAAAAAAAAAAAAAAAAGAGGCAGGAAAATAGACTTGGAAAGAAACAGCACTCACCTTATGAGGGAAGCGTAGGAGGTCCCTTAACATGAGAACAGAATCGCTCATTGCTTCCTGACCGGGAGAAACAAGCAAACACACAGGAGGGACAAGTTAGTCACGGAGTTCTGAGCTAAGAGACGGGGGAGGGACCATCCCCTTGACCTGCCTCCTGGGGCCCCGTGTCCCCTGGGTGTCCGCTGGACACCAGCCTCCCGTAGCCCAGCAGGAGTGTGACCGGAGGGGAGGGAGGAGGAAGACAGAGCTCAGGGAAATTCTGGAAAAGGGTGGGAGGTGTCCTGGAGGGAGAAACAGCATGAGTTGGGTATCAAGGTGGCAGAGACAGGAGGCCTGCGCGGAGATGCGAGCGCCCTTTAGTGGCAATGGGGGGGCAGGAGGCGCAGGCGCCAGTGACCCAGGACGGCGGCATTTGAATGCCACATGCTCATTTCCTTCGAAGCCGCACGTCATCGTACGTTGAACTCCGTCATCTCGCTGCTGGCAAGGTAAAGGCAGGTGGGATTCGTATCACTTTACTTAGAGAAACGTGAGCACAATGATCTGCATGCTATTGCTGCGCACAGTGTCTGTTTTACGAACCAACAGCATTTGTTTGTGCAAGTATGAGCTGACGAGAGAGGCCTCGCCGGCTGGCCCTGAGCACCCCATTTCTTCACTGTGTATAGTAAGCAAGGCGAGCCAGCCATCCACGCAGATGCCGACCTCCAGGCACCGGGCCCTCCCCAGCCCGCACCTGATCTGCGAAAGGCAGTCTGCACACAGAAGAAATCAGCGCATCCTGTATTCGTGACCACTGGCCACACGAGGGACTTCTGTCCTCTGCAGCCCAACGAGTCAGGACCCTGGTCATCACGGTGATGTAGTTCCTGACCTCTGTGTAACTGCCCATCAGCTGAAGGGTGGAGAGGTGCTTCAGGCTGGAGTTATAGCTGAAGGAAATCGAAGAGTCACCAGGATTGCTCCAACCCACGGCGAAACTTTCCAGCCTGCCTACCAGCAGAGGAGGGGTACTTGCTAGGGAGAGCTCCGTGGGTGGGTCGGGACAGACAGGGGACGGTCTGTGCAAGAGTAACTCGGAAAAGACGCAGTGAAGCAGAACATCAGAATTCCATAAAACCCTTGATCAGAACTGAGACGGGCAGAGCCGCCAAGCAGAATGACAGAGACACTTCGTGGCAAGCAAGGGAGGACAGGGCTGATCTAGACAAAGACACCACTGTGGCCACAGCGGGCTGGAGGTTCGCAAGGATCCGAACTCACAACCACAGCACGGGGCACGCTCAGACCGTACTTGAACACTATGTCATGATCACAGACCACGCACCATGGCCAAGTGGGGCTTCTGCCAGGAATGCAAGAGGAACTCCAGTATGAAAATCAGTCAAGGTAATTACCATAGTAATGGACAAAACCCACGTAATCATCTCAATAGATCCAGCAAAGCACTGACAAAATCCAATACCCTTTCATGATAGAAATAGCCCAAATCTAGGAATACAAGCGAACCTCTTCAACCTCAAGAAATACATCCACGGAGAACCTACAGCTAACATTACCCTCCGTGGTGAAAGACAGAATGCTTCCTGGCCTAGACTGGAAGCAAAACCAGGATATGCACGCTTCCACCTCTACTCACCAGTGAACTGGAAGAGTCTCACCAGGGCAATTAAGTCAGAAAAAAAAAAGTTATCCAGGTTGGAAAGGAAGGAGTAAAACTCTTTTGTAGATGGCATGCTCTTCCACATTGAAAAACCCCATAGAATGCACTAAGAAGCTAATAGAACAAATAAATGAGGTTAGCAAGGCTGCAGGATACAAGACCAATCGTATAAACATCAATTGTATACGTACACACTAGCAATAAGAATCCACAAACAGAATTTAAGCAAACAGCTCGATTTACAATAGCATTAAGAAGAATAAAATGCTTATAGTTAGACTTAACTGAAGAATTCAATACCTGTACCCTGGAAACTAGAAAACACTGCTGAAAGAAATTAAAATCTAAATAAAGGGAAAACTTCGTTCGTAGATCAGTAGACTTCATATTCTCAAGATGACGATATTCTCAAAGTGATCGACAGACTCAGTGCAATCCCTACCACAATCCCAGGGGGCTTTTTGGCGAAATTGACAGAATAATAACCAGGAGATCCAGAATAACAAAATAGTCTTGAAAAAAAAGAACAAAGTTAGTGGGTTCATGGTTCCCAATTTCAAATTTTACTACAAAGCTACAGTAATTAAGACAGTGTGGCAGAGACAGGAGGTGGAATTGAGACTCCACAGCATTTATGGTCAACTGACTTTTGACAAAGGGACTAGGATAATTTATTGGGGAAAGACTGACCTTTTCAACACACAGTGCTGGAAGAACTGGACAGCTCCCTATGGAAAAATGACCGTGGAGCCTTTCCTCACCACACACACACACACGTTAGCCCAAAGCGGATCACAGAGCTCAGTGGGAGAGCAAAAACTAGAACTCTCCTAGAAGAAAACACAGCAGTAAATCCTATGGCTATACCACGCAATAAAAGAGAAACCAGCATGTGGACTTCATCAAAATCGCACACTTCCATGCTTCAAAGGACACCACGTGGAAGAGAAAATACAAGCCACGGGCTGGAGAGAAGTATTTGCAAATCAGGTCTCTGACAAGGGACGTGCTTCCAGAATACGTGAAGAGCTCCCACATCTTCATCAGAAAAAGACAACCCAATTTTTAAACAAACTACATGAGCAGACATTTCTCCAAGCGAGATGGGCAAGCCCATGAAAAGATGCTCTCCACCGCTAGTCATGAGGGAAATGCACGTTTCTGAGGCCCAGCGCACACACCATTTCAGCGGCACTGGGATGGCTAGAGTGGGAAAGAGAGGTGTCAGCAGTGTGGTGTAGACGGAGCCTCGTGGGAATGGTGCAGCCACTCCGGAAAGCAGGCTGGCTGCTTCCCCCACATGATACGCACAGGGTGACCCTATGAGCCAGCAGCACCCTTAGGTATCTACCCAAGAACAACGAAAACACAGGTCCACAGCTCTGTTCCTAACAGTCCAAAGTGGAAACACATCATCCGTCCGCCCGCTGAGGAAGGGACAAACAGCTCGTAGTGGATCCACAACAGAACATCACAGGAGGGAACGGGGTTGTGATGGTGCCACGACACGGAAGGACCTCAAAGACGCCCCAGCTATTGAGAGGGGCCGGCACAAAGGAGCACGCAGGCTGTGACCCTGTTTGCAGAGATGTCCAGCACCGGCCAATCTGTGGACGGGAGGTGGGCTAGCGGCCGTCTGGGGCTGTGGGGGAAGGAAAGTGACCGCTAACGAGTCACGGGTTTAGGGGGACAATGGAAATGCTCCAACACTAGGGCTCAGCATGCGGGTCTGTAAGCGCCCTGAAGCCAAGGGACCAATGGCACGCAGATGGCAGCCCAGCTCGGCCTGTGCTTCGCAGGCCCTGACGCACCTGCGCGCACTCCGCGCAGATCGGAGTTAGGACTGCGGAACCCTAGCTGTTTCTTTTGCTCACCCCGAGAAGATGGGTCCCCCCACCTGTGGCTGGCCTGGCGGAGACCCCGCTCCCGAGGAGACGCAGGCATGCATGCGTGAGGGTGTCTCCGTGCGGCTCACTCACGTGTCCTCGTCCAGGCAGAGATTCCCGTGGAATCGGGGCCGCACGGTCACCGTCACGGCGCACGGTGGCACCCGGGAGCCCGCGCCGTCTGTGATCTCAGTGGACACCGTGACTGGAAGGGAACATGGCGGAGGAGGGTCACGGTGGAGATCAAGCCCTCAGGAACCAGAATCTCTGCGGGCGGACCTAAGGGCCCACGGTGGTGACGTCGCAACACAGCTAGGCATGGGCTCTGAGCGCGAGGCCGCCCCATCCTTGTGGCGAGGCCAGCGTTCCAGCACCAAGTGCCACACAGCAGTGCTGGGCACTGAGCGCCGGAGAGCCGGGGACACGGGAGCGGTCGCGCGGATGCAGCAGAAGGGGCCGCCACGGGCCACGGGGGCCAGGAAGTGCTCCGCTCACTCGCTCGCTCGTCCCACCTGCAGGCCCCGGGAGCCAGTGGCGGCAGGACCCCACCAGTGAACGGGAAACCGGGGCAGTGGGAAACCCCGAGAATGAAACCCACGCTCAGCAACGGAGGCTCAAGGGTTGGAGTAACATTTTAAGCAGCTCCTCAGTGACGTCCAGAAACAGGGCAGGTACCAGGAGCGTGGCAGCAAACAGCTTTGCTGGGGCCTCAGGATGCAGGCCCGGGGTTTGCGGGGCAGAGACGTGCAGATGATGCTGCCCAGGGAGGCCGCAGGGCCGGCCGCAAGAACATGCAGAAGGCGGACCTGAAGCGTGCCGGGGGCGTGAAAGCATTCTCAACCCGAAACACAGAGCCAAGGACTTGGGACGTAATTTTGAAGGTCGGTGCTTCTCCCGAAGTGGCCCCTGGACACCGGGCCACCCAATCACCACTACAAACAAATGCCAGGCTCCACCTGCTCCTTCCAGGGTTCTGAGCCAGTAGGTGAGGGTGGGCCCCCTTTCCAGCTGTGAGACAGCTACAGTTGAGCAAGTACGGTGGGGATTCCACCGCAGGTAACACGGGTCCTCCGGCTGGACGCAGAGAGTGCAGAACGCCAGCAGAGTTCAGGCCAGACTCCAACCTGACACCGAGTCCGTGGGGAACCTTCTCGCACGAGACGGGACAGGATAGGATCTGGTATCTGCCGCACTGATTTATTCTGCTTGTGTTCATCCTCGTATGAATCTGGAAGTCAGATACTCGTAGGCGTCGATCATCACGGCATTGACCATTGCAACGCCTCGTGCACACTCTGGGAATGGCCTGGGTGACATCACTCAGCCTGACACCGCTCGGTGCCCGTGGCCTGAAATTTGGGTCTACAGATTCACCTTAAGGAACCCTCTCGTCCAACACGGAGCTGAGGCCCTGCCCCCAACGTCCTATGTGGGCGTCTGGCCAGCCCTGCGGTCTGCAGGCCCCTGCGGACAGGGTCCCACACTGCCCTGCAGGCGGGCGTCTGGGGAGGGGCCCTGCCGGGCTTCATACCCAACACCAGCAAGTGGGGGGCTTGGCGGGGTGGGGGCGAGCATCCATTTGGAGGAAAATTTCCAGGAGACAGAGGGCATGCGTGGTTTCGCTGTGGAGGAATTTATGACGCAGGCCCATGAAAACCACCTCCGTCCGTCCGTCTGTCCAACCAACGCGCACCGTGCTCAGTGACACACAGGGGACGTGCCCATCCTCACCGATGACAGTGTGCGGCTCGGACGCCCTTGCCCCTTGTCTCTGAGCTGCACCCAGGAGCAGGTGCACGTGCGTCTCACTGGGGGTCAGCCAAGGTTTCATGAAAAAGGAACCTTTCTTGCTGGGCTTCGAGGAGAGGAGAGGTTTAAGGAAACCGAGTGGATGAGCGAGTTCAGACCTCAGGCGGAAATAAGCTCACCTGGCCAGTTCAAAGAAAGTTCTAGATCGGCAACTCCAAGTTGCCTGTCCCTCGGAACCACCCAGCCCCTGAGCCTTATTCAACGGGAGTGGGTTCCACAGATGAGGCCACTTTCCTGAACGGCTATGTCTCTAACAGCTCAGGGCGGGCAGGCTCCCGGGGTCCGGGAAGTGTCAGGACGGCAGAGCTGAGTTTGTTCTGAGAACAACACATACTAACCCTGCACCCCTTTACCCTGGCCTTTTCTTCATGGTCGGAGCCCCCTGATTTGGTGCTGTTGACAACCAATGCAGGATTCACCAGATACCACAAACTTCATTAGTGAATAAGGGACAGGTCGCTCTCAAACATTTAATTCATAAATACAGGATGTGCTTTGGCATTTTGGCATTTACATTATGTTTCAGTTGTAATTTAAGATCTTGGTCGTTAAGCATCTGCCTTCGGCTCAGCTCCTGGGATCTCAGCTCCTGGGATCGAGCCCCGCACTGAGCTCCCTGCTCAGCAGGAAGCCTGCTTCTCCTTCTCCCTCTACGACTACCCCCTGCTCATGTGCTCTCTCTCTCAAATAAATATAAATCTTTTAAAAATTTTTTTTAGAAGTAGGTAAGCCACCTAATCTAAAAAGCATGAGACTTTTTAAGATAAAGAGATACGAATTTTATTTTCTAGATACACAGTTTTAACATTTTCTTGTTTTTGGAAGCCAGGGGGAAAGGTTTAGAACCGTAAGTGAGCACAGCCAGCCACCCAAAAAAGTCACGGCTTGACTTACTTTTATAATCGTCCAAGGGCTCGCCGGCTGGCAGCACGGAATAATACTGGCTGTCTCTCCCGTGGTACAGAGGGCGTTTGGAGGCATTTCCTATCTGATAACTAAATTCGTAACGGAAGTCCTAGGATCCGTTCCATGTGGAGGAAAGAACAGTGTATAGATGAATAAACTGGGAATTACATCCCCAATAAATCCACATCCCTGCATCCTTCACTCCATCCGAGAGCGTCGTATACAGACAGGCAGGGGCGGGTACTGACATCCCGTCCCCGAATGCGCATGCATGTGGCGTGACCTCTCCCCTCCAGGGCCCCTCTCCTACAGCCACGAGGACCCCGCACCGTGGCTGCATCTGTCAGTCGGGGTTGAGTGCTCTCCCAGCCACAGAGACACAGATCCCTGGGCCTCCTTGGGGTGAAGGGGATACAACAGACTGGGGATTGAGGAGGAGGCGCTCATGTGAATCGCTCTTGGTGTCAGAATAGGGCATTGGAAGAGAGAGAAAGCAAAAAACAGACTCTTCACTACAAGGAACACAGTGAGGGTCACCAGAGGGGAGGGGTGTGGAGATGGGGGAAACAGGTGATGGGGATGGAGTGCACCTGTCGTGATGAGCACGGGGTGATGTAGGGAAGTGCTGAATCTCTGTACTGTGCACCTGAGACTAATACTGCACTGTATGTGAACTACACTGGAATTAAAATTAAAACTTAATAACAGGGATGCCTGGGTGGCTCAGTCGGTGAAGTGTCTGCCTTTGGCTCAGGTCATGATCCCGGGATCCTGGATCGAGCCCCGTGTCGGGGGTCCCTGCTCAGCGGAGAGTCTGCTTCTGCCTCTCCCACTCCCCCTGCTTGTGCTCTCTCTCTCAAATGAATAAATAAAACCTTAAAAAATAAATAAAATGTAATAATAAAAAAAAGAGCAGGGCATGTGGGGCCTGAAGGAGGCCAGGATCGGACCCTCCAGGGACGCACGTGGGTTTCAGAGAGAAGGAGCAAGATCAGGACAGGAGTGCGGCGGTGTGTCCCTGAAAGGGTGGGGAGCAATGTCACGGCACTCTTGCCGCCAAACCCCGGGATGAAGCTTCGTGTCCCACGGCATCTCCCCAGACTGCTGGCCACCCCTTGAGGGCGGCCTCTGACCCCAGCCTCTGGGACAGACTCGGGGTGGCCAAGCGTACCGGTCTCCCCGACATGCAGAAGACGCTGAAGACGGTGTGAGCCTCGAGGCCACGATGTGGCTGCACCTGGCAGGCCACGTCCCGCGGAGCCGGATTGAGCGTCACGTACAGCTGAGCTCTCCCCAGTAAGCGGTGCGGGGAAGCTACAGACAGGAGCACAAGGATTAAAACCCACGCTAGAGAACGACAGCAGCATGATTACGTCTCCACAGCACACCCCGGGCGGTTGCCAGGGTGTGGAGCCGGTCATCCGTGCGACTCGCCCTCCGCGGGATTCTGGAGGGTGCAGGACGTGGGCACGCGGCCAAGGAGCCCATCACAAGGTCAAGTCAAAGAGAAGGGGGTGGCTGCTCCATGGCCCGGCCCAGTGTGTGCAGGAACCCCGGGGGGCGAGTGCTGCTGCTGGGGGCAGGCGGCACGGGGAGATGAGTGGGGACATGCAGGGACACGCGGGGACACCCCGGGCCTCCCGCGCAGAGGCTGAGTCTCCCCCACCTGGAAGGAGCGTGACCTGCCTGAGAAAATGGCCCCAGTCTCGTCACTTGGACGAATAGCGGCAACGGCAGGGAGGGCCAAAGGTTTGCTTTGCCGTGTTTGTGAAAGCAAAAGCAGGGCTGTCTCTCTCACGCCCAACACGGGGGCCCGGGGCTCCGTCTCTGAGCGCACCGCGGACGGGCGGACGGACGTTCGCAGAGCCGTCAGCAGACACAGGGGAAAGGAGAACAAGACAACAGAGCTCGGGGACCCCACGGGCCCTACTGAGGGGTTTCCCACGGACATCGGCCTCGTGCTTCTCGTGAGAGGAAGGTGACGTGGGAGACAAGCCTAGAAATGCACCAGGGGTTTCAAGTAGCCCAAACATGTGGACTCTGACCCCAACCCTCTGCGCTTATGAACTGTCGGATTGTCTGCGCTTGTCATATGGAACTAAAAACCGCCAGAAATGGGGCAGAAGGTCCAAGACTGCCCCAAAAGAAGATGTGATTAAGTCATGGAAAGGCCAGAAGTGGGGCGGAGCAGGGTGCCAGGTCAACGTGCAGCTGATGTACACGGACCCCACAAACACCTCCACCTCCCTGGGTTTCACATATGCGTCGGGATTATCAACCAACTCAGGGAAAGAATCAACATACACGGCTGTCTTGCAGAAATCAAATAAACACACACCCCGTTCCGGGTTTTTTTAAAGGCCAACATCTCAGCCTTTACCGTGACCTGAACACCCACCTGATCCCATAAGGATCAGAAACACAGGAGTAGGTAAGAATGAGCAGTGCGGGACGGTGGGGACGGAGGGAGGGTCAGGACGCTCTGGAACAAGAGCCCGGGAGGTCAGAAGCGGCTGCAATTTCCAGAAAAAATCTGCATATAATGAAAACTCTCATCCTCCCACGCCCCAGGTCCAGCTGAGCGTGTAACGTACCCACAGAGGCTTGCAGGACGTATGTGTCCCCAGGGCTCAGTGAGAATGGCTTTATCGTCACCGTGTGTCCCGTGATACCTGAGGAGAAGGGGCCACAGGGAGAGGGCCATCAGCGGGCTCTGCAGGGCAGGGGGCAGACAGACCCCTCCCGTGCTGGCTTCCCCCCTACTCCCATGGAGCAGGCTTGTCCCTACCTGCAAATGCCCCCAGATGTTTGCCACCCACCCTCTATACGGAGCTGGAGGCTCCCCTCCAGCCTCCCCTGCCTGAGGGCAGCGACCCTGAGTCCTGGGTCACACTTGGCTCCCAACAAGAGAACGCTGGTGGGAGCTCACGCTGTACCCTTCGTGGGGGCTTCCGTGTCCAACCTGGCTCGCTGACACATTGACCTTGTCCATGAGGCATGATTAAGGCATTTCAAAGCGAGTTTTTCGTCTTGAAGACTGTGAACCATTTCTTAAATCTGGGTGTGACTGTTGCCCACTGGTGACCGGGTCCCCTCCTTAGCGGGCAGAGGCTGGCCCCGAAATGCAGGCTGGTGGTCTCAATAGGGAAACTGTCATTTCCCGAAATGGGGGCCGGGGGTGGGGGAAGGGGGAGGAGGCAGCCTTCTGATGACAGGGGAGGCCCAGAGCCTCCACCAGGTGTGTCTGCGGATGTGGCCCCTGGCGGGCTTCAGAGGCACATTCTGCCTTTGATAAGGAGCCTCTGCCTGCGTCCACGGAGGGAAACGCACAAGCAGAAAAGGCACGATGACCCCAAGGACTTCTCTACTGAAAGGAAATGTTGCAGAAGAAACAGAGGGGCTGGTCCCCAAACCCTTGTGAACCGGCTGCAAACCCCCGGATCTGGAGAGGGCTCCTACCAGAGGAGGTGTAGCCGTGGAAGCGAGCGCGGCCGACCGGGGACTTGGGCCAGTCCACCGCGAGGGTGGGCCTGGCAGCGGCCAGGGGGGCCGAGGGGCCCAGCAGGTTGTCCCCGTCCCCGCGGCCCCCGTCAGCACTCGAACTCGGGCCTGCTCCCGGGAGGCTGGCATCGTCCCCTGGGAAGACAAGGCAAGCCAACACAGGGTCAGGGAGTAAGTGCCAATGATCTTCTGAAATATTAAGTCATAACTGCGCCAGTGGCTGGACGTGTCATATCAAAATATTGTCTTCAGCAACCACCCCCGCTCCAGAGCTGTCCTTTGTCACCGCGCGGTGGGTGGTGCGATGGCCTCTCCCCTCCTGCCCATCCTCAATTGCTCAGCAAATACCCTGCTCGCTGAGCCCGGGAGCTGGTCCAGGGCAGATCCGCTCAGCAGCGTGACAGGGGCCCGGCTGCCAGGGCCCAGCAGAGCAAGTCAGCCCAGCAAACCAGACGACGCTGGCAGCCTCCAGACTAGGGAGCCAGCTGACCGTGAGCGAAGACAGTCACAGCAGGGCATGAGGAGGGGTGGAGGGCAGGGGCTGGCTTAGAGCCAGTGGGCCGTGGGCCATGGGCGGGGGGGTCCCCTGGGGGGCGAGGTGCAGACAGAGGCCAGAACGGGCTCTGGAGTGAACACTGGAGAGCGGTTGGAGATGTGGCTGGAGGGGGTGGGAAAGAGGGAAACCAGACGGGAGAAAGTGCCAAAAATCCGCCCAGGACGGGCCTGGAGGCAGGGGGGTCTGGGAGTGCCCTGAAAGCAGCCGGGGCTGTCTGTCTAGGCAGCAGGAAGGGAGCAGAGACAGAGGAAGGGCTCCTGCGTGGTCCAGCACGCAGCACGTCGGGACACCGCAGAGGGCAAATTGACTCCACACTCAGAGTCACGGATAGAAGATGCAGGGAGAACGTGACCCCCCCCATTCTGAGTCAGTCACCACCAGGCAATTTTATTTATATAGTGTTTTCTCTTCATTCGGTGTTATTTACTAGGTGCCCGCCGTGAGCGTGGAGCCAACCCCTTACACGTGAGTGTGGTCACAGGAGGGAGCACGGACAGGCTGAAGAAACCACAGAGGCCGGAGAGGAGGATGCCGGCGAAAACAGAGCAGATCCCATGGTCAAATCCTCCATGACCGTCCAGCCCCTCTGTCCACGGATACATCGTCCACGGACCATCCAGCTCCTCTATCCATGGATACATTGTCCATAGACCGTCCAGCCCCTCTGTCAATGGATACGTCGTCCACGGACCGTCCAGCTCCTCTGTCCACAGATACGTCATCCACAGACCATCCAGCCCCTCTGTCCACGGATACGTCCTCCACAGACCGTCCAGCCCCTCTGTCCACAGATACGTCGTCCACGGACCGTCCAGCCCCCCCCGTCCACAGATACGTCATCCACGGACCGTCCAGCACCTCTGTCCATGGATACATTGTCCATGGACCGTCCAGCACCTCTGTCCACAGATACATCATCCACCAACCACGCATCTGTCCATTCGAGGACACGCTCGCTGTGCGCCAGGGTTCCAGGCACCATGATCGTCTGGGATGGGGGTCCACATTTGCCCTGGACGTGTCCTTGGAGAGCTAGAGCCAGACAGCCGGGGAAAGAGCCACGAGCACCACGTGCACCTGCTTCAAGTAGGACAAGTACGCTGGGCTATCGTAGGATCGGAGGGGGTACAAGGCAGGAAGAAGGGGACAGAGGGAGAAACAGAAGCCGACCGGACAGGAGGCAGCGCTCCACGGCAACATCCCGGAAAGGGCGCTAAGGGGGTGTTTTCTGCATCACTCACTCACGGACCAGCAGCGCCTGCCTGCGGGCCTGGGGCTACCTGGGTTTCTGAAGCACAGGGGACCTGGAGTGCAGCAGTGGGTGAGCTAGAAGATGCGGGTCAGATGGTGCCCTGCGTCTCTGGGAGCTCGTGATGCGGGGGAGCACAGGGGCAATTCCCGATTTCAGAGGCTTCGGAGATGGGACTGGCGCGGGGACGTGGGGAGCCCCCATCACAGACTCACAGTCGGCGGGCTGTCTCCCTCTGGACGGCACGGCTTCCTGGATATCGCTGTAATAGGCTTCAAAATCTACACAGGAGGAGAAAACCATGACATGTCATTTAAAGCCACAGACTCCCCTGAAGTCCATACGACGCTCCTGACAGCGCATGCGGGCTGCCCGGGTCTGAGTGTTGAGCCCCAGCCGGCTCTGCACATGTCACCCCATCACCGTGACAGTGGAGGAGGCCGTGTCTGGGTGTGCGGCTTCCGTGGGATAAGCCAGCCGCTGGGCGCAGGGCCCCGCACTCTCCAAGCTCCCACTGCCCCATCAGAGAGCCTCACGCTCCTTCCTCTCAGGACGGAAGTGGACACAAGCGTGTCCTGCTGCAGACGTCACAGCCCCGTCCCCGCAGCCGGCCGCTCCGGCGGCTGCCCTGAGCCCCGGGGCCCCGGCGCAGGGTGGCATCTGCCAGGCCGCAGCCCAGGGAAAGCATAGCCTCGATGGCGTCACTGGGGAGGGACAATAAGGGATGGGCGGATTCTGGGCCAGAACTTTGCTCCCTGACAACGAGCTCCTCCCTCGACTTCTGAGGCACAGAAACAGTGTCTGGGCAGCCTGAAAACCAGGGGTAAAGTGAAGGGACTGGTGGCTGGGAAGGAGGCCGTGTGCACGGACGGCTGTCAGAGCCTGGACAGGGTTTGCAGTTAGGGAGGAAGGCCCTGAGACCCTAGGAGCATCCCACAAGCCGAGCGGACGTGACAGGACAGCGGCACTTACCAGAGGGGGAGGGGCACGGGCTCCCAGGGGGGCTGGGCCCCGGGGACCCCTGGTCACCCGCAGCAGGGACCCGGTGCCGGCCAACCGCGGGCCCCGAGGAGGGTTTCCCTGTGGCCAAGAAGACCAGCTGGCCCTGGGTCTGTGGTGACGGCTCCCGTGAAGATGGTGTGCCCACTGCGTGCAGCCCCAGCCAGCTCGGCTCCGTGGGCGGTGCGCTGGATTCTGGCAGCTTCGAAACGGCCCCCAGTCCGGCGGCGCCCAGCAGCCCCACTGTTCTACAAAAGGGAACTTGAACAAACACGGGACAGGGTGAGACGTTCGGACCAGAAAAACTAGGTGTTTTATTTTATTTATTTTTTTTAAAGATTTTATTTATTTATTTGAGAGAGAGTGAGAGAGAGCATGAGAGGGGGGAGGGTCAGAGGGAGAAGCAGACCCCCTGCCGAGCAGGGAGCCTGCGTGGGGCTCGATCCCGGGACTCCAGGATCATGACCTGAGCTGAAGGCAGTCGCCCAGCCAACTGAGCCACCTGGGCACCCAAAAACTATGTGGTTTAAAAAGGTCTATGGGGGGGCGCCTGGGTGGCTCAGTTGGCTAAGCGTCTGACTGCTGGTTTCAGCTCAGGTCATGATCCCGGGGTCCTGGGATTGGGTAACACATCGGGCTCCACACTCAGTGGAGAGCCAGCTTCTCCCCCTCCCTCTGCTGCTCCCCCTGCTTGTGCTCTCCATTTCTCTCTCTCTCGAATAAATAAAATCTTTTAAAAATAATAATAAATAAATAAACAAAAAGGTCTACGATTACATCAGCATCCGTTTTAACAAACGTGATCCACATCTGAGAAGGACACGTCCGAGAAAATGCCCGGGGCGGGGCGCAGTTCTCCCCCAGAGGCAGGCAGACCACCCCCCGGGAAGCTGGAGGGTGGATGTTGTAGCTCCCCTGGGGTCTGCTCACCTTGGGCTCCCCCTGCACATGCACGCCTGGCACGGTGATTCACGCCTATTCTAGACACACTCTGGGCACGTGGGGCTCCTAACCCCCACTCACCTGTTCACGTCTCGTGCAACAACTCTAAAGAGCGCTGGTATAATTTACGAGAAAGGATGAACGACAAAGAGAAAATTTTTACGGATGTAACACAAGGACATCTTGCTAGAGTGAGCTTGTCCTCACTGCCATCACAGAGCCAAATTCTGTGACATTAAGGGGAGACACATGGTCTTTGGATAGTCACTGGCTTGGCTGCAAGTTTAACCACCGGGTGTTCATGCCGGTTCCTCCCATGCATTCCCCACCAGCTTTGCTTCTGGAAAACCCCATTATGTCAGGAATGTGGGAATGGCTCCCCTGCAAAGAAGGGCACAAAAAAAATGGCCACATGTGTTCCTGTCCCCCTCGCTGTGAGGTCAGCTGCACTCAGAGCCCTTGTATGGAAGCTCTGTGCGGCCCCGTGGAACGGATTCAGAATAAGTAAGTCTGGGTCTCTGAGGGCTGGGCACACACTTCTGTCCCAGGAACCAGCTGGACCCAGCTTGGAAACCAAAGCTCCTCTGTCTGCCATTCACAATCATCTCTCTTATCACAGATGCCACCAATGAGAACCGCTTTCCCTCCTGGTTCGCACCCAGGCCACGTCCCACCCCAGAGCTGGCACGTTCTCACACGTGATCTCATGTCACGTGGCCACCGCCCTGCCTTTCTTGGGTGGGACCCCCATCCACCCAAGAAAACCACGTCTCGGAGAAGTGCCTGAAGTCTCGGGTTGCAGAGCCGGGGCGAGGAGTGGCCCCAAGGACAGCAGGAGCCGTGAGGGACAGAGGCGAGTCCTGGGTCCGGGCTCGTGTGCAGGAGGCTGAGCTGCAGCATCCAGGCATCTCCATCCCCGTGAGCATAAATGAGAGGGGTTGGGGGTGTGATGGGCACGACTAGGGACACTGGTCCAGATGAGTCAGAGTCTGCACATTTTCAGCAATCTCCGAATACCCGAGTCCTCCCCTGGGTTAACAAAATGAAGGCGGCTATGACCTTACCTTCCATTTGGGTCCTTTCTGTCCCGTTGACCAGGAAGAGGTCCCAGGAGTAGGACAGATGGGGCCCTTCACCACACTCGTCACACTTGGCTTGAAAAGAAAGCTCCTCGTTCCAGTTAACAAACACGTCCTTAAAGCTGACCCAGGAGATGTGGACGAATCTGCACCATGAAACCAGGTTGGAGATTTTAGGGAGAGCACCAGACTTTCCATTTTCAATTTTTTTTTTTTTACAGTAGGTTCCACACCCAATGTGGGGCTTGACCTCATGACCCCGAGATCAAGAGTCATGTGCTATGTCGACTGAGCCCCCTGGAACCTTGATTCCCCCACTTTTCATACATATCAGGAGCCTTAAAACGTGCAGGTGGCCTGGGTGTGTCTGGACCTTGGAGAGGCGCCCAATCCTGTCTGCTGAGACGGATTTTTCATGGTCTCGAACCTGAACCCCTGGGAGGTGGTCTCCACCAGTCATCGGTCTGACCTCGGTGTCACAGCCCACGTCCTCTCCTTTGTGTTGGTCCTGGCCAGGCACAGCCTTCCAGAACCCACCCCGGTCTCCCCACTTTTAACCCCAAGCCGTTTGTACACAACAAGGCGATGGTAACTGCCCAGACCCCTTGCAGGGTCCACGTACGGGAGCAGCCCTGCTCGCCCGGGGCCTTCCAGGCGTCCCGCTCGCCCCCTGGGGGCGGACAGAGCAGCTGTGGCACATTCCAGTCTGCGTCCAGTGTCTGCGCTCAGCAAGGCCCTCACTCGGGTGCTAGCCCGGCCTCCACGTCGCAGGTCCAGTTTGCGGTCAGACCACATCCCCGCTCCCCGCGCCCGGTGTTGCCCCCGCGTCACAACTGGCCCGGCCCCGTGATGCCTTAGCCTCCGTCCAGCCCCGGCCCCCAGCCCCAGAGCAGACCCCTGTCCTGGGGCAGCTGCCGTGACGGAGGGGCGCCTCCTCCCTGGAGCCCCCACGTGTCAGCACTTGCCTGGCGGGCTCTGCCCCGGGGCCAGCGGAGAGCGGGGTCCCCCCACCTCGCTGGTCAGCCCCCCTTCTCCTCAGCAGGCCCCTCAGGTGGCTCCCACGCCTGCCGGGCAGGGCATGGAAGGGCACACCCCTCGGACCCGGCCTGCAGGAAGCGAGGGGCAGGCGGTACCTGAGAGCCGAGTCGGGGCGAGGGGACAGGAACACCTGCGCCGCTGAAGAGTTCCGGCCGGCGCTGGACACGGTCAGTGTCACGAGAAACTGGTCATAGCTGTCGCTGAGAGAGTCCGCAGGGAAGGCCAGGGAGGGAGCCCCAGCGCCCAGGCCGCGTGCAGAGGAGGCAGCGAAGCATGCGTGCCCAGGGCTGCTGGCCGCCGTGCACGTCCAGTGATAGCTGTGGGAGAAGCCAGCGGGGCTGAAGGCACCTGCTTCGGCAGCCTGGTGGCCACCCCCGGCCACTCGTGGGGCTTTCCTGGGGCCCCAGGGGAGCAGCGGGCCGGGGGACACGATGCTTCCCTTACTCTCTGACGGCGGTGGGGTGGGAGCTCCCAACACTGGGGCAGGCCGCCAAGGTTGGGGACCGGGCCCTGCCCCGCCCGGCTCACTGGCTCAGGGCCCTGCTCTGGTCACTTAATCTTCGGGCCCCGCGCATGCCGCCTCCCACCTCCACTGGCATCTCTGCAGCCCCCAAGGAGCATGCTGCCTCTGACTGCAGGAAGGCCGAGTCCTCGGGAGCCGCCCGTCCCGGAGCGCAGGTGGACGGGCCAGGAGATGGGCGCCAGGCACATCCCCTACACACGGCCTTCTGCCCTGTGACCGTCACCACTGCGCTCAACAGCCAGGAAGCCACCCCAACCCCTGCCTGGAGCGGGTCCTACTCTGGGCGGACACGCCGAGGCCAGCAGCCCCACCAGGAGGCGTGGGGAGGAAGGAGGTGTGGGCTGAGCAGGGGCAGGGACCCCACACGGCACCCCCAGAGTCTACACTGCTGCTCCTGCCTCCAAGTTCATTTCCCTATTTGGACTATAAGCAACCTGAACCCGGGCGCCAGTTCTAAACCTCCCTGTTTCCAGAGCCTGTAGGAGCTTGGTCGGCAAGGGGCCAGTTCAGGCCCTTGCGGGGCGGGGGCAGCCCTCCTCCAGGGCTGGGTGGGAACAGTCCCCGCTCCCAGGGAGCAGACACACACTGAACTCTTGCTCGCGGGCGCCACGCGGGGCTCTCAGGGGAGGGTGCAGAGTGAACAAGACCCCACTGTGTCTCCCGCGGCCGGGGCACGGGAGGTGCGCAGCCAGCCATGTGCGTTGTCCAGATCATGTGCGTGTGACCAGCGAGTCCAACGGGCCGCCTCCCGCCTCCACCAAAGCCCGCACTCAGGACGCAGCAAATGTCCATGCTCATGGGGTGAAAAGAACAAAGTAGCACCTCTAACTTTTCTGGAATACTGCTTGAGGACCCACTGTGTGCCAGGCACAGCGATATGCCAAGTCACAGCCCTGCGGTCCTGAGCAAACATTCCAGTGGGGACAGAGCACTGATGGTGACCGCAGTACATGAGCAAATATGGGATGTCATGGGGAGAAGGGGCCACGGGAAAAGACACCGCAGAGCCAGGATGGGACTGTCATCGCCGTCAATGGGGTCATCGGAAGCCTCCCTGGGCATGTGATGTCTGAGCGCAGATGGAAGGAGATGGGGTGGTGACAGTAAGGGCTTTAAGAGACTCCGTCCACCGCTCTGTGAAGAACGGCCTGACGGCGGTCGGGACCAGCACGGGGACCAGGGAGGAGATCTCACGGAAGGAAGCCCAAGATGCCACTCCGCCCAGACGGGGCCAATGTGTTTTCCCAACAGACTGGCCGAGAAGTGGGAGAGGAAAAGAGAACTGCTCAAGGTTTTGGCCCGAACGATGGGAAGGATCCTTCTGTCAGCAGAGATGGGAAGGCTGCAGAGATGGTGGGACACCCAGCCTGGAGGCCAAGAAGGATCTGGACGCAGGATGCATGCTCGAGATGACCGGCGCAGGGACGGCGTCCACAGAGGATGTGTGCTCCCAGGCCATGGGCTCTGGATGGCGTCCATGGAGGATCCATGCTTGAGGTGACTATCACATGGATCACGCCCACATCAGGAAACCGGGTGAGGCCACCAGGGAGGGCATGTGGATGGATAAGGGGGCCAAGGCTTGAGCCAGGGACCTCCAACAGTAAGGGATGTGGGACACTTGGAGATCAAGCCCCCATACACCAAAGCAAGAATTTTAATCACAGCGTAACATGTTTGCCAAGAATTGAATGTGTCCCTCTAAAATGTGGAAACCTAACGCCCAGTGTGACGGTGTGGGGAGGGGGGTCTTGGGAGGGGATTAGGTCGCAAGGGTGGAACCTCAGGGAAGGGACAGACGGGGCTCCTACAGCAGAGCCCCCGAGAGCCCGAGGACACCATGAGAAGAACCAGCTAGGAACCAGGAAGCAGGTCCTCACCAGACACCGATCGGCCAGCCCCTCGATCTGGCCTTCCGGCCTCGAGTCCACAGAAAGCAATGTCCACTGTGGATAAGCTACGCAGGCTGTGGGACTGGACAAGACTTAAACTTCATTGTCCAGAATACTCACATTTGAGTGACACCCATTCCCTAAACTCCCTCATGGTAGGATCCCGAGGGAGACACGAGCTCAGCTCCCCGGTGCTCACCTGAGGGCGGCCCCCGGGCGGTCTGGGTCGTAGGACTGGGAGCCCGTGAGGACGACGGTGAACGAGGGGGCTCTGGAGAGGAGCAGGTGCGTGCCCTCAGAGATGACGCTGACGGGGGCCCGGGCTCGCACCTCCACCACCACGCTGTAGTTGCTGTGCACCACGCTGCCTTCCACCTGAACCTGGACCGCGGCGACAAGGGGACGTCACCCAGGGCACTGGGCAGGAGGCGCGCTGGAGCCGGACGCCCCTCTACCACTGCAAGGAAACGGGGGCACCCGCTGGCTCCAGCAGCGGAGCATGCGAGTCCTGATCTCAGGGTCGTGAGTTCAAGCCCCACCTTGGGTGTAGCGATGACTTGAAAAAAAAAAAATTTAAAAACAAGTAGGATAACATTGGAAGGATGAGTGTAAACATGCCCCCAGCGCTGTACCGAGGGGCTCCACTATCGTGAACCCCAACCGGTCACCTATGTCAGAGAAGGAGCCTCCCGTGTGCCCGGTGGAAGCAAGGCGGCTGGAGTGGAGGAGGGCAGGGACACGTGCTCACGTCTGGGGGTGCACACAGAGCCGGGACAGCCCAGGTACTCCCGCAGTGACACACGGGTCCCCCGCTCCACCAACAGGAACCCTGTCCATGGTCTTGGTCTTGGATGGCACTAGCTGGCTTTCTGTAAACTACATTTCTGGGGGCGCCTGGCTGGCTCAGGCCGTTGAGTGTCCAGCTCTTGATCTGGGCTCGGGTCATGATCTCAGGGTGGTGAGATCGAGCCCCGTGTTGGGCTCCGTGCTCAGCAGGGAGTCTCCTTCAGACTCTCCCTCTGCCCCTCCCCCTGCTCTTTCTCTCTCTCTCTCAAATAAATAAGTAAAATCTTAAAAAACAAACTACATTTCTAGCCCCCATGCAATGGTCTTGAGGCAATGTAAATGAACTTTAAAACAAATATTTTGAAACTCAGGAATACTGGAACATTTTGTAAGCAGGCCATTCAAAAGGGCTCTTTGAGAAGTTTGATGCAATTTAAAAAAAAAAAAAAAAAGGCAGAGCGTCACACTTGTTCTTTTCACTGGTCTGGGCCCCGGTCCTTGGTGGTCTCCTTCAGAAAGGCACCCGAGGTTCCCTGCTGGTGGCTCTCCGAGTGGGGACCTGACAACCATCTACCGACTACTGTCTGATCACACTCCACACTCCCACCTACACCTCCCATCTCTGCTTGCCCAACTCCTCCTGCTGGAGGAACCATCAGGAACGTCCAAAGACTGGGAAGTGGGTGGGCAGTGACAATGGGAGGTCTGGACATCGGAGGGTATGACCCCTGGAGGCAACGTGATGACAAGCTCATTCATCAGCAAAAGCACCTCATCAAGTCAGGTCCCCACGACCTGGGGGAAGACACGTCCGGAGCCCACTCTCGGGCAAGGACATGCTCATGAGTAAGTGTGCCAAGCAATGAAGCCAACCTTCACCTTCTCCTTTCCCACATGGGCAGGAGAGGGTGCTGTGACCCCACTGTCCAGGGCCTGGGGAAAAGGGACTCTCAGCACTGGACACAGGCTACCCACGCGTGGTCTCACCGATCATTTCAATGCCCATCTTCGCGCACCTTATCCAACTGTGCACCCTTGCTCAGAGCCAGGGGATGTAGGGGGATCCCCAGGGGCACACTGTCCTGTCCCTTCCTCTTTTTGCCAGGTCATGTGGCACTCACTTGTGACCTTACACAGTATGAACCAGGCCCTGCGAGAATGACCATTTCTAACTAAACCAGCCACGGTATTTGTGGTCTGCAAAGTTTCAGGCCAGACCACAGGCAGTTGGCCTCTCGGAGAGGCTGGCCAGACGGCCTGCTTCAGGAACACTCCACCACCCCGTTCATGCCCCAGTTGGGACACCAGGAAGTTAGGCTGGTAGCGTGGTCCACACCATGACCTGGGTCACAGGGTCTGCGATGGGCCCCGTCAGTCCAGCTGAAATCTACCCTTCTAGGAGTCACTTCCCGTGTTCCTTGGTGACAAGGAGAGCCCACGATCCGTCACAGAAACGGGATACCTACTCGCCCCTGCCGATGTGACAGTGGACACTGAAGAGTTTAAGCTGTGTTCAACCAAGAAACAATACAGACCATTACAGGAACAAGTGATTTTTTTAAAAGACTCTAACTAACAAAACATTACTATTTTAAAATTTAAATAAAACTGGTGACAGATCCTTAAGGTGCTTAATAAGGACAGACCAAACCTTCCCCCCTTTTCTGGCTCCTTCCCCTGTCCCATCCCCAAAACACAAGGGCTGCCTGCCTAGGCTCCTCCCTCACTGCTCCTGTCCTCCTACTCAGAGACCCCAGCATCCCCCCTACTCCCCAAGATCCCCCCTCCACTCCCCGGACACTCCACCTGACCTCCCTCCTCCCTCACTGCTCCTATCCTCCTGCTCAGAGACCCCTGCATCCCCCCTACTCCCCAAGATCCCTCCTCCACTCCCGGGACACTCCACCTGACCTCCCTCCTCCCTCACTGCTCCTATCCTCCTGCTCAGAGACCCCAGCACAATCCCCTACCTCCCCCCACATCCATCTGACCACCCTCCAACATTTCCAACATGGCCCGTTGAGCATTGGAGCCCAACCCTCCATTTCTGCCTTCCCCTGGTCTTCAAAAGAACCTCCCACTCATGTGTTCAGCCTCGTGTCCCACCGCCCAGCCCCTCAAACCCCACGTGCTTCCACGGGACCATCCATGGCCTCTGCCATTCTGCAATCCTCTCCTGACCTGGAACACTGCAGGACCAGAGGCGGGGCTCACAGCCACCCCTCCCCCAGGAGGTGACAAGCTCCCCGGGGAACTTTCAGACAGCAGGAAAACACAGGGCCAGTCTCCGCCTGCAAACAGACTCTGCTCCATGAAGCCGCCTCTTCTAGAAGGGACCGCGACATATTTTCACCCTTTTTCCAGACACAGACACTCCCCTGACATCTGGGGACTACCTCAGCAACACAGTCAAAGCAGATGCTCAGGAGGCTTTTGCTAAAAGAGTAAGGAGATTTTCACGATGACTTTGCCTGCGTTTGGACATGCAGTTTGCTCTCTCCGAGGAAGACCATTTCTGGAGAGCCCAGCCACACTTGTGACAACCCTCGTTTTCTGGGATAGAGCAGGTTGGAGGGACTGGGGCTGAGCTCCTGCTCCGAGGCGGGTGGGACATACGTCAGCCAACCACTCACCCTGGCAAGAGCGGTGTAGTTCCCGGGCTCCAGGAAGTAGCTGGGGACGGTGACGGTCTGCCTGTGGGTGCTGACAGCGGGGGGCAGGGGCACCGGCCACCCCTGGGAGTTCCAGAAGGTCCAGGTGTAGGAGAGGCCTCGGGATATGTCACAGAGGATCTCAGACTCGAATGTTACGCCCAGGGTCACAGGCTGAGACCTCCACACCTGCGGGTCAGAGAGAAAGCGGTCTCGAAGCGTCCATTATGCCTAATGCCACAGAGGAGCATCTGGTGGCTCCATGGGTTAAGTGACCGACTCTTGATTTCAGCTTGGGTCATGATCTCAGGGTTGTGAGATCGAGCCCAGCATCAGGCTCTGCACTCAGCAGGGTGTCTGCTTGGGATTTCTCTCTCTCTCCCTCTGCCCCTCCCCTGCTCTTATTCTTTCCCTCTCTCTCTCTCTAAAACAAATAAATCTTGCTAAAAAATCATTTTAAAAAGCAACCAACGGAGAAAAAAGAACAGCATTTGCAAAATACATGACAGTTAATATTGTTTAAAATCACTAAGACATTTTTAATGTCTCCAATGGAAAAATGGGCAAAGACATACATGGGCAAACCACAAAATTTTCACTGACACTTTATTATATGGTTTTGACTATGAACTCACATTAATGTTGTATATATTCAAAAATCAAATCAAGAAGCAAAAACAAAACCAAAGGAAACCAAAAGTTCTCTGATAATTGAGAGCCAAAACAAAGGAATGTAACCATATTTCAAGGAAGCAACAGAGAAGAGAGATATATTTCAAGTTACTTTAATGTGCAGTGTTGTGAGAATATATTCTAAAGGCCAAAGAACCACGATAAATCTGAAAGCTCACAAAGTAGTTTCATTTCTGGTGGAAGTACTGGTATTTTTACTTTGAAAACATTTCACATATTTATTAGGAAAAGTGCAAATAAATAATGATGTTGATGTTCCAGACACTGAGATTTTAATTCAGGAGAATTCAAGCATAAAATGTTTCAAAAGCATGTAAATTCTGCATACGTAACGTTTCTAGGGGGGAAACAGCAGGTGAAATCACGACTTACTTTATGTCAAACGAGCTATCTCCTACCAGCATACACTAAAGAACTTGCACACGATGACGCCCCGGGAACGGTGAGCACCCCCGGCCGCCCATTCGAAGGCCCGGGGCTCCGTGGCGAGACGCCGCTTCCGGCGAGAAGGCAGCTATCAGCGGGCCGGGTAGAAGCGCCCCAAGACCAGCGGCGTGTGGCAGAAGGCACCAGACCCAGCCCGGAGTGAACCCGGCAGGCCCCACACGGGCCACTCGGAGCCTCTACAGATCGTGTCTGCAACGGACCGGACAGCTAACAAAACAGCAATCACACGAAGACAGACAGAGGCTTCCTCTGTCCCCGTCTCCCACAAAGCACGCACAACTCAGCCGTCACCAGCACAAGGGTTGGTGTCCAACTTCTTACTCTGAAAGCTGAGAATTAAGGGAAAGATTCAAGCACTGTTTTCTTGCTTTTTTGAACAAACTGTATTTCAGGAAAACTTACAGGTCTAGCTGGTGAGGAAAAGCTTTTTTTTTTTTTTTTCCTGTTCTCTCTCCTTTGTGAAACAAAAAAATTTTGTGCATCCCATATCAAACAAACAATTGCATTAAGGAATTTTGGAGACAGGGCACCTGGGTGGCTCAGTCGTTAAGCGTCTGCCTTCGACTCAGGTCATGATCCCGGGGTCCTGGGATCGA
This sequence comes from Mirounga leonina, assembly GCF_011800145.1. Classification (NCBI taxonomy): domain Eukaryota; kingdom Metazoa; phylum Chordata; class Mammalia; order Carnivora; family Phocidae; genus Mirounga; species Mirounga leonina. The sequence goes on from NW_023270498.1 coordinate 2,238,837, forward strand.
GCCCCGCTTCGGGCTCCCTGCTCTGCGGGGAGCCTGCTTCTCCTTCTCCCACTCCCCCTGCTTGTGTTCCTGCTCTCGCTGTGTCTCCCTCTGTCAAATAAATAAATAAAATCTTTAAAAAAAAAGAAATTCTGGAGACAGAGCAATGGGACTATGAGCTAGGTTTAGATTATAGTAAGAGATCATTGCTAATTGTTTTGAGAACAGCATTCCATGTAGGTAAGAAAGCACCCTTAGTTTTTAGAGCTACACATTGAAGTACCTGGGGCTTAAATGTGCTGCGATCTGGGAAGGATTTTAGAATATTTCGGCAAAGAAAAGAACAGAGGAAACCAGTATGGTGACATTTTAGTGATCGCTCAACATGGCTGATGGTTCACCATACTCCTCTTTCTCCTTTTATTTACGTTTGAGAGTTTTTTTATGATAAGAATTGTAAAACGTAGTTCATAAATACGTGAACATAATGTAGCACATAAATACATGAAAAAGCACACTTGCTAACATCAATAAGCCAAAAGACAATGGTGCGGGGGCATGTTAGTACCTACCAGTCACAACCCCACCCCTCCTAGCCAGTCTACCTCTCCCAGCCCCCTGTGGCCCCTGCACGGCCCCTAGAACGTGCCCACCTGGCCCACCGCCCGGCCTGACAGGATTCCCCAGGAACAAGATGGAGGGTGGTGGAGGGAGGATGGAGGAAGGATGAGGGTGGAGGATGGAGGGTGAAGGAGGGCTGAGGGACAAGGGATGAGGGTGGAGGGTGGAGGAGGGCTGAGGGCTGAGGGTGGAGGAGGGATGAGGGTGGAGGAGGGCTGAGGGCTGAGGGCTGAGGGCTGAGGCAGGAAGGGGAGGAGCGATGAGGGATAAGGGATGAGGGTGGAGGGGAAGGAGGGATGAGGATTGAGAAGGCCTGAGGGACAAGGGATGAGGGATGGGGGAAGAGGACTGAGGGTGGAGGATGGAAGAGGGCTGAGGGGGGAGGGGGAGGAGGGCTGAGGGACAAGGGATGAGGGTGGAAGGTGGAGGAGGGACAAAGGATGAGGGATGGGGGAAGGAGGAAGAGGGATGAGGGACAAGGGTGGAGAAGGGTGGAGGGATGCGGGACGAGGGTGGAGGGTGGAGGAGGACTGAGGGCTAAGGGTGGAGGATGGAGGAGGGCTATTTCTTCTAGAACAGAACTCCCGGGTCACACAGCCAGTAATACTTCGGACCACATGCCATGGACGATCCCCTGGGTCATGCTTAACCAGGGACAAGCCCCGTCTGGTGCCTCAACCTAAGAGCAGAGTCAGGATTTAAACACAGACCCCTCTCCCCTGGGTCCAGGCCGCTCCCAGTCTGCATGCCGGGGTGCCCCTTGATGTTTTGTCCGTCTCCCCAACCCGGAGAGCCCCCTGCCTGTGCAGCTGTGTGCTGGCATAGTGGGGGCCTGGGTCTTGCCTATAAGGGGCCGTCACTGTCCACAGGACCCACAGGGCCAGAGACCACCTGGGCCTTGCCCTGGGGGCTCTTCCGTGTGCCCCCGATCCCCACCGCCTCATCTGGGGCAGGAGGTGCCCGACCCCAGACCCTGGTCAGAGGCCCAGCACCTGCGTCTCGTGCTGGAAAGCACAGAACAAAGTCTCGAATTGCAGCTGAGTCCCGGCTTTGATCCCCATGTGTCATGGACACTTCTTCCCCAGAAAGGGAAACCTGCTCTACCCAGAGGCCTCAAAGGAACAAAAGAAGCAAAATGCCACTCTCCGTTTCCTAACCCATAGTAGGCACTTGGGAGGGGACCGATCACGTCTTTGGGAGTTGACACCACATGAATCCAAACACTCCTTTCTCCTGAAAATGCTTGAGTGCTTTGCACAAGCCATTTTTAAAAAAATTTATTTATTTGAGAGAGAGAGAAAGCACGAGCAGGGGGAGAGGCAGAAGGAGAGGGAGAAGCAGGCTCCCCGCAGAGCAGGGAGCCCAATGTGGGGCTCGATCCCAGGACCCTGGGACCATGATCTGAGTTGAGGCATACACTGAACCGACTGAGCCCCCAGGCCAGTCTCCACAAGCAATTTCTAAACATTTCCTCAAAGCAAGCCAAACAGAACACCAGAGTGACTGAGGCCATAAGGCCCCTTGGAGGCCAGGACGAGGCCCACCCTCCACCTCGGCGCCAGGGCCCTCAGAAGCCCCAAGAGGCACCCCCTCGCGTCCAGTGCAGCAGGACCTCGGTCCCCGGAGCCCCGCCGTTCCCAGCACGGAGACGACCCCCAGGCCCAGCCCTACCTGCACCTTCCCCGGCCCCATGTTCTTCACAGGGGGCGGCTGGCAGGGCTCCTGTACGATGAACAGTTGCTTTCTCAGGGAGCTGGTGCTGACGTCATTGAAGGCAAGGACCTGGACGGTGAACTGTCCTTCCCTGCAAAGGGCCACAGCGCACAGGAATGAAGACACCCAGCCTGCCAGGCATCTGCCTCTCCTCCTCCACCTGCGTCATTAGAGGACGCGCTGGCCAGAGAGCCCATCCGCGACAACAGAGGACACACGGGTCGTGAGGTTGGTGTCCGCAGGGGCCATCTGCTGCCCAGTTAATACACCGGCTGCCCACCCAGCGCGGGGCGAGCCGGATGCCCAGCTCCCAGGCCGGTGTCACCTGCTGATGGAGAAACAATCATTCCAGTGGAGACACCTCCCGGCGGCCATGGCCTAGCCCCTCTGTGCACCATGGGGTGATGCACCCTGGCCCCTCAACTGGGAAGTCTGGGCATGACCTTCCTGCTCTGCTCCCTGAGCCTCAGGAACAGAGCACCACCTGCTGTCGTGGTGCGTCCATGAGGAAGGCAGGTCCCGCTGACTCCAGCGCAGGCTGCGGTGTGTGTCCGTCCCCGAGCCACAGAGCCCATTCCCAGGTCCTGGGCCCGGGTGCCCACCTGAGGGAGCCCACCCGGGCGCCATTGCTCCACTCCTTCCTCACGTGAACCCCCACCTCCCACGGAGAAGGCGCACAGTGAGAGCCAGTGACGGGGCCATGAGGGCACGTCCTCGCACGTGGCGAGGCCACAGGGGCTCCCGAGGAAGTCCTGCGCCGAGGCACATCTGCCGTCTCCTGCTGCTGCCGGCCACAGGGGCCTCGCTTCTGGGCCCTTCTGTACACGTTACCTGTCCATGCCAGCAGCACGGATGGCACCACGCCAGCCTGAGGCTCAGCTCCGTCCAGAGGTGTCCACAGCCTCGGCCACGGGCGCCCAGGGCGAGGGCTCACCTCCAGCCAGGGAGGAGGCTCAGGCTCAGACCTGGCTGGCCTGCCCTCCGTCACCCTCCTGACCTTGACAGTGGCAATCCTGACATTTGCCCCGGTGGCTTCCCGTGGGCGCGCCCACCTCCCCCAGGCAGGCCCAGCTGTGCTTGGATCTCCATAATGCTTCGTTCCAAGTAAACAGCAGGTGCTCAGTAAATGCCGGATGAAAGGACATGGCCCAAGCTCTTCAGGGGGACAGTGAGCCTTTGGCAGTCCTTCCGAGCACCTTCTACCTCTGTCTGCCCTGCACCCTGGTCCCACGGCCCTGTCCGTGAGTCCGGGCGCTCAAAGTGTCCGTTTCTCTGTCTCTCTTCAGCATCTGCCAACTGCACGCCCTGCTAGGTCGGCTGAGGAGAACCGGGGCTCACACCTCGCGAAGGCCGTTCCGGCCGCCCCCACAGAGCCGTGCTGGCCCGAGCCGCTCACCTGCTGTAGGTGTGACTAGCGGAGCTGTCCCCGGGGCCCACAGTGCCGTCCCCAAAGTCCCACAGGAAAGTGACTTCGGTGCCAAAGCTGAGTCTGCACTCAAAGGTCACGCTGGCGTTCAGCAGAGCCGAGGAGGGGGACACGAGCCGGTTGGCGACGATCCTCCTCTGCGTCCTGATGCGGTGGGGCTCCGAGGCCACGCTGCCCCGCCCATTGGCAGCCTGCACCGTCACGCTGTACCTGAGGTGGGACCGCCGAGGGGGCAGGAAGCGCAGGTGGGGGACAAGAGCGGGTCAGGTAGAGAGCAGCCCCAAGAAAGGCGGGGGAGGGTCGAGACAGCTTCACCCGCAGGGACTCCCCAGCCCTCATGGGTCCCCGCTTATGGGGAGGGGTGGCGGAGACGCCGGACTGCCCCTTGTCATTACGTAGTCACCTGCAGAGTGGCAGGGTCACGCTGTGACCCTTGCCTGCACGGGGACTGACTCAGGTGGAGGAGGTGGGATCTGAACGCAGGATCGCCAGTTCCAAAGCCCCACGCCCACCCCTAGTTCGAGTGGGAGGGACTTCCTTGTCCTCTAGCCTTCCGTGTGCGTCCCTCCTGTTCACAGAAGCACTCCGAAATCATTCGAGGGGCATCTGGGGAATCTGCAGACGAGCTAAGGCCAAATGACGCCCATTTACTCACCACTGGGGGACGCCAAGTCTTTTCTTAATGCTCCTGGACATTGTCTTCACGGGAGGACCTTCTCCGAACAACCACACAAACTCCAGGGGGGTCATTTCCTCGGTAACAGCCAGAAAAGTGATGTGGACATCGGTGGCAAACACGGTTCCGTTTGTGTAGACAGAGACGGCTGTGAGAGCGGGGGAGAGGCAGAAGCATTGGCGCGGAGGGCGGGGGCCGGGCTGGGACGCCCGCATCCTCACCTCCCACACGGTAGGGCCAGGAGGGAGGGTCCCCAGCCCACACGTAGGGCTGCGGTGGGAACCCGCTGGGCAATTCTGGCCCCAGATCAAAGGCCACACCGTAGCTCACAAAATGAGAGCAGCCATCCCTGTGAGTTCTCCTCAAAGGAGCACCGGACGGGGCCGGGGCGTGCAGAGGATTCTGCACTGTGACCCACCCCACACCCTGAGGTCGAAGCCTCGACGCATGTGGCTTCTAGAAAGCACGAGAATGAACTGCGGGTCAACACCAAGCTGGTTCAAGGGCAAATGCAAATCTCAGGGGAGCTAATCACAGCGTCTGGTGCTCCCGGGGCCCCTGTGGCCTCGATGGACCCGAACGAGCCTGGAATCAGAGTGCAGACGTACGCTGCATGCGATACCCGACCGTGACGCGGTGCTGGGCCTGGCCGCCCCCCGCTCGGCTCTGAGAAGTGAAGGCCACGTCCCCCGAGGGACAGGCTGGAAGTCGAAGCGAGACGGCGGTGCCTGAATGGACAACGAAACAAAACGAAACACACATAAGGGCCTTAAAGTCCGGCCCTCCGTCTCATGCCGGGGGTGGTCAGTGTTTTCGTCTCTTCCTTTCCCTCTCTGAATTCCAGTGACTTCCAAGTTCTGGCGCACGAGACTTGGAGTCAGACAGGCCTGCGGAACGTGGGCCTTGTCTGGAATGTCTCTGACATTTTAAGCGCTTTCTGCTCCCGAGACCTGCCCTGCGTGGAGTGAGCGTGTTCATCCCTTTGCCGGACGGCCTTGCCTTGGAAGGATCTCCCTGACGGGCACGCGAAGGGCTGCTTACTGCATGAGGTTCCCAACGGGGCCCCGGGGCGAGCCTTGGGCTGGTAACCCCCCGGACACACAGTGCAAGGTGCCGCACATATGGGACATGTGTGTGTGTGTGCGTGTGTGCACCAGGAGGGCGCCTACCAAACCACCTGTCGGGTCCCAGAGGAGGACTGGCATGTCTGGGAAGACTCAGAACAACCCATGTGTCTCCATGAGGAAAGGAGGTGGGTCTTTTCTTCAAAGACTGTTGTCCTGTGTAGTTTTTCCCTTTAGAGGGAGAAAATGCTCATTTGTAACAATGACCACGCAGAGTGGGTGTTTCATTCATCTGCGCGTTAGAATTTCTGAAGAATAAATACCCCATGACTGAGAGTGACACCATCCCACGAGCAATACCTGAAGCTTCATTCTGGTGGGAATGCGGTATCAGGCCGCGGAAAAAAGCACACATAGGGATTTGCACGGGAACACCTCGTTCGCACGCATCCGTGCCAGACCCTCCGATTCTAACTCCTGACACAGAACGACCGGGGACAGGCTAACCCCCCGCCCCCACATGTGTGTTCTAATTTCTTGGGTAGAGAGGCTCTTACAAGGCTAACTGCATGGAAACTGTACGGTCAGTGTGGAGAACAAGTTACAAAGACCTCCAGGTGAGTGAGCGCATCTGGACACACGCCCACTGGCTTCCCCTTTACCCGCTTCTGGGAAACGTAACACATTGCTCCATCCACTCAGGCCGAGCACTCTGGGACCGTCTTTGACGGGTGCCCACGACCCTTCCTTCCACATGTTGCTGACACTTGGCTGGGATTCTCCGTTCCTACCCCGCCGGCCCCCAAGCCCGGTGCCTCCCCTACAATGTTGAGCAGATGGGGAGCCCCTCGCCAGTGGCTGTGGGCCTGATGGGAGCGAAGTGCAAGCAGAGCACCTGGCCCCCCTGTGAGCACTCATCCATCCCCAGTGCCCGTGGGGCCTCATCTCTGTGCTTGGAGTTCCTGCCCAGCTGCCAGCCCCACATGGTCTCCCCACACCCGCTGGACCCCTCCCCAAGGCCCAGGATGGATCCAACTCTTGCCCTAGAACTTGCTTATCCCGCGGTGATACACCTTCCCTCCTGACACCTCCCAGGCCCTGGCCACGCCCTTCGAGAGGCAGCACCACGTCCAAGGTCCTGTGTTTCCAACACAGACCTCGATGTCTTTCCTAGACTGTAAATCCTGAGACCAGGACTTGGTAGGACTTCATCTTCACGTGCCCCTCAGAGCACAGTACTGTGCAATCAGTGTGTCCTGAACGAGGCGGGGTAAAGGATGAGATGAATGCGTGTCTGAGCTGAGAATCAGTTCGACCTGGATGTACCACCTGGCAGAGGCGGGTCTGGGCGTTCAGAATCCGCATGTGTCTCTCACCTTTCTGAACTGTGCTGCAGTCAGCAAAGACAAGAAGCTCGTCCTTGTGGATGCTGCTGGAATTCATGAACACGGACACGGTCGCAGGGCCGATCTCCACATAATAAGGCCCAAGCTCCTTTTCAGTTCCACAAAACTCGTAGATACGTGCCTTGAGCACATAGGCTCCTTCTGGAAAGAGACGCAAGAGCGGTCACGTGATGAGTTATGAAGAGCACGTGCAGCACTGAACATCTGTGCAAAGGCAATGAGGGGTGAGTACTCTGGGAACGGACCCAGCACAGGTGGCTTTCTCTTGCAGGAGGGGCCACCTCATGGGCAGGGGACCCGTGCAGGGCATGTGACATGCAACAGGGCTCGGCGTGTGCCTTCATGCTCCGCAGTCATGAACGTCTTAATAATTTGTGTTAACCAAGGGTGCCGCGTTCTCACATTGCCCTAGGCCCTGAGAACAACGCAGTAGAACATATTCACGAGGATACAAACAGACACCGGCCACCCCACAGCGAGGCAAAAGAATGCAGCGGTTGTGACGATCACAAACACACACGCACACACACATGCACACAATGGCCTTCTATGAAGTGAGGGGTGGGCCACGAGGCGTGGGGCGGAGCCGGCTGGCGGGAGGGAAACAGAAACCAGAGAGCACGACAGGAGGGATCTGGAGGGAAAGCGAGAACGGTAAGCAAGATGAAATGAGCAGAAAGGATTCGAGAAGCAAAGGGACCTAGCACGTGCATGGCCAGTCTTCCATAAAGAAAGCTGAAATGCCAGCACAGAAACAGATTTAAAGATATAATTTAAAAAAAAGTCTTTCCTGGGGATACCTGGGTGGCTCAGTTGGTTAAACGTCTGCCTTTGGCTCAGGTCATGATCCCAGGATCCCAGAACCCTGCTTCTCCTTTTCCCTCTGCCCCTCCCCCCACTCATGCACTTGCTCTCTCTCTCTCTCTCTCTCTCTCTCTCTCTCAAATAAAATCTTAAACAAAAATCTTTCCTGAAACGAAGGAAAACAAAGCATACTTACATATTGGAAAGGCACGCCATGCACCAGAGAGAGTTGACCTGGAACGGCCAGGCGTGTTTCCACAAAGTTACGGGACCGCAAATATAACAATGACTTTGAGCCAAACACCAAGTCATCCCTATGGAGGAAACAGGAAGCTGACCGTAGATGCCCCACAGCGTGGCAAGTGTGAGGGTCACGCAGATGGCTCCCCAAAGCACAGAGGACTAAGATCCAGCCCCTGCATTTCTGAGTCTGTATGTCTGCGGCCAGAGAATCTGTACTTTATCCTGACATCAGATCCAGATGATGTCGGTCCAAGAACCCCACCAGGCCAGACTGGAGCAGAGAAACACCTCCATTCCTCGAGAAAAGAATGTGTGACCACGGATGGAAGAGCCAGCAAGTGGTCATTCACATATAACAACTTCGAATACGGAAGAAGTGGGAATCTTATTCCATGAGTCTTCCTAACACATCTGTTCCAAAACATGCATCTGATAAAGGCTGCTATCCAAAACATATGAAGGACTCTCAACACTCAACAAATAAGCAAACAGACGGCCTTATTAAAAAGTGGACGGAGGAGCTCTGGAAGGAGACGCGTCACCCAAGGAGACAGTGAGACGGAGTAGCACATGACAAGATGCTCCGCGTCCCACGTCAAAGCCGTGCATGCGGGAACCACACCCCTCAAGGACGGCCAGGATCAGTCCCAATGACACCCACTGCTGGCCAGCATGTGGGGTCCCAGGAGCGCTCGCTCACTGCTGGTGGGGATGCAGAACGGCCCAGCTGTGGGGCGCCCAGCCGGCTCAGTCAGAGGAGCATGTGACTCTGGATCTCGGGGTCATGAGTCTACCCCCACGTTGGGGGCAGAGATGACTTAAACAAATAAATGCATAAACTTAAAAAAAAAATGGTGCAGCTGCTTTGGGGGACAATTGCGTGGTTTCTTTAAAACTAAATATACCCTCACTCTAGGATCCAGCAATCACGGAGGTGTGGGCCAGACAGGTGCTGGGCTATCTGCTGAGACAGGTGCTGCCGAGGGGGAGGATACCCCGAATCCTGCCTCAGGCCAGGTCACCTTCCTCCTCTTCACATGCTCTCACACTCACACGCACACACACACACGCGTTCCCAGCAGGGGTGTGATCACAAGGACCAGACGGAGGGTGAGCGCGGGTGCTGGGGACATGAAGATGCCGGGAGCCAGCATGCCTGCTCTGTCGAGGGGCATGGGGCTACGGCAGCCCCGCAACCCACCAGCTGTCATCGTTTCATTCCTAACACCGACCACATTTTAAGTCACAAAGATAACCTCGGCATTTTTTTTTTAAGCAAAATGGGAGAAAATATCCACTCATCATGATGGGCTGGAACTATGAATTAATAATGAAGCCAGAACACGAGAAAGGCCATACGACAGGTGGCGATTTTAAAACTTGAGTAATAAATAATAATGTAAGCATCCAACTCAAAATGGAAATCTAGAACGAAAGCATTGTATAAGAGCAGGAAGAAGGCAGTAAAGATAAAAGCAGAAATTAATAAACTTAGGGGAGGAATGCAGTCAATGAAATTCAAAGACTGGTTCCTTTTTTTTTTAAGATTTATTTATTTGAGAGAGAGAGAGACAGTGAGCACGAGCGGGGAGGGGCACAGGGAGAGGGAGGAGCAGACTCCCCGCTGAGCAGGGAGCCCGACTTGGGGCTCGATCCCAGGACCCTGGGATCATGACCTGAGTCGAAGGAAGACGCTCAACCGACTGAACCACCCAGGCGCCCCTGAGTATACAACTCTGGATTTTGGCTCAGGTCGTGGTCTCAGGGCCCTGGGATCAAGCCCCACACTGGGCTCCACACGGAGTCTGATTCAGATTCTCCCTCTCCCTCTGCCCTCCCCCTGCTCATCTGCTCCCTCTCTCTCTGTGTCTAAAGTAAGTAAAATCTTTTAAAAATTAAAAATTAAAAAATTAAAAAAATTAAAAAGTCCTTGATAGGAACCCTCCTACACTGTCGGTGGGAATGCAATCTGGTGCAGCCACTCTGGACAACAGTATGGAGTTTCCTCAAAAAGTTAAAAATAAAACTACACGATCCAGCAATTGCACTACTGGGTATTTACCCCAAAGATACAAATGTAGGGATCCGAAGGGGTACGTGCACCCCGATGTTTATAGCAGCATTATCAGCAATAGCCAAACTATGGAAAAAGCTCAAATGGCCATCGACTGATGCATGGATAAAGAAGATGTGGTTACACAGACACAATGGCATATTAGCCACCAAAAAGAATGAAATCTTGCCATTTGCAATGATGTGGATGGAGCTAGAAAGTATAGTGCTAAATGAAATAAGTCAGTCAGAGAAAGACAAATACCAGATGATTTCACTCATATGTGGAATTTAAGAAACAAAACAAGTAAGGGGGAAAAAAAAAAGAGAGAGAAAGAGACAAACCGAGAAACAGACTCTTGACTCTAGAGAACACACTGCTGGTCACCAGAGGGGAGGTGGGTGGGGGATGGGGAAACAGGTGATGGGGAGGAAGGAGGGCACCTGTCGTGATGAGCACGGGGTGATACAGGAAAGTGTTGAATTGCTAGACTGTACATCTGAAGTAATATTACACTGTATGCTAACTGGAATTTAAAATAAAAAAATAAAAAATGAAAAAAGTCCTGATAAAGGAGGAAAGATGAGAAGCTCTATCGGCCCCAAATCTGTTACCAAGCTTAATGGGCAACACCGAAAGCATCTTGAGACAAAGATGCCACTGTCATCTGTCCTCGGCCACCTTGTTCTGGAAGTAGCAGCCACGCTGAGTGAGACAAGGATAGGACAGGTGTCAGCTTGGAGGTACAGGGATGGTGTGTACCCATGTGTACATAATGTTCACGTAACTGACAAACACTAAGGAGTAAGCTTCATGGTAACTACACACAATGTGACAATTCAGAGCGATAGAGGGGTACAAAATTAATAGTCAATACCAGCAACTCTTCCACATCCCATTGACAACCCACTTGAAGAGAAAATGAAAGAAAAGATCTCATATACCCCAGCACGAAAAGTGAAACCTCCTCTGAGAAACGTGCACTTTCCATATGAAGACATTTTTAAATGCTTCTAGAGACACAAAGAAGACTTGGACAGAGAAAGGTATTTTCATGAGAGGGGAGATTCTTGAGCATAAATAGTCTGCAGAAATCAATTCGTGAATTTAACATTATTTGAATAAAAATGCCAATAAGATGTCTTTACGCGAGCCAGTGGGAGTCTAAAGTCCACGTGGAAAAATGGACAAGTGAAAATAACCAGAATAATTTTAGAAAAGATGAGTAATGAAGGGGAGCCCAGCTGCATGGACAGCAGAACCCACCCCACAAGCAGGGGTGGGGAGGGAGGGCTGGGGGTGGACGGCAGGGGCTGGGGGTGGCCGGCAGAGGCTGGCGCTCTCCAGATCCCCGGGGGCAGGGCCAGCAGCGCCCAGGGGCGGTCATTCAGAGAAAAATAAAATGCAATCTGCCCCCTCAGACTCGTCACCAGAATGCACACTCCAACGTACTAAATATTCAACTGTGCGGAACAGAATCATACAAATACTGCAAGATACCACGATAGAATTATTTTGCAAACTTGGATTAAGGAAGGGATTTCTCTCTATGACAAAACCCAGAAACCATATAAGAAAAGAGAAAGTATACTTAAAAATTAAAATTGCTGCATGAAAGGAAAAAAAGCTGTAAGCAAAGTCCAAACACAAATGACAAATGAGAAAAACATTCATTGCAGCTTATACCTGATGAAAAGGACTAATTTTCATGATTACTAAAAGTGCTCATACAAACAGCATATCAGGTTGAACCACGAAAGTACTCCTCTTCTTGGTAAAATATGGCAAATGTTGGCACTTTGGCGGGATTGAACCTAATAAGAGGCAAATTAAACCGCAGAAAGATACGTTTTCACCTTTTACACTGATGTCTACACTGCTCTGGGGACTATAAACCAGCCAACCCTTCCCGGGAGCAATTGAGCAACAACCAGCAAATTACAAATGAACCTAGCATTTGAGGCAGTAATTCCTCTTTTCTATGGAATAGCACATACATGCACGTTGTGTGCAATATTGAAAGATTAGGAAACAATCTCAAGGTCTACCCGTAAAAGAACGGTGAGACAGATTTGGGGCACTGCGCTGCCGGACCCCTCTGCACCCACAGGCACGTGTGGGAAGAGCTCTGGAGGCGGACGAGCACATGAGCGAGCACGTGAGCGACAGGGAGCGGGGCTCCGCCTGGTGCACGTGTGTGTGTCCCAGACAGAAATACCATAGGGGTGCTGCTCACGCAGGAGACATCTCAGAGATAGAGAGCAGTGCTGCCTGAGAGGGGGCGCCCATGACCACACGCCTCCCTGTAAGGTGGGGGTTGGAACTTCGAGAATGCACCATATTCAAAAAATAATTTTAAAAAATGAACAGCGAGCAAACAGTGACATGGTGCTGGTGAGCAGGACAAGGTTGGAACTGACCCGCTCCCACCCCCCAGCATCAGCGCTGGGGGCTTCTCCATGAAGACGGGTTCCAGCACCAAGACGTCTGGAGAAAAACGGTTTTTGTGACTTTGTCTAAATGCAAAGTGTTTGACAGTTTAGTGCAGAAGATTAAGCGTGCAATGTTGTGTGTATGTGTGTACCCACAGGACAGCGTCAGCGACTCACACCAAAGCTCAGAGCTTTCCCGTGGAGGGGGTCACTGGCTCACTAGGTGTGTGACCTCAGGACAAAGCCCTGCCCCTCTGGCCCTCCCGTGCTCCTCCAAATGGAGAACAGGGCCGATGGCGGGATTCAGTGAGGAACAGTAGACGGGAGCAGGCCCAGTGCAGGCTCCTGGGCCTTCATCATCAGAACACGCACGCATGGGGGGCCGGGGGGGGCAGGGGGGCAGGGGGCGCCAGGAACGAGTGGGGTCTCCTTTCGGCCCCAGTGTGGCCAGCGCCATCTCTGGGATCTCGCCACACTGCACTCACTGCCTGGGTTCAGATCCTGACACCGAGCACCCTACCTTTCCCGAACTGGTGGTAGGCGGTGACCGCCGCTCCTCCAGTCACATTGCGGATCGCCACTGGAACCCCAGAGCTGTCCCCAAAATCCATCACCAGACACAGAGCTGCTTGGGAAGCCACCTGGCCCCGGAAGCCCAGACTCGGAGGCACCTGGGCGTCCGCGTCTGGGAAGCCACAGATGGCGGGATCCACTGTGTCAGCAGGAACTTGCACGGAGATGGTCCCAGGGTGACACTGAGCAAGGGGACAGAGCTGCTTGGGACGAGGCCAGGATGCTGAGCCACTGTGGCCGAGGGAGCTGTGGGGAGAGAGGAAGGACAGCTTCAGAAAACACAATGGTCCGACCGGGAGGGATGCAGACTGGAGGGGAGCAAGCTCTGTGGAGCCTGATGGCAGGGCTTACTCTCCCCGGCTCCCAAAGTGGGGTCCCGGGCCCAGTGGCGCCAGCATCAGCGGGCCCTGGTGAGAAATGCAAGGTACGCGGAGTCAGAAGCCCCGCATGGGCCCGCAAGCCCGAGGGGACACTGAGGGCACCTACAATCTGAGAGCCCCCGCTCCGGCTGCATTAATCCCAGCCGCGATACAAATGCTCTCCCTCATCGCTGAAGGAAGGGCCCTATAAGGTATGCTCCCCGAAAGTCACTCGCTCTGATAGTTCTGTGAAAACGCCCAGCGTGGGCTGGGCACCAGCCTTTCCACCGGCGGCCCTTCCTGCTGTGAGCGCCCTGTCTACTAGGAACATGCAATCATTCACAGCTCCAGTCTGGATGGGCGTGTGCCCAACCCGAAATACAAAGCCCACCCAGTAATGTGGGCTCTGGTGGGGAAAACAGTGGCCAGCTGTGTGGTCCAGGACGCTGGGACTGAACTGGTCACAAATGCAACCACCACTAGGTGAACAGGGAGACAGGAAGTCGCCAGCCCACGGGGCGTGCCTCCAGAATCGGGGTCTAGGGCGGACACAGGCCTCCCCGCCACCCTCACCCTACCTTCCCGGTAAGGTGGGAAAAGGTGCGGTCGGAGTGTGGGTCTGAACGGACGCAGCCACCCAGATGGGGGCCCCCATCGTAACGGTGGCCGCCGTGACCTCGGTCCCTGGAAGCCGCTCCGGGGCCACGTCCTCTGCAGAGCGCTGCCGTCCCAGGAGACAGGCGGGGATCTGCGTGCTCACGCTGCGGGAGCCCACTGCGGGACGGGTGCACTGGAATTTAAGAGGTGAACGAGTAAGGGGTCATGACGGGGTCTAGGCTGCCATCGGTCAGCGCTGGTCTCTGCACGGTCGGGAAGCTGGAGAATAAAGGGTCCCCGTGAGGCTGTGGGCTCCCTCATCCAGGTGGGTTAGCGCAGGGTGGCCCGTGCATTGCAGACGGGGTGCGGGAGAGGGTTCACACCAGCCAGCACAGCGGCCAAGGGCACACCGGCGGCAACCACCGGGAGCCTGGGGAGACATCGCTGTCCCGAGTTCACGCTACTCCCGGCGAAGTGACCACGAATAAGCTCCTTTATAGGGTCAGCTACAAATCAAAGGGGACGGCTGAGCGGGGATGCTCTTGCAGACATCAAAAATGCGGTGCACATTTTCCATTAGTGAGGATCCAATTCATATTACGCTTTCAAACCGGCTGAGCAGCGTCCGAAGGACTAGCAGCTGGAAATACGGCTCGCCCCCAAGCCCCAGGGCTGCCTGACCCACCAGCAGCTTTCCGGAGATGTTCCCCCACGTCAGGCAGACACACCCACCTGGAGAAGACCACAGAGGTCACCGCTGGCTTTCCCAGCCGCACACATCCGTCGGCCACAGGGGCCACTGCTGCCCCAGAAGCTCGCCATTGTCACGGAAGGTCCCCGGGAGTCTCTGGATACGAAGGGGAAAAGGCAGAGACAGAAAGGCTGGCTGTGCTTCGCTCACTCATGTGGCCGTGAGACCACGGGAGGCCTCTCTGTGACCCGCCCCTGCTCATCGGCGGCCCGGGTGACACCGGGGTGTCTGCAGGTAGAAGCTGAACCCGCAAAGGCTGCGCCAGCATTCTGGGAAGGAGTGTCACCGAGGAGGAGCATATTTAAGGCCATTTACTAACATCTGTCCCCAGCTGGGACCCCGCCTCAGATGGCTCACCCAAAGGGTGGTCACTGTCCTAACGTGCTCTGCCATCCAGGGGCGGCTGCCTGGGCTCGGGTCACAGGGAGCTGTCCCCTGAGGCAGAGCCAGGCCTCTGCAGGAGTCACCTGTGACTCGGGGCTGCTCCCGTGCATGGCAGCAGCTCACCGAGTCTGGTGCCCTCCAAGGTCCTGTGAGTGGGATGCGAGGGGCATGACCACAGCCAGCAAGGACGAGGACCTCTTAGAGGGTCCCCTTCATGTCCCATGTCACAGGACCCCTCTGCGGCTGTGGGCCCTACAGGAGGGATGTGCCGAGGCCGGTCAGGGCCAGGGCACTCAGACACGGACGCCGTCCCCCTCCTCTGCTACAGGGCTGAGTCCTTGTCCTGGGGCCGGGGAAGCTGAACATCTCTGGCCCAGGCTGTCCTAACGCTGGGCAGGAAGTATGTGGGCTCTGGGCGCCCAGCTTCCAGCTGTGGTAATGGCACAAGGGGCCCAGACTTCAGATCACAGCACAAATACCACAGGGCCCGTGAGCCCAGGCCCTCCCTGTCCGCACAGGGTCACCCGTTCTCTCCATCCAGGGGCTCTCCCGCCAGTCAAGCCAGCCGTCCTCCCGCGACACAGTTCTTAGTCCGCTTGTCCTGGCTGCTGGCTTCCTACCCGTTCCCATATCCCTTCAGCTGTTAACGCAGTGATGTTCCTTAAAACCCCCCAGGTCTCCACTGAGCTCGCACAGCCTCCAGAGGACGGACAGGGAGCGCCTCCCCAGAGTGCTGCTCTGCTCAAACCTGTTTCCAGAGTTTTCCGGGAGGAAGGCCCCCTCCCCCGACGCGTGCGCAGCTGAGACTGGCTGCCCAGCACCCCTGCTTGGTGCAGCGGAGGACCAAGGATGCCCGCGGCCCGCTGAGGGCCTGGTGGCGCACAAGAGCACGAATTCCAACCGGGGGTTTCTCTCTAGCAGAACACGTTTCTTACACACCGGCCAAGTTCCAAAATCGCTCCGCAGCAATCAACCCCGAAGTTCCTCACTGGAGGAAGACGGAGTCTTCAGCTGGGGCCCCAGAGGATGCGTCAGTCCGCCCAGTGACCTGTACCAGCCGGATGGGCCGGAGCTACACCTGCAAGGCGGACGCCCAGACGGTCCCCCCCCAGGGGCGGAAGGCTACGGTCAGCACAGAGGACTCCAGACACCACAGCCCTGGGGCACGCGCCCAGGCACATGGCTCACAGGCCACCTGGCAGGTCCCACTCGCCCCAGGACTGCAGCCAGCAGTGAGGAGGGGCTGGCGGAGCCGGGACGAGGACAGGTGTGTGGAGCAGGGGCCCTCTTTGGCTTTGTTTTTCTGGGTTTTCCTAGAGTGGCTGACCTGCCGGGTCCCCATAGTCACCGGTCGGACCAGGCCTGGGTCCCCTGCCGTGTGTGTGTGCTCTGTGAGGGTGGGCCTCCACCCGCCCCCCCAGTCTGCTCTCTGCAGTGTTAGGGCAGCGGCTGAGGCCCAGCGGGGCGACGCGGGGACACAGAAGGCCACGTGCACCCGCTCCGTGCGCGTGACAAGTCAGAGTCACACATAAACCTGACCTCCCTGCGGAAGCCTGCAGGCCCACAGCCGCAGAGCCAAAATCTCCGGCACGCCCACTCCTCCTCCCCTGCCGGCCCTCCCTGGCCTCCCCCGCTCCGGTAGTGGTGGGGTGGACTGCCTTGGGTCCCCGCCCTGCCGGGGACTTGTACTCGCACCAAGGGACACCAACCACTCCTGAGAGAGACTTCAAGGGCCGTCAGGAGGTGCTACTGTTGATCTGCATCCAGCCTGCCTTCAGCCAGATCCCAGAAGGAAGAGGCCGCGGGTGCAGGGCCTTGTTTAGGCACAGGGGACACAGAAAAGGGCCTCTGTCACCAGGGGTAAGCCCCACCTGGACAGAGCGGCTTGTCCCAGCAGCGCTGCCGGCAGGGGTGGGTACCTGTCCCTACAATCCACCCGCTTCCCCCAAATGGGCCACGTTCCCCCCTTTGCTGGGATGACTCCTTCCCTGGCTCCACCTAACGGACCTCCAGCTCACTCCCCGAGCTCAGTCCCCAGTCCCAGGCCTTCCCGACTCCGTGGACACCCCCCTGTAGAGTCAGAAGGGCCCCACATTGCCCTATTTGCTGTTTGGGTTACGCTTCCCTCCTGCACGGGATTGAGGGTCCCCCAGCGGAGGACAGGATCTTATTAGTCTCTGTAACCCAAATCCTGCCCTGTAGAGTAGGGGCTTCAATAATGGTGGGGTTTTGTGGGGAAGGAGGAATCGCGCAAATAAATGGAGAGCAGGTGCACTGAGGTCCCTGGGGAGACCTGGGGAACACGGCTGTTCCAGCAGCCTGGCGGGTGGGCCACACGGGGCATGGGGCAGGGGGCGCTCGCATCAGTGAACATGGTGGAAATGCGCTAATCACCAGGAAGGACAAAGAAACGTCTGTATCCGGGCACCCGGTGTTTCCTTGTTTTCTGTATGCGTCAATGTTTAAGTTTCATTAGGGTGAGTAAAACCATAGATTTCAGGACTACCATGAGGTCCAAGAGCACGCCACGTGTCTTTAGAAGCACGCTCACTTCCAATTTTTGACGGCCCAATGCTACTTTCTTATTGTGGCAAAAAAAATAATAATAATAACATAAAATCGACTGTCTTTCTCATTCTGAAATGTACACTTCATCAGTGCTTGGTACCTTCCGGGTGTTGTGAAACATACCCCAAGGATTTTTCATCCTAAACATCCTGCGGACCCTAAACCCTGCACCCACTGAACACCAGGTCCTCGGTCCCCGGCCTCCACCCCGGCACCCACTATCCATCCTCTGTCTCTAGGAACTCGGCTGCTCTAGGGGCCTCATGCACATGGAATCCTGCAATATCCACCCTTCCATGACTGGCTTGTTCCACTTAGTGCCCCGGGCTCAGGCTCCCTCTGATGCCACAGTTTTCAAGTTTACCCATGTCACACCCGCGAGAAGACCAGTCACCCATTCTTCCTTCCACCAAGATCGGTGTTCTGTGTACTCTGCAACCTCCCGCACCCCAGACGGCGCTCCAGAGCTCACCCCGGCCCGGGCAGGTCCTCGCTCGCATGCCCGTGTGCAGAGCAGAGCTCCACTGGGGCTCGCAGACATACCTCTCGGCACGGTCACCCCGATCCGCAGCAGCCCACGTCCTCTTGCTGACAACACTTAACACTGCTCTGCTGGTTGTTCTCAAAATGTTCTGGGAGGGGGACAAACAGTAGTAACTTGAGAGCTGCTTATAAGAACTCAGTGACTTTGGGAAAGTAACACTATTTCACTCACAGGACAGCAGCCGGCCCTGCTGGGCTGTAGAGAACGGGCAGAGAACAAAGCAGGCTAGCCCTCTGTCCCCCCGGAGCCCATGGTCTCGGGGTCATGGGGAGCCAGCTGGAGAGCAGGAGAGCTGTGGACACCAGGAGGGTAGGGGGTCCCAGGGGAGGCAGGGAGGTCCGATGGGGTCTTCAAACCTGGGACTCTGCATGTCCTTCTGAATGAGACAGAGGTGTGGGCACCCGAGTGGCATAATCTGACCCATGGCCTGGCCGCCATATTGAAAAAGGATGTGAGAGGCAAGAATCCCAAGGGAGATATTCTGAATTGGCTCTCAATTCAGACATTGCATCGGCCCTAGAGACACGAGTGGCTCTGTTTCCAGGGCTGAAATGGGTAAGGCAGCACCCCTGGGTACCCCTGATGGAATCCTTCCAAGAGGCAGGGCGCCGTAGGACATCTGTGTCAAACTAACCAGCACAGACCTCCTTGATTTACGGTGGGGCTGCATCCAGATGAACCCATCGCAAGTTAAAAATACTGTTAAGCGGAAAATGCATTTGACACACCCAACCTCCCGAACATCAGAGCTTAGCCTGGCCCGCCTTCAATGTGCTCAGAACACTTGAGCCTACGTTGGGCAAAATCCTTGAACACGAGGCCTATTTTATAGTAAAATTTTGACTCTCTCCTGTAACTGACTGAATGCTGTACTGAAGGTGAGGAACAGAGCAGCTGTGTGGGAGCAGAGCGTTATCAGGGCATCGGCTGTTGACCCTTGGAACCGTGTACCTGCTGGGGAGCCACCCAGCATCCCAGAGAGGATGTACCATGTGTCACCAGCCCGGGAAGAGATCCCATTCAAAATTCCAAGTATGGTTTCTACTGTTTTCATAACATCATAAGGTCGAAAAATCCTAAGATGAGCCATCATTAAGTCGGGGACCGTCTGTATAACGAGAGTGGCTGGCTACTCCTAACTGCTGGACAAAGCAGGGAGAGAAAGAATGAGCTCAGGGATTCAAACTCCCAGCTCAAGCTGCATATGGATCTATGTTGGCCCCCAAGAAATCCCTGCCTCCTGTAGCCACTGGGCTCAGACTCCCGAAAATCAACCCAGAGCCTCATCCCTGGGGCTCATTCACCAGAGAGAATGCCAGCCGCACCAGAAGTTGGAAAAGGCACAACCCTCCCCACCCAGCCTCCCTGGGGGCATGACCCTGCCAACACCCTGACGTCGGCCCCAGAAAACTGGGGAGACAGAACACATTTCTGTTGTGTGACGCCACCCAGTTTGTGGAGATTTGTCACGGTGGCCCTGGGAAGCCCGTGCAGAAGACTGGCTCCGATGAAGGTGGCCACACCAGGGTGGTGGTCTAGCAGGTGGGGAGGCGGGCCCAGTCTGGGACACCGTAGAAGCAGAAGTGAGGACGGGCGGGACGGGCTGCTGGGGTGGAAGCAGGATGGAGCAGGAGAAAGAACAAAAGGACAAGGCCAAGGGCTTGGCAAATTCAGGGCTTGGGTGGGCGCAGGCGGGGCGCCTGGAGGGGATCAGGCCGTGATGCTGTCACTGGCCTCCCCGTGCCCCACAGGAGCAGCTTCCCGAGACAAAAATCCACAATTCCTGGGCCAAACAGCAGGGAGGAGCTGGGGGGTGGGGTGGGGAGGGGCCGTTAGAACTTTCAGGGCTTGCCACCTCATGTCCCACACTCACAGAGCCCCCAGCCCCCCAAACAGTGCCCCACCATCCCTGGACTGAGGGTCCAAGCTTCAACTAGTGCTTGACATAATTTTTAGCACAAGTGGTTTTAGCCAATTAATAACCGGGGACCCATCCCACGGAACTGTCCACCCGCGCTACCTTCTCTGAGTGCGGGCCAGATGCTCTGCTCCCCAGAGGGAAAAAACCTCCAGGTGTTGAGAAGGTGGAATTGGTGGGGGGAGGGAGCGTGCAGTGCATATGCTGAGACTCAGGCTTTCTACTGGGGAAAACCACCACAGGACAGCTCTCCAGGGAAGGGCCTAGGTTGTTCAAGAGTTCCCAAGGAGGGGGCGCCTGGGTGGCTCAGTTGGTTAAGCGACTGCCTTCGGCTCAGGTCATGATCCTGGGGTCCCGGGATCGAGTCCCGCATCGGGCTCCCTGCTCAGCAGGGAGTCTGCTTCTCCCTCTGACCCTCCTCCCTCTCATGCTCTCTGTCTCTCATTGTCTCTCTCGCAAATAAATTTAAAAAAAAGAAAAAAAGAGTTCCCAAGGAGGACCTCAGAAAACCGTATCTAGGGAGATACAAAGGTGTAAAAGAATCCTTACGAGGTTCGATGCTGCATTTATACCCATTTTCTATTTACAGCACCCAACAAATTATGCACAAAATAAATCAGCAAGTGCAACTTTAAACACCGTTTGCCTTTGAAAGGCTTGAGATGTCTAGGAACCTTCTGGTGGTCCACAGGGTGGCGTCCCACCCCAGTTCACACGAGAAGGCCCAGTTGTGCGCCTCTCTCCAGAGTGTACGGCCTCCGCAGGAACTTACATGCTGTGCTCTCCCCGGGACAGGAAGGCTGCTCTAAGCAGGAACAGAGCTGTGTTGAAACAGTCGGGCTAATGGTAAACTTGACAAATCGAAGGAACAACAGATAACCAGGTGGGGATGCCTCCGGGCTGGTAGGGCTGGCGAGCAAGATGGAACCACACTGGGAAGGCCGGTGGGCCACCCTCCTCCCACGACCCCGAGGACCCCCCCACACCTGAGTCACGGGCCCCCTGAGGCTGTGGGAGGCAGGACTGACTACCATACAAACGTTACTAAAAGGCCCAAATATTTTATTCAGCATTAATGAAAACATAATTCCAATCAGGGGGCCCCAAGCTTTAACGGGAAGCAGTTGTTAGGAAAACAAGACATCCTGAGAACAGAAAGTGCTAAGCTAGCCCTTACTGTTCTGTCCTGAAGACAAGGAGACAGGGTGTATGCCTTCCCCTCCTGAAAAACCCAGCATTTGCCAGAAGTCAGGATGGGGTGAGGACCCAGCTCATCCACCCAGTGCATCCGGTCTTGTCATTCTAAACTCAAGATGTATTTACCAAAAATCACGCCCAATCTGCCACGTTAACTACAGAAGTGGGTTTTATAACTTTAACTGCCCATAACATTCACTTGGGGTAAGAAACTGTATTGACTCATTTGTGTTTGTTCTAGAAAACCAAATTTGCTCATCAACTTTTTATGTAACATTTAACCTACGAACTATGATCTTTTACGGCTCCCAGACCCAATTCCAGAGTGGGGGGTAGGGTCCCCCCACAACACCAAGCTATTCGCAGATACCAGCAAGAATTCAACTCACTTCTGGCACCGTCTACCCGAGACAGCGCCAGACCCCACAGGTGATGGGCTCAGTCCCCAACGCTGCCCCACACACATTCAGGCGCCAGCCAGGAGCCCCAGGCTGTCACCTTTGCTTTATCTGCTTACAGATGGCAGGTTCCAACACCTTCCTCCTTAGGTTCTTTTCATTCGCTAGAGCGGCTCACAGAACTCAGGGAAACTGTTAGTCATGTTTACCAGTAAAGGATACAATAAAGGATGCGAATCTACAGCTAGATGGAAAAGGAAGGGGGCGTGGGGCTACCATGCCCCCGGAGGGCCTCCTGTCCCCAATCTCCATGTACTCACCAACCTGGAAGCTCTGTGATCCCGTCCTCAGGGGATTTTAGGGAGCTAGAGGTGGGAGCTAGGGGTGGGACTGGGAGTTTCAACCCAAGAATCACAGGACTGGTTCCCCTGGCAACCAGCCCTGGGGAGGGGTCTAAAGTCTCCATTAACATAACACAAAACACCCTCTGGCCCTTTGCTACCCAGGAGTCCAAGGGTCTGGGGAGCAGGGAGCCCGAAGCCATGAACAAAGACCACATCCATATGAGAAATACAGTTTGGTCATCTGAATGACCAATCTGTGTATCTTCTAAATCCCGATAAGGCATGTGACTGTTACCTAATTGAGGTGTAATCAACCCCACCAAGAGGAGACACCTGACATAACCTCCTGAAGTTAGAAAGACCTATCTGTTCTTCCCGGCGAGCAGAAGCATTTTACAAGCTGATACAGTCTCAAGTTTGCATGAGGCGATGCTACAAAAACGCCCCATCATCAAACCCGCCCAGGGCCCTGGTGTGCAGCTCCCTGTGGCCATCACTTGAGGCTGGGGCTCCAGGGAGCAGGTCCCTGATGGCTCGTGCGGGGTGCGGGTGAGCTCAGGCTCAATGAGAACCACGCTCAACGAGAACCACGGAAACCCCAAAGGCACAGGCAGGTGAAAACCCCCTTTGAACTTTCCCAAAGTAGCAGGTGAGCCTGGAAGAGTTCCCAACAGGAACGGGGTGGACTGAGATGCAGTTACTTTTCAGACACAAATGCCCTTAGAGGTATGTGTGCATGACTGCAGGCCCCATGACCAGTACTGGGGACCCTGTGGGCAATACTGAGGACATCCATGGTGAGTACTGAGGACCCCTATGAGGAGTACTGGGGACCCCCCAATGGGAAATACTGGGGATCCTCATGACAAGCACTGGGAACCCCCACCAGGAGCACTGAGGACCCCATGTGAGGAGCACCGGGGGCCCCCACCAGGAGCACTGAGGACCCCATGTGAGGAGCACCGGGGGCCCCCACTAGGAGCACTGGAAGCTGAGCTGCAGGATAATCTCTGCCAGGGGGTGCGGAGGTTCCGAGAGCAACTGCAGGACTGGCTCCTTCACGTCAGGACAAGAAACGCACGATCTGGGCGGACTGCGCCATCCGCTCAGTCAGAGCTTGTCCTTAGCAGAAGAGGGTCACGCACGGGCAGCTCTGTTCTGGGCCACGGCGCACTGTTCACCCAGCGCAGCGGGCTCAGACACTGCCTCACACCCTGGAGACCACCTGTCCCGCCCTCCACCGCCCCACCTCTGGCAGCCGTTCCGACGGCCACGCACAGATATATTTGCTCCTACGTCCAGCCAGTCCAGCCTTAGTAAGGGGACACACATGCAGTTTCTGGAAGCAAAGCCCGAGCTCCCCATGTACGGAGGTGGCTGGCTCTCAGGAATACCTTGTCCCAGGACACCAGCGGGGGTGGATGCTCCAGTCCTGCGTCTTCTTTCCCACGTGTCAGCGCACCCGGAGGACGGCTCACCTTCTCAGTGCTCCTAAAAGGCTCGGGATTAGCGCAGACCTCTAGAGAAAAAGGAAAAACCAGGTCTGAAGACTGCAATGTGCAGCCAGGAGACGGCACATCCTGCATGCCGTGAGCAAAAGTCACACTCGGGTTAATGCCACCTGCCTCCCGTGGGGTCATGGAGTCGGGTGCCTGTGGGATCTGCCTCTGAGTGGGGGCCGTGCCCACGTTTGGTACCTCTTCTGTTTCTAACTCACTAATACAGTGTCTCGGAGGTAAGCCAACGCCAGGCAACGTCAGGGAGCTCCCAGGCCAGAGCCCACGCTCACAACCGCACCCAGAGGGCCATCCCTCTCTCCTCCAGGGCTCAAGGCTTCCAAATCAGGGAATTGGGCACAAAACGGAGGGAACCACAGTCCCAAAGACCAGGCAGGGATCTGCTGGGCCAACGTGAAAACCAGTAAGACGCCCCAAAGTTTAAGAGCCAGGATGCTCCCACAGGAGGCCTCTGGACGTGTCCTGCTCAGCTCCCGGGGCCAGCCAGGCCAGCATCCACCTGCCTCGCCTGCTGGGAGCAGATGGAGCAAGCGTTAGAAAGAAGGCCACAGGCCACAGATGGAATCACTCAAGCCAAGTCAGCAAACCAGGGCTTCATACGTAACCTAACTGCGCCTCCAGCCTCCCCCAAAAGCTGTCTTAACAGTCAGTCAGGAATTTCCGGGTCAGCATCAGTGATGTAATCTGTCACGAGGCCCCCTCAGCCCCCGCCAAAGGAAGATGAGGTGACCCACCTAATGAGACCCCCTGCCCTTCCCCTAAGGGAAGGTGACCTTGCCTGGAACAATCCTCGCTTGTCCTTTGCTAATAATTTCCTCGTCCCACCATCCTTCCTATAAAAATCTCCCATTTTGCACTATGCCTGAGAGCATATCTCCTCTTGCTGGATGGGATGTTGCCAGAGTCATGAATTGCTTAACAAAGCCAATTAGATCTTCACACTTACTCGGTGGAACTTCTTTTTTAAGCCATCTCTGCACCCAACGCAGGGCTCGAACTCGTGACCCCGAGATCAAGAGTCACACGCTCCACCGACTGAGCCAACCAGGCGCCCTGGAGTTTTGATTTTCAACCCAAGAATTGCACACGGTTTAAAACCATTGAAGCGGGCGCCTGGGTGGCTCAGTTGGTTGAGCGACTGCCTTCGGCTCAGGTCATGATCCTGGAGTCCCTGGATCGAGCCCCGCATCGGGCTCCCTGCTCGGCAGGGAGTCTGCTTCTCCCTCTCCCACTCCCCATTTGTGTTCCCTCTCTCGCCGTGTCTTTCTCTGTCAAATAAATAAATAAAATCTTTAAAAAAAATAAAAAATAGAAAATAAAAATAAAACCATTGAAGCGGATGCCAGGTTCAAGGGTGTCTGCGATGCCACTTTCTCTAGTCCTGCAGATGCTTGGAAACGTCCACAATCAAAAGCTAAAGGAAGTATTTCTACGGAGCCCTGGCCCATCACAGAGCCTGGGACCCTTTACCTTTACCTGGAGACACGCAGCCCCCAGAGCAGGTCCCCAGAGCAGGACTGGGATGTCGGGTGGAAGGGAGGGTGTGCTCTGAGTTGGTTTCCCTCTGGGCCCCTCCAACACCCAGCCCCTGGCTTCCATCAGCCGCATCACCACTGGACGCAGGAAGCCAAGCTGTGGGTGCTGACGCCTAGCCACCAGAGCCCGCCGTCCCCAGCGCCGTCCCCAGCGCCCCCCAGGCAGTAACACTGACCTTCAACCTCCCCAACCTCCCAGGACGACATCCAGTCCGATTTAAATATTTTGAGTCAACACCACTATTTACTATCAAGACTCCAGTGGATTTGTACCTCATGCTAGTAAAAGGCGACCCAAATTAACCTACAAGCCATGTTCCTGAGGCTTCTTTAAAAATACGCTGAGTGAGGGGCGCCTGGGTGGCTCGGTCGTTAAGCGTCTGCCTTCGGCTCAGGTCATGATCCCAGGGTTCTGGGATTGAGCCCTGCATCGGGCTCTCTGCTCAGCGGGAAGCCTGCTTCTCCCTCTCCCACTCCCCCTGCTTGTGTTCCCTCTCTCGCTGTCTCTCTCTGTCAAATAAATAAATAAATTCCATTCCCCACAATGTTCACATAAGAATCACGAGGGTTAGTTTTGTGTTGGATTCAGTATGGATGTCAGAGCCCTGCTCCTGCCAACACACACACCAGGTACATCCACCTTGCTAGTATTTAAAGCTCCTCATGTCTGCCAAGGGCATGGCCCGAGTGGAGAACTCAAATATTCCTTCGACCTGAAGTAACACTGGAAATTAAGTTTCAAGCAACCATTTAAGATTTTTATTTTAAAATATTAATAATGGAAGTATCGTCCTGTGTTAGCACGGGGGAAACCCCAGCACTGTGGCCATGAAGCATCCCCTCGCCGCTAACCTGGGCACCCCCATCACGTGGCTCCACAGGATCCCCCCGCAGACACCGTGGTTCTCAAGGTACAGCCCCTGGACCGGCAGCAGCCCCCTCCCAGACCCCCGGAGGCAGAATGTCCGGGGCAGGCCCCATAATCTGGTTTCAATGAGCCCCCCAATGAGTCTGATGCCCTCGAGTTTGGAGATCCCAGGACAGGTGGGTAAGGAAGGGTCTGGGTCCAGACAGGAGTTCCGAAGCCCGAAGTGTCCCTGACTGGCAAGCTCGGGGCAAGCGGCCCAGTGTCTTTTATTCCATACTTCCTCACCAGAAACGGGGCTAGGGCGGCCCTTCCCTGGAGGTGTGGGCTCGGGTGGACTCAGGGCTGTGGCCTTTGCTGGGATCTCCGCACAAGGAGCCCCAGTCAGCGGCTCTGGTCCCAGCTCCCCTTCCCGGGCCCTTACCGAATGGCACTCCATCGGAGGCTCTCGGGAGTGCGGCGCCACCGAAGGACCAGAAGCAGGCGGCCCAGACGCACCTAATGGGGTGGGAACGAACAAAGGGGTGAATAAAACGAACAGTTTTATTCACAGACAGCCTGTGCCCTCTCTTCCGTCCATATCTGTACTTTGTGCCCAAACGAACGAAGGACGCAGTTGGCCGCACACTGATGGAAAGTTCCTTCTATGGTTTTTTGACTGTGTTTTCCAAGTGTGGGGCCTGGTCTCAAACCGTGACTTGAAACAGATTGCTCATCTTACTATTAAAACAGCCTCCCAGGTGCCTGGGGGGGTCAGTTAAGTGTCTGACTTCAGCTCAGGTCATGATCTCAGGGTCCTGGGATCGAGTCCCACATCGGGCTCCCTGCTCAGGGGGGAGCCTGCTTCTCCCTCTGCCCCTTCCCCCCACTCATGCTCTCTCTCTCTCTCGCAAAAATAAGTAAAATCTTAAAAAATAAAAATTAAATAAAAAATATAGTAAAACAGCCTCCCTCCCTTCCCCTACCTGCTGTGGCCTCTCAGGGCCAGGGGCACCCACATCTGCGTCCACAGGGCCGCTGGCCTTCCAGAAAGATCCATGTGCAGTGAATCAAATAGCCCTGAACCGAGGTGCAGGGACTGGGGTCTTGACCAGACACGGCGTGCCATTCGGGGATGCTACCCAGGCCCACCGCCCCCTCCAGGGCCCCATGCATCTGCACTGCAGGTGTTAATCCTGTTCCCGAGGCTGGGGCTCGCCTCCCCGTGAGAACACGTGCAGACTTTGCAGCAAGCGGTTTCTTACCTCTCTGTGCGCCTGCGAAGCGGGGAGGGTATACACTTTAATTTAAGCAAGGACTTCTGCAAAGGGAAGACTATTTTTACGAAACCAGCTTCTTGATGCAATGACCAGGTAGCTGCCAGCAGAGGGCAGACGAGGACCCCTTATGGAGACGGGCGGGGGTGGGGGGGACCGGGGAGTTCTGACAAATGGGGACGGTCCCGGGCTGAGGGCCTCTGTTCAGCTGCTGAGTGAGTCACCCGAAGGGTCTCCTTCCCACCCCTGACCACACCTATCTCCCACAGGCCAGGGAACTGAGAAAAGGAAAAAGCAGAAACGAGACTGCTTGGAACGGTGCACATCCTACAGCAAAACTAGAGGGACTTCTGCGAGGATGGGGGGGGCGCGGGGGGCGGTGCAGATCAGACCGGGAAGGCCCCAGGGGACCTCTACCCACTGCAGGCGCCTGCCCCCCACGCAGATGGAATCAGTTAGTGGCCATCGAAGCTCCTCACGAGGAGCCACCAAGACTCCACAAGCACCAAGAACGAGAGCTTCCGCTCCAGAGCTGGGCCGGCAGCCGAGCCCAGGACCCCACGGGGGCTCTGACTCTGACTGCACCACCCCCACCTGCCTGGCCTTTCTCCGCGGGCGGGGGCGAGGGCCGGAGAGGCACAGGGACTCACAGAAGGTGGTATGGGGGACATTTCTGCTGATCAGCTCTATCAAGGAAAACCTACACATGCCCAAAGCTGTAAGACCCCCAATGTGAACAGACACAGCAGCGGGGAGAGCAGGAACCCCCCATGTGAACAGATGCACCGGGGGGGCGGGGAGATCGGGGACCGCCCCCTGTGAACAGAGGCACCAAGGCAGAGAGCAGGACCCCCCATGTGAACAGACGCACCAGGGAGAAGAGCAGGACCCCCCATGTGAACAGACATACCAGGCGGGAGATGAGAGACCCCCTGCCATGTGAACAGATGCACCAGAGGGGAGATCAGGGACCCCCCCATGTGAACAGATGCACCGGGGGGAGAGCAGAGACCCCCCGGCCAACATGTGAACAGACGCACCTGGCGGAAGAACAGAGGAATCTGCATCTGGCCAGGCCCTGGGGGGAAATTGCCAGAAGCGCTATCTATCCGCTTTGCCTTTTTTGCCTTTAGTTCTTTCCCCGTGTTTGTTCCTTCGGTGGCTGGGCTAGGAGTCTGTGCCCCGGGAACGCCCCCTGCTAAGGTCCTTCAACAGGATCAACCCCCCACCACCTCCTGGGCAAGAGCCGCCCATCACAGAATCCTCAGAGGCCGTGGATGTCCCGTGCCTCCGGGTGGTTTCCAAGGGAGGGACCCTGCCTGTGAGCCCTGTGGCTACAAGGGGACCACGGGTCCTATGAGGAAGAACTCGGGACTGCGAGGGTCAGAGATCACGCGCACATGGCACAGTTTCACACATTCACAGACACGAGCACACACACACACAAGCACACGTGTGTAATCACACCCGTGTGCACACTCACAAACAGGCCAGCGCACGCCCATGATGGATACACAGAAGCACACACACACACAGGCAAACACACATGGGCAAATACACAAACACGTTAAGCCTAACTCCGTGGAATACTCCTTTTGAAAGAAAAAGTCCCGAGTGCACCCTTGAAAATACAGCTTATCAAAGTCCCTGAGACCAGCGCCGCTCACCTCTCCGGATCATCAGAAACGCCTTTCAGGGATCCCTGGGCCCTCGGGACCGAGGTCCTTCCCGGTGTCACTGGGTCCGGGCTCTGGCCGCAGCAGTCAGCCCGCTGGCTTCCCCCTGCGTCCCCTGGAAGACAGTGGTCGGGGGGGAGCTTATGCTCATACCCGGACATCCGTCCCACATGGGGGAGCGGAAACCCTGCCAATAATACGCTCCCCACCGAAAAGTTTGCTTCCCTAATACTTCCACAGAAAGCTTCTCTTATTAAGTGCAGGGCTCTCTGTGAGTCGGTCTGAACCGGGCCAGCACTCCAGGGGAAGAGGGCGTCTGGCGGCAGAGAGTCAGAGAAACCCCAGCACCCACAGCGGACACCATGTCAGGGAGGAGGACTGACGGGGGACCGTGGCCCCTCGGCGCCGCCCTGTCCCTGCTCCCACCTGCGCCCCACCGCTGCTCACCATTCCCGGGGCTAGCCTCGGGATAAAAGTCTCTCTTCTTCATCTATCTGTCAATTTCCTTAATTCTTTATGTTGACGTTCTAATTGAATAGGGATTTTACAAAAGTGAGTTTTATTTCGTGTTTTCCCTAGAAAACTAGACCACTTTTCTGTCTGCTCCAGGAGTGTTTATGGGTGCGCAAGGCCCTGGAGAAGAGGGGGTGCCACGTGGGGGCACGTTTGGTGGCAGAAGCTGGTTCCCAGGTGGGGAGGGTGGGAGGGTCCTGGGAGGAAGACTAAGGAGGGTGCCAGTTCCCGGAGCAGATTTCTCACAGTCCTGTGATTTCTAGAGTGTTGCTGGGGCCCTATGATCGGGCAGGTGAGTACATAGGGCCTGGAGCCCCTGCTGGGTTCAGGGCCTGCACGCCCGCCCCCTGGCCTCCCCAGCGCCTCCAAGCCCCCTTCGGCTCTTCTCTGCGGGGAAACTGTACTTTCCAGCTTTACCACTAAAGGCTTTCAAATGAACTGTGCACACAGGAAGGATCCACTGCAATCAAATACCCACCGAGCTGGCAAACAAAGCCCTTCTCCAAAGCTCTGCAGCTGTCACCTTCCTGGGGGGATATGAAGGCTCACCTCCACCACCCCGAGCTGGCATTAGGCAATACGCTCCTGGGTGTTCCCTCCTGGGTGGGCCCCAGGGTCCGGGGTTGAAGTTCCCAATATGCTGGGACACAATAAGGAGCCAAGCAGTGACCCACAGAGAAGAAATGTCCCTGCGGCGTCCCACACGCCATAGCCGCCTGGGGCTGAGTTTCATTAAAATAAGATTCCATGTCTCCATCACGTTAGCCACGTTTCAAGGGTCAGTGTGGGACACAGAACATTCTGGGTGCCAGGAGACCCTGCAACCAGTGGGGGGCTGTGGGCCAGGCCGCCCTGGGAACAGGAAGCGTGAGGACGCAGGAACGCCACGGAGGTGAGGGTGGCCCGCTCTGCAGCAGATGGGACAATGTCATAGGAGCTTTTAGGACAGATGCTCCGGATGGAATCAGTTAGTGGCTTTAAGAAACGGACATCGAAGCTCCTCACGAGGAGCCACTACGACTCCGCCGGGAGTCACCTACCTTCCTGGAGGCTTCTCCCCACAACTTCCCTGCACCAGGACTGAACCCCTGGGAGAACCTTCCAGAAGGCAAAGTACCCAATACAGCCTTCCAATCTTCTGTGGCTTTTGCTAAATTTCAATGAATAAAGGCCACCTATTTAGAATTTTTTTTAACTACAAATTCGTATTTGGGATTTAATGCCCAGTGCACAAGGGCAGCATGGTCTACACACCGTCCACCTCAGTGCAGACCCGGGTTCTGCTGTGACAGCATGACTCCCTACCCCCTCCCTGCCCCTGGATGGAGTTTAAGCTGGGCTCACACCTGGCACATGACTCCTACCCTCATGTGCCTTCTGCGCCCAGAGGCCCCACACACTCACTGTCCTCTTTAGATGCCCCAAGCCTCCCCCACCAGCACACACAGCATCAGAGCGGGGGTGAATTCGGTAATTGTGTTGCAGGAAAGGTGAGGGGAGCTGCTAAGATGTTGGTGGTGGAGACTTACCTTCCCTTGAGCTGACCCCAGGAAAGGGCTGCAACAAGAAGAGCAGGGGCAGGACTCGCAGGAGCACCCTCCAGCCCGGACCCCCACAGACCGCTCCCATGGGCCTCCTGCTCGCACCCCAAACCGTGGCAGGCACCCACAACGGGCCTGTCTCACCCGACAGCTCTCCCCTGTCCCAGCAGCAGAGGGCCTGGCCCTTAGCACCTTGCCCATCGGCCAATAGGGAGCTTGCTAGGTGGGGGAACTAGGGTGTCACCCACCCATTCCCCGCCCCCCCCACCGCTGCCCTCCCCCCATCGAGGCCTAGGGGCATCCGCCCCTCAGAGGAGCCGTCCTACCTGGTGTGAACGTGCAGCGGAAAGTGTAGGTCCAGCCAGGGAGGCACCGTATGAAGTGGGTGAGGGTGACAGCGAGGGGGCGCCCTGCATTCCCAGCAGAGGCCAGGACAGGACGCTGGCAAAGCCCTTTTCCAGGTATGAGAAACATCTGCTACTCCTGCCGCTAGAAGAGCGACCGTCCTACACACTCAAACACTCGCTGAGTCAGTATGCAGCACCTGTCCCTCTAGAATCTCCTCTTCTCCCCACGGGCTTCAAAAGAAAATTAAATATCCATAAACCGGTATTTAAACACCCTCATAAGTGATCAAGCCCAAATGCCTGGGGCGCTCTGGTTGGGGGGGGGGGGTAGGGCTGCCAACCTGATGGCCGGATCTGGTTCCTAATTGTTCTCCCTCCTTCTCCCTCTCCTACCCCCTCCCTCCTCCCTCTTCTTCCCACTCCCTCCTCCTACCTCTTCTCTCCCCCCTCTTCCCTCTACGACCTCCTCCCTCCCTTCTTCTCTTCCACCTTCCTCCCTTCTCCTCTCCCCCTCTACCTCTTCTTCCCCTCCTCTTCCTTCTCATCCCCCCTCCCTCCCTCCCCCTCCTCCCTCTTCTACCCCCTCCCTTTCCCCTCTCTATCTCTTCTCTCCCCCCTCCCTACTCCCCCCTCCCTCCCCCCCTTCTCCCCCACCCCTTTCCCTCTCCTTCTCTGCAAAGTCACAGGGACACTGACAGGACACAGATCATCACAGAAGTCATTATTCAGCACTGAAGACTTCAGTGATCACTTTGATTTTTCTCTTGCAAAATACATTATGAGCAGGAAAATAACACAAGCACTTTTGCATTCACCTTGTTCCAAGGCAGTCATTAAGAAAAGCACAACACACAGATTGGGGGGATTTCATAGGGTCCACAGTACACACTGAGCAGGGGAGGACTGCTGGTGGCACCCCCGTCCTGCGTGGGCCCTGCCCGCTGGTCTCTTTTCTCCTTCGACCTTCTATCTGGAGTAGCTTCTCCCTGAAATCTACACCCATCAAAGCTATTATTCCAGATAACCGATATATTATAAAATAGAAATAAGATCACCTTTGGAAGCCTTTGCTATGTCCGACCACTCAGGCCACATGATGTAGGTCAAACACTGCGTGTGCTCCTTCAAGAGGCTTCAGGACACGCCCCTGTCCCGGGCCCTCTGGGCAGGGGCCCCTCTAAGCTTCTGGAAGCTCCTGCACAGCCGAGAGCCACCACTGACTCTCCGGGTCACTTCAGACATGTCCCCTATGAAGGGAGGTCCCCTGCGTCCCCAGGAGCAGTTGAGCCACCAAACACCCCCCAAAGCACCCTGAGCGTGAGGTGACAAGCCGGCACACTCCAGACATTGGTGGAGCCCATGCTGCAGGATCTGGGCCAGGGCGTGAAGGTGAGCAGGGGGCACGGCCCCCACCTCCTTGCAGGCTTGCCCCCAGTGAGAGGAGCAAGACCAAGGGACAAAAGCAGGAGGGGACGCCCTCGCCCCAGTCCCACTGTCACCCTCCCCGCTCCTCCTGCTGGCTGAGGGTGGGGAAGCCCCCACCCAGCAAACCAGACCTGGGGTTTCCCTCCCTAAGGAGGACAGAGGGGTTCCGGCCACCCTCTGCTAGGAGTGCAGCGCTGTGGTCAGGGTGTGCTGGGAAGCGTTGACCAGACCCTCCTGGGCGCCACTGGGCAGGCCCACGAGGACCAGTCTGGGTTCTGGTTTCTAACCCTCCTCCACCACTCAGAAAATGCCTGAGGGCTGCACTTCCCTTCAACCCCACAGAGGCGGCCTCTCTGAGATGCTAAGGCCGGGACCGGACGGGGTTGCAAAGCCGGCGTCTCCCCATGTCTCCCTGCGTCTCCCCGGGTCTCTGATGGAACCAGGGCTCACTCAGCAGGGCTCGGGGAGGGGGCCCCATCCCCGTGCTCCCAGGGGTCTTCCCTCTGGGCATCACAGATGTGCGAAGCCCCCCCCCCCCCCCCCAGCCCGGTAGCCTGGGCCCCAGCGGCTGTCATGCTCTCCTCACCACGCACTCGGGCTAGCCCGGGGTTGGCTCCTTCGCAGGCCGGGACGCAATCATTCTGCAGCGCACTGTTACCTCGTTGACGCACGACTCAGCGACTCAGTGCTGTGACCCTCCTGTGATTTCAACACGACTCGTGAGAGTTTACTTTTCTGCTCAGGAAAGGACACGCGCGAAGATGAAGAGTCTCAAGGCCAATGGTGAGGAAACTGCCTTTGCCAGCGATTACGGACTGCATTCAGATAATAAATACTGTGACTCAGTCCCTAAAAATAATTTATTTTTTTGTAACAAAACCGATTGTAAGAGTTTCAGAAGATACTTACGTTTACAAAGACTGAAATGAAACGTTCACAAATAATCAGGTTTAAGCGCTGGTGTATATTTTTCCAACCTTTTTCTATCACCATACACGTGATCATTCTCAGAACCGGAATCCGACGGTAACACACCCGAACCACACATCATAAACACTGCGCCACATCAGTACGCTGTTTCTGTAACGTTACTTTCAGAGCAGGAAATACCGGCAGGCGACAGACTATTTAACAAATCCCCTAGGGATTCATACTTAGACTACTTCAGGATTTTTTAGTACAAGAATACCAGAACACCCTTGATTATAATCTCTGTGGAAATTCCTATAATCAGAAGTATTGGGTTGAAGGGCACACCGGACTTTTTACGGCTTTCCACACCCAGTCAATACCCAACCGGACCCCAGGGTGTCTGTGGGGTTAATGTAGCCTCTCATCCCATCTGGACAGACTTCCTGCCTCCTGGCTCAAGGAGGACACTGAGAAGCTGAAAAACCCACAGGGGCTCGGGCTTTCTTTCAGACCCCCCACTGGAATCCACATTCAAGGACACGATTGTGTCTTTTCACAATGCAGCCGCGCCCATTGGGCGACATCCACCAAGAACAGGAATGCCACTCAGCGCCTTCACCACCTGGACAGAACCACGCTTCCAGCCCAGGAAAACACGGAGGCCAAGTGCCATGGTCGCTGGAGTAGGTCTTTGCCGGGCCCGGGGGACCCGGGAGGAGGGTGACGCACCGGGTCAGGGATTCTTAAACACGTCTGAGCCTGAGCACCGGGGACAGCCCCATACAGTCACAGCGAGCAGAGCGTGTCTCTAAAGTGCAGGACGCGGGCGAGAGACCTTGGCACTGGGAGGTGTTAGTCTTGAAAATACGTTACCTGTTCAAATTATACTCATGTGTCTAAGCTGAGCTAACAGACCTTCACCATGGTGCACTGCTCAGTACAGCAGCACGGTGGCTTCCCTAAGCCCGTGGCGGGGGGCCATCCTCGGTCAAGGCTCCAAGAGGCAGAGGCCCAGGCCAGCATGAAGCAGGGAGTGCTGCCGAGAAGCAGAAACAGACCCCCCCACACACCCT
The DNA here is from genome assembly GCF_011800145.1 of Mirounga leonina. Taxonomy (NCBI): domain Eukaryota; kingdom Metazoa; phylum Chordata; class Mammalia; order Carnivora; family Phocidae; genus Mirounga; species Mirounga leonina. The sequence goes on from NW_023270498.1 coordinate 2,273,547, forward strand.
GACCCCCAAGGACGGCCTGCGTGGCCATGCGCACACGGAGACCCGGGCTATCCCTAAAACCATCACAATCAGGTATTGTTTAAACAAACAATACATAAATCAGAGGAAAATTACATGTGGTTTTAGGACATTTTAGAAATTGCAAGCGAAGCTGCTTTCCTATAGCAGAGTTATAACGAAGATCCTCTTCCCAGACTCATGAAATGATTGGTGGACACTGAGTCTGAAACGCAGGACTCATTATTCCGGCCACGCAGCGGAGCCTGGAGGGTTACTGATCAAGTCAGATGCCTGGATCCTAGTCCCATCCCTGCCACGGGCCGTGTGGCCCCGGGCAGGCCACGAAATCCACTCTGCCAAATAAAGAATCCATGTTGCAGAATCTCAAGTATCTGTGCAACTCTGGCTGGACAGACCTGGCCCACAACACCGGACGCCCAAGGACAGGATGCCAAAAATACGCAAGCTACGCGCTGGGGCAGAGAACCGAGACACACCGCGCCAGACAGGCGAAGAGGTGGGCCATTTTACCACTAACTTATACTAAAACCAGTGTTTTATTTCATTATACATTAAACATCATTTAAATAATCAGAAGGAACCAATTTCCCAGATTGGTAACAGACTACTACATTTTCTTCAACCAAAAAAAAAAAAATTTATAAACTATTTTCAGACCTTGCTTCATTGAACATCATGACTTCTAAGTTTTACCGCTACAGTCAAAGAGAGGAGAGAGGCTTGACAATTAAAACGGTATGCTGGCTTTCAAGAGTTACCTGAACAAATATTATATCTTATGTGAACTCCCGTTGATAAGCATCCGAAGATGGGCTCAAATGCTGGTTCTGGTTTGACCACGTACTCAGAAAAGGCCACAAAAGAATCTTCCACTTGTGCAGATTTCCCCCTTCTTCCTCTTACCCTAGGCCACAGCCTCACTGCTCGGCTCTGTCACGGGAGTTAAGACACTGTTCACAGTGTCCATCCACAGGGCAGAGGAGACTCCCCCACCATGGGATGTGATGGGACAGGCCATGGGGGATGAGAAAGCAGACCCAGCAGAGCACAGGCCGGCTCGCAAACAGACACACAGACGTGGTCTCAGCCCTGAACACAGGCTCACGGAGCTCTTCTCTGCCTAAATGCACGGGTGTGCTTTCCAGAATGACCGAGCGCTGCACGTGGAAGACAGGGGTGGTAAAGACCGTAACTGGGGGCCCACACAGGTTTCAGGAACCCTGGCAGGTCCGGCAGCTGAGCCCAGGGGCTCTGGCCTTCACGTGGCGCAGTCGGACACCCCTGGACAGCCCCCCTGCTGCTCTGGGTGACCTCTGCGTGCCCAAGGCAGCAGGAGGGCAGCCCTGGCCAGTTATCAGGCTCCGAGGAGCAGAGCCAGAGTTGGGCAGTGTCTGGGAGCCTCAACCTACCTGAAGTCTGGATAAATACATGCTTTTGTCCCCATTTTCCATTTCTTGACAATAAAACAGACACGAGAACAAAGAAGTCACATAAAGTAGTATGTTTATCCAACTATCTTTCGTGAACTCAATTTTTAGCTAAAATACCATGGAGGGAAGAGAAGGAAAATGTACAGACGTGCGTGGCCGTGAGGACACATCGCTCCCGGGCCACGAGTTGGTCTAGGAGAAAGCCGGGATGAAGTACTGCAGGGAAACATCTTCATGGAGCAAATCAAAATGGACAATCTTGTTACTGACAATGTCTGCGGAGAGAAGAAAACCTGTCACCACGAAGACCCCTCTCACTGAGCCCCTACGTCGTCTCCTGGAGCCCGGCCTCCTCGTGCTCCGCTCCCTGCCGCGGGACCGGCCCACAGGCAGGGGGGACAAGGCCCAGGACTTGGGTGAAAAGGCCCCATTTACTGAAATCAGGATCCTTCCAGGAAAATGCAGTTTCCCACCCAAGAGCAACCTAAATGTGCAGAGAAGGCCCAGCACTAGGGCCCACCTCCCCTGGGGGACAGATGTGGTGTGTGCCAAGGTGTAGGAGGGGTGCATGTCACGCCAAGGCCCAGGTCGGGCACTGTGCAGGGTGAAGGGCAAACTTCCCAGGGGGCCGCTCGGTTCAACAGCAGTGAGAGGTGGGGGCGGGAGTGGCGCAGGGAGCCAAGGGCAGGCTGCTCTCCAGGCCTCCGAGGCCAGCAGCTGGGACCACATGGAGCCCATTAGGGTGGGCCAGGCCAAGTGCCAGGCCAAGGAGGGACTGGTCCCAGGGGACGGGGGGTGGGGAAGGGGCACAGCACCAGCAGAAACACCCCCCAGGAGAGGCAGCGGGTGGAGATGGAGGGTGTAGGGCAGTGACCCCAGAGGGGGTGGGGGCAGTGGATCGGACACCTGGAGGATGCCACCCCAGGGGCAGAAACTACAGGCGGGAAAGGATAGGAGAAATCCAAATCCAAATTTTGCTGTCACAATCTCCTGGTCCATCTCTGCCACTTTTGGGGACCCCTAAGTCCCCTTTCTGAGGGCACCAGGAGCTCAGCTGGCCACCTGGCCCAGAACCAACAAGGCCCTCTGTCCTCAGTGGTCCACGAGGGCGTGCTCAAGGGCAATGCCACCCCACCACTGGGCTTTCGCTCTGCACAGGGCACGGCTGGGTTACACTGGGGCCACTCGAAGGGCTCGCCAGGACCACAGCCAGCAGCCTGTCTGGAGCTCGTCAGCAGATGGGGGGACCGTCTTCAGCCTGCGCAGACCCCACGCTGAGGTGCAGCTCCTACCCTCAGCCCCAGGAACAGGCAACAGGCCAGGCCAAGGGTTCTCAGGATGCAACACACGGGGACATCGGTACCTGCCCCAGGACCCAGCTATTCCAGCGTCTCCATCCCTAACCTGGGCCCTCTGTCCACACACCACCTCCTGTGCCCCATCAGCCCATCTAGTGCCTTCTGGACGCGCTAACTGCCCTCCCGTGATCTGCTTCGCTGTGTGTCTCTCCTTCTGGAGGGCTGTCGTTCCTTGGCACGGGGCCCTAGAATTCTCTATTCCTTGTCTTGAGTGCTGGCAATCTGCCAACGGTCGGGTGCACACCTGGGCTGTCCTCAGCTCCACTCCCCGGCTGAGTGCTCAGCCTGACAGTTCTTCCATGAAAGGTGGAGCTCCCTCTTGGTTGCCAAGGAGACAGAAAAAGCCTTAAAAAGTTCGGGGGCGAGTAAGCCCTTCCTCATGTGTCAATAAGTGACGAGAGCCAAGAGGCAGGTGCACAGCCAAGTTAGATAGGGCCAACCCCGATCAAGGGACCACTGTGAAAAATCAGGAGGCGAGAGAAAGCCAGACGCCCAGATATGGGACAACTGCAGGAACCACTCAGGTTTAGACCCAGAAAGGCAACAAAGGCAGAGCAGGGGACCTTCAGTCCAAGCCCAATTTATGGGGTCAGGGGCTCCTTGTGTCAGGTCAGACCAACAGGGCAGGACTGGACGATCAGCACCCGTTCTCCAGAAGCTCCTCCCCAGGTACAGACGCCCACACGACGGCCAGGTGAGGCAGCCACAGCCCCGTGCCAAGCCAGCGCGGCGGAGGGCCACCAGGCGCTGCTGAATCCAGGAAAACCCAGACCCCCACCGGCCCTAGAGCACTGGGTCCCTGCGGCTGAGCTGTGTCTGCACTATGAGACCGCATACCGCCGCGAGTCTGCCTCTGATTACGGAATCGGAAACGTGAACAACGATCCCCGCGTACTCACTGCACACGGCCTTCGTGGGATTCACTTGCTGCCCAGCGAGGAACTGCAGGAGCTTCCGGATGTCTATGTGCACCTCAGCCATCTGCTCTGGGTCTCTATCCCGAGAGGCGTCTTCAGAGGCTACAAAGACATGAACAGCTCGGGACGAGACAGGGAAGCTGGGGCAGCGTGATGACAGCTGAAATGAATGATTTGTTTCCGCTGGCTGGCGCAGCCTGGAGACCCACCAAGGTGTGAACACCGTCATGGCCAAGCAAGCAGGTAGCAAGTCCTTCTAAAACACTAGGCAAATTCCCAGCGAATCTTCCTTTACAGTGTCCTGCAATATGACCCACTCTCCCCATTTTCGTCCAAGACACCGGTCCCTATTAGTACCCTGGAACGTACTGAGGAGCAGGACCACACAGAGCTGACCCAAGACCACTCCTTTGAAAGGAGAATGAAAAGAAAGAAAAGATCCTTTTGACCCCGGGCAAGCATCAAAGACAAAACCCTTACCGTAATTTATTAAAACAAGTAACACCGAAGGCGGTCATTTCACCCAAGAGTTAGCAAAGCCTTAATCGTGTGGACTTCACTTGGCATACACGCCTCACTGTGAAGTAAAACCCTTTGCTGTGCCACTCTGATGGGCCTTTGATAACCCTACTTGCACTTACACATTTTAACTGTGAAAGTGGTGGGTCTATCGTGTGGTTAAGAATATGCATGGGGGGAGGGGCACCTGGGGGGCTCAGCTGGTGAAGCGTCTGCCTTCAGCTCCCGTCATGATCTCAGGGTCCTGGGATGGAGACCCACACTGCTAGGCTCTACGCTCAGCAGGGGGTCTGCTTCTCCCTCTCCCTCTGCCCCTCCCCCACTCACTTTCTCTCTAAAATAAATAAAATCTTAAGGGAAAAAAAAAGAACATGCATGGGACTAATCCAGTTTGCACATCATCAGCGGATTTCCCGGGGCCCCGCCTGCCAACCGCTCTAGCAACCACTAAATGCGCCGTCCCTGGCCACAAGCTCTGTGGACACCACTCGGGTCCCCCGTTCCCCCAGTCTGGTCAGTTACCCTGTCATTCGCTGCTACTAAATTGGTCCCATGGTCTTTGTTACTGTGTAGGGGAAGAAAACTGTGGTCAGGCGAGGAAAGCTGCCACCTGCTAATCTAATTTCATAAATACTAGGGACTAAAAGTGGGAGGAAGCAAACCTTGTCTACCTTATGCCATTCCAGGTGAAAAATGGGCAGAACAGGCTACCAGGGTTCCCCAGGGACCACTGGGGCAGGTGCCACTCCTCAGGCCGGGGAGCCCGACCTTCCCCGCGCGGGCCGTGCGGGCCTCAGCTGCCTGTTCCCTCCCTAGGCATGAAACTGAGATTTCTTCCGTTTTCCAGGCAGAGAGCTCAGCAAGCTGTGCCACCTGAAACAATGTATTACCCGCAGAACACGAACCTCCAGAAAACTTACCTGATGGAGGGTTCCCCAGGTCTTTAAAGTGAGTTGTAACACACACTAGTTCTGTTTCTATTTTCAAGTTCAATTCTCCACTTAGGTTTGCTTCGATAATCTGCAAATTGAGTTATTTTATAGTCGTAAAAAAGAAAAGGAAAGCAAGGGGGGGGACATCAGCTTCTGCCAAACCAGGTGACATGGCAGCCCCATAGCCCTAGACCACTCCCAAGGGCAGCGAGACCCACCGGGCATCCGCAGACACAGAGGATTCCAAAACCCCCGCCGGAAGCGGTGGGACTAGGAGGGGGCATGGGAGGCCCGACCCCAGGTCCCTGGGAAGAGCCAGCGGTGACAGGAAGCCTCAGGAGCAAAAGCGCAAGGTGAGCAGAACGGGGACGTGACGTTTACAGGAGGGAAGGACAGAGAGAGAGAGGTGACGTCGAAGGGGCCGCTACGGGGGAGGCAGCGTGCTGTGGTCACGAGGGACAGAGAACCCTAAGTTCTCGAGCTCCAACCGTCCTGGTCCCACTCCCACCCCGAAAATGAAAACCCGCCCTCTAAGAGGACTCCTAGAAGGACTGTGGTCAAGCCCCACACCAAGACCTTCGGGAAAGACAGAAACAGCGGCTGAAGAGCGCGCTCGGAGACGCAGAGTGACCCGTGGGGGGAAACCGCCAATGACGGAAGGGAGAACGCAGAGCCCGAGGCCGAGTCAGGGGAGCTCAGAAGTGCCTGGCCAGGCCTCACGCAGGCACAGGCGGACTCGGAAAGGGAAGGAAACACTTCACCAGCGGAGACCAGACTGGAAGGACAGGAGCAGGGGGGCCCCGGAGTGTTACGAGACAGTGAGGACGACACACAGGACACACAAACTGCCCAGCAGCAACAGAGACCAAAAGACCTGAAGGGGACCCAGCGAAACGCAAGGAGGACTAGCAGTCCACAAGGAGCCCCGGAAACGGCAGAGGGGCAAAGCGCGTGAAGGGACGCACCTACGGGGGACACTGCCCGCGCTCCGGGACTGGGGGGACTGGGGGGACGGGGGGACAGAGGGTTGCTGCCCGCGTGCTGAGGAAAACCGGCCAGAGCGGCCCACAGCGGCTCCAGAGAAGGTCCCTCGCCACGCCTGTCCCACCACGAAAGCCACACTACTCTCAGTGACACAGAGAGAGCACGCGGCACAAGCCAGGGTGGCCCATCCTGCCAGGCTGACCTCGCCCAGACGGGGACACGAAGCAACGCGGCTCCCGCAAGTCCCTCCCAAGTGGCCGGCTAGACGACAGCTCGACGAGCCCACGGGCCGTTCTGTCCCTGTGCGGTGCAAACGGCACCCCACACTTACAGGGGGCTGCGGGGGCAGAGTCCCGGGGAACCGCTTTAAGCTCTGACAATGGAGACGTGGTGCACCTGCTACAAGTGGGAGGGGAACGTGCAAGTTAGAAGCTCGCCCACGGCCTTATTCTTTAAACGGCCAAACCTGTGTCCTAACTACCACCACAAAACCTCGAGAATTTCCTGGGAACATAACCCCTTACTTAAAAACCAAGCTCACGGGTTGGGCTGGGTGACTTGGGCTCGGTGACAGGCGCCGGCCACCCCCCGGTACCCGCCCTCCCTCCCATCCCTGCCCGTGACATTTCCAAGGTCACTCACAGCACTCCTTTCAAGCTCCAGCCTCCCCCACCAACCAGCAGGCTTTTGTAAGGGGACAAGATCCACCAGTGAAGTTCAGAGAGATCCGCCCGCAGCATGCTGTGCTTCTCTCCGGGACGTCGGCACCTGCCCCTTCCTAAAGGCCGCAGGTCTTCGGGAATCCACATAGCCGTTTGCAAGGCGGAGTTCTGTTCACCCACCAACACAGGACACCCATGGGAAGACATGGGGCAGCAGAGGTCTGAGACCCGGGGGCAGCAGAGGGCGCCCTGCCCACACGGCTCTGGGCTCTGGGGCCACCACGTCTCTATACATAGTGAGCACAGTCTAGTATTCCTCATTCCTGTTCCCTAACAGTGGTGAACTCTTGAGGATTTCTCGTTCTAGAAACAAACCTGAAAACCTGTCTGAACTTGAGTGAGCACTTATCTCTGAGGGTTTTTTTTTTTTTAAAGATTTTATTTATTCATTTGATACAGAGATACAGAGAGAGAGCATGAGCAGGGAGAGAGGCAGAGGGAGAGGGAGAAGCAGGCTCCCCGCTGAGCCAGGAGCCCTATGTGGGGCTCGATCCCAGGACCCCAGGATCATGACCTGAGCCGAAGGCAGACGCTTAACCATCTGAGCCACCCAGGCGCCCCTCTGAGGGGTTTTTTTAAGATTTTATTTTTAAGTCATCTCTACCCCCAATGTGGGGCTTGAACTCATGACTATGAGACTGTGAGCGGGAGGCCCACCAGAAGCCGGGCACGGACTCACATGCTCCACGGACTGAGCTGGCCAGGCGCCCCGGAGGCTTTGGAAATTAAATAGAAAACAGCCCTCCAACTACCTGTTGCATCATCTCAGAAACGTGCCCTCAAATGTTAAGTGCTTGCTGTCAACTTTACAAGCGAACCTAGAAATATACTGTCGTATTTCTACGCCCACCCTCCTGAAATCCAGAAACAATGCCTGACTGAAATAATATAAAACAGCCTGTAGGTTCTAATTGCTTTTGAAAAACAGTGATTTATATAAAGATTTAATTCAGGAAAGCAGCTTGCCATGGTTTGAGACTCACTTCAGCCTTCCAGGCTGTTCTCGGCTTTCTTCCAAGTCCTAACACCCAAGTGATCACACATTAAACCCCCTCCCTGAGCACCCCCAGTGTCACCCCACCAAAACGCAGTGAGGGAAGGAATGAAGGGCTAGTTCTCTGAGCGCTGGTCACTGTCATCGGGAACACCCCCCGCTCCAGCGCTACTCCCTCTCTTACGGGTCTGGATAACACCCTACTTCTTCCCGCGATTTCTTGAGCGATAATCACCTACCACTTCTGGAAGACTGACCCAGTGTGCTGGGCACCCAACAGGAAGTGCCTCTCCGCGCCCAGAGAGCAGCAAGGCCCCCGTGAAGCCGCGCTATCCTGCCCGCTTCTGGTGACACCTGGCACGGCTCCCACGGGTCCCACGGGCTGCGCGATGCAGCTGGGAAGGGCCCCGCATCTGTGTGGCCCTGAGGACTCCCCCTTGGTCACCATGTCACGACGCCGTCACTCCTGCTTTAACCACGAAGCTGACATGTGGCTCTGCGAAGGTGCTTCTGAGCTAGGAGGCGAGGCAGAGCAGGACAGAGCTCCCACCACGGCCACCGACACGGCGCCTGGACGTGCATGGGGACTGGGCCCCAGACCCCAGGCACACCTCCTGAACCAGAACCTCAGCTGGCCTCACGAGACCCCCGAAGCTGGAGCGGGAGGGGGACCACCGGAAGCCTGGCGTGGTCTCCTGCCGGCCCGTGCAGGTCTCCCCTGCTCCTGCACAATTGCCCCACGCACTGCCCTGTGGGCCGCACCCCTCCCTGCAGGAGGTGGGGGAAGGGCAGGGGTCTCAGCGAGGGCGTCTGACCACCTCCGGGCTGAGCCCCCTCCTTCCCACTCTTTCTCTCCCTACGACCTTCAGATGCGGAATTCTGGTCACCAAGTCACGCTCGCTGTGTGTTTGGCCACTCTGGAACACTTGCTCCCGAGTATTCTAGACTGTAGCAGCCACGCCATGAAATCTCGGTTTTTACACATTCTGGAGGCACAAAAAACACCTCTGATAACTCTGTCTGGGCCACTCTGCTGAGTCATTTCCACTGGACCGAAAGAACAACCAACCAGAGCCTTGGATTAATTGCCCTGCCTTTTCCCTCCTGGGCCACGCTGAGCCTCTTGGAGGTGCCCAGAGCCGGCCCAGAGGAAGCTCCCAGCGTGACAACCAGATCAACAGAAGCCACAGGAGAACATGGACGTTCTGGGGCTAAGTGGACAGGACATTCCACTCCCGGCCAACACCAGTGATTCATTCAGGAGATACACGTTAGCAGATGAAATATGGAATGTGCTGGCTAAGACGTAAGGAACCAAGGCCCAAACTGTTGAACATATTCTTAATGTGCCATGGAGTAAATAGGAGGGATGAAGGCAAACACGAAACTCTCCCCAGTGAAGGGAGCGGAGAAGCGCTCGGACAGGGATCCACAGGCGGCTGTGGATCGGCGGGCTCTCCGCATGGGCCGGGTCCCTGGAGCCCCCGGGACACCACCAGGTGAGCGTAAAGGCATCCACGCCTCCGCCAGGCCAGGCCTCCTCCCAGGCACACAGCCTGAATCGAACACTTCTGAAAGACATTGACTACGCTTTTCTAAAGAAGGCATCACTTACAAGGTGATTGCTGATGTTTTTCATTTTTTCCACGATGCTCTTCATCGTCTTCAAGACTGGTAAATAAATACTAACCTACAAAACCAACGAGACACATCAGAAGGGTTAAAAAAACATGAACACAGTCAAGTACAGACAGGTGCTCGCTAACTGCGTTTGGAATGTGTGTCTGCTTAAACGCTCTGAAATCCTGTTGTAAAGCTGTCTGAATAAAGCTTCTTTCAAAACACGGAAAGAAAAAAACTTTTCAACTTTGCTCCCTCCTGCTGGCCTCTGGTTACCTGGGCGACCGCGTCCCTGTGGGCATTCTCCCAGGGCCAGGATGTAGCCCTTCAGCTGAGATGCCGCTGCACGCGCCCAGGGGATGACACTCAGCGCCCGCGGGGGCCCGTCCTCTGAGGGGCCGGAGCCACGCACTGGGCCTCCTCCCACCCTGACGGACACCGCGAGCAAGCCTGGCCCTGGCGGGGGCGCCGGCTTCCGAACGATGCCCGAGGTGGCGCGGTCGGCGCAGGGGCCTTCCAGCAAGAGTCAATAGTCTAAACCAACCCCTTTTCAGCATTTCTTCCAGAAACTGTGAGCAAGAGGCAGAGGGCCCTTTGGTATCATCGCTCCTCTGAGGGGCTCTGGGATTCCTGCCAGCAGGACTGCAGGAGCCCCCTCTTGGCCCCTGCTGAACCGACTGTCCCCGCAAGTGCTACTTTAGGTTAGTTTTACTCAAGCACAACGATCCAAGCACTTCGCTCTCCTGTGTGTAGAGTGTGGCGTTTCTACTATATGCAACACTGTCTTAAGATGTTTTACGTAAACAGTGAAAGGCAAATACTGCAAGATTTTCCTGGAGTGTTCTTTAAAAATGACTAGTGTTTCCCCTCAGGTACTATACAATTTTTAAATAAAATATACTGCGAGCCCAGAACTAACATCAGGGAATTCTAATCACACCACAGAACACATCATGAGCGGAAGACGATGGGCATCACTCACATCGGAAACTGGGACTGTAGGTTCTTGCAAATCCTTCCACAATTTTCTAGGAATAACCTTAACAGGGATGTCATGTGTCACAATGCGGCTACTGCTCGACACAGATAACTGCCAAGAGAAAAATTAAAACATATTTCCATAGTGTCAACATTAAATAAGCAAACAGTAACCGAAAGATAAACAGACATTGATACCAAATCTAAGTGGAATGTTCTTAATTCCTTCATCAAAGTCCATTCACCAAATATTTATGGCGGACCTGTTCTGCTCGGAGTCCCGTAAGGAGTTGGACACGTGGTGAATAAGACAGGTCCCCATGTTCCAGGGGCCCACATGGGTCAATAAGCAAGAAACCAACACACACAGGGGTGTCTGCCTTCGGCTCAGGTTATGATCCCAGGGTAGTGGGATCGAGTCCTGTGTCAGGCTGCCTGTTTCTCCCTCTCCCTCTGCTGCCCCCCCTGCATGCTCTCTCTCTCTCTCTCAAATAAGTAAATAATCTTTTTTTAAAAAGCTGCAGCGTGAGGGAAGGTGGGGAGGAGCAGCACCAGGCTGCAGGTTTCAGGGAGCCAGAAGGGGAGACATTCCAAGCAGGAGCCCCAGGGTCCCCAAAGTCTGGGAGCTGGGCAAGAAGGGGACACTCCGGGGAACCATTTGGACGGTGGTAGTTGGCGATTTGGCTCCAAGACAGGTGGGGCCAGGCGTGCAGGGCTCTGGACATCACTGTAAGACATGTGAACGCTGTCCTGTGAGCCAGGAGGGCCTGTGGGGTGTGTGTCCCGAGGAGAGCCAGGTGATAGAGGCTTCTGGAAACAGCACTGAAAACGTGTGCATTCTGGGAGAACGAGAGGTCACCCAAAGGTGTCACAGAAGAGGTGGGGAAAACCCCTCCACGGTGGAACTGGATGGAAAGCATGATTCTGTGCGGGGATATGCAGACGGGAGAAGGTGCAGGAATGCTCTGGTTCGGGAAAAGACAGGGTCCTAGCTGAATGCAATATGATCACAACACTATTAAAATACGAGGAGGCCTGACTCCAACAGAAAGCAAGTATGCGTGCACACATCTTTCCTTTTAATAAAACCAACTAGCTTTCTCCATATCGCTGAAACACCTAGATTTACAGGCACTTGTATCCCTTCTGGGAAGTGTCCGAAATGCTCCCTCCTGCTCACCAGCTCTATAGAGACCGTGAGGCAGGGAAAGTGTTTATTCGTCAGCTTGATCTTCAAGGCTCTGGCATTCTGGGCCGTTTTCAATGCTCGAGATAAATTTTCCGACATCAGCTCTAAATAGATGGCGTTGTTTTCCGCAGACACCCCCTCCATTTGGAATTCACGGAAGAAGTTCTCCTAAGGGAAGGAAAAGCAGGGCCCTGTGTGGCCTCTCCGGTGGCCCCGGGGGTGGAGTCCCCAGGCCTCCAGCACCGCCTGCTCACCTGTTCCAGCTCACACCACATGCTCACCCCTCCGCTGGCCATTTTGTCCGAGAGGATGAAGTTCAGCTTCTGCGGGCTGATGCGGAGCGTGCAGGTTTTGGCAAGCTTGGCTATCATGGCGCTGACCCCTGCGGCGGGGTAAAGCCAGGAATCAGCGGGAAGCACCGCGAGTGTTCCAGGGCAGAACAGCTGGGACCACTGCAGTGGCCGGGTGCCACCGCCCGGTCGGAGACCACCCTGTCTGCTGGTCCCCCGCGGAAAGCCCTCTGATACCGAGGTCATGCCGGCCTGCCCGCAGCCCTGCCAGATGAGGAAAGCCAGCTGGGGGGTTAACTGGCCCCCAGCTGAGGGGTTCACTCACTCAACCGGCACTGAGGCCCACAGGGGGCTGCAGCCTGGAGGCCAGCGCCAGGCTCGGCACCCGCAGGACGGAGGACCCCTGGGGCCCCACCACCAGGGCATGTCTGCTCTGGGAGAAGCTACCTGACCCAGATCAACCTGGGGAATAAGCCTCGGCGGCCTGGCGCCTGCTCTCCTGCCCGCCAGGCCCCAACCCCGACCACCCGGGTCATCCACCCCAGGGAAGCCTCATACACCTGCAGGGCTCCCTCCTGAGGGGCATTCTCGCCCCTCTGGCCCCACAGCCCGCGCTCCCGCGCCCCCCGTCGCCGTCCCCCACCCCCGCGGCCCCCGTCCCCCAGCCCCCCGCCCCTCCCGCGGCCCCCGTCCCCCACCCCCGCGGCCCCCATCCCCGTCCCCCAGCCCCGCGCCCCCGTCCCCCAGCCGCGCGCCCCCGACCCTCCCGCGGCCCCCGTCCCCTTCCCCCAGCCGCGCGCCCCGACCCTCCCGCGGCCCCCTCCTCCCTCACCGCCCCTCCCCATCACCCCCTCCTCCCGGGGCCCCAGCCGCGCGCGCGGCCTGCTTCCGGTCCGCCCGCCCCTCTCCGCCCCTCTCCGCCCCCCGCGGCGGCCGCGGCCCCCCGCTCACGCGTGAAGTGGTTCAGACAGGCCGCGTCCACGATCTTGGCCCGAAACTTCATGACGGGACGCGGGCCCGCACCGCGCGTCGGTTGGCGGCGACCCGGGTCTCCTCCTGAGCGTCCCGCCGGAAACGCCGCCGCGCGCGTATTGGTTCCGCCGCCCGGCCCGCCCCCGGGGAGGCGGGGACCCAGGGTCACGCCCCCGGGGAGGCGGGGACCCCCAGGGTCACGCCCCCTGGGAGGCGGGGACCCCAGGGTCACGCCCCCTGGGAGGCGGGGACCCAGGGTCACGCCCCCTGGGAGGCGGGGTTTGGGGGTCAGGTCTGCGGGAGAGGCGGGTCCCGGGTCTCACTCCGGGTCACACCTCCTTGAAGGCGGGGATCCAGGGTCACGCCCCGGGGGAGGCGGGGTCCAGGGTCGGATCTCCAGGAGAGGCGGGTCCCGGGTCACACACTCCGGGTCACATCCCTGGGAGGGCGAGGTCCGGGATCACGTCCTCGGGTGAGGTCGGGTTTCGGGTCACATCCACAGAGGTCGGGGTCCAGGGCCATGACCGCGGGGGAGGGGGCGTGCAGGGGTCACGTTCCCGTCACCTCCGGGGTGAAGGGGGTCTGTGGTCCGTCCCCGGCGGGCTGGTCTCGGGTCATGCCCCGGCTAGTGACTCCGCAATCCTCAACCCCCCAGGAATGAGAAGTGTTCTGAGGATTCACATTTTGGAAGAACTTTCTGACACCTCTTCCCGATTGTTGTAAGACATTAAAAATGAAATCAATCGTTTATTTATAAAGGATTAAATAAAATTATCACTTAAATATATACCTCCCTGACCTAGGGCAGCCTTAGAATCCCCTGCTGGCTCTGATGACAGCACCTTGGTGAATTACGGTTTTACATTTAAATTTTTAAATTGTGATCGTTAACCCTTAAAAATAAAAGTCCGCTTTTTTTACCAACAAAAAACAAGGGTTTATTCACTGGAATAGCAGAAAGGAGAGGAATGCTATTTTATGGAGAAGAAAGAGGAAATTGGGAGGAGTTGTGAATGACCGTCTATCAGAGGAAAGCAGGATAAGCAAATAAGAGGAAAGCAAATAACCTACAAACTTGTTTTAACTTGACATGTAGAATCAAGATGTGAAAAATAATACAAAGTATTTGAAATGTGTAAAATACAAAAATTACAAACAATTCTGCCTATTTTAAGACTATAACATGAAGCTCAATTCCAGTCTACATTGTAATATAGAAGTGTTTACCAAACCAAATGTGATATAATGTCACTTTTAATTTTTTTGTGAACAAAACATGCTTTTTTTTATTATGGCATAAATTAATTTTAAAATAGATAAGTTATTACATGAGGTGGTTGCTGTGGAGATGACAGAAATATAAAGAATGTATCTAAATAAGCTTTGTAAACAATGTTTCATAGAATACTGATTTTCATTTTTATTTTTTTAAAGGTTTTATTTTTAAGCTATCTTTACATCCAACGTGGCTCGAACTCACGACCCTAAGATCAAGAGTCACACGCTCCACCGACTGAGCCAGGCAGGAGCCCCTGATCTTTACTTTAAATGACTTAATTTTACGCCATAAAAAATAAAACAATTTTTTAAACTTGCTAAGAAGACTTCCATGATAATGCATTCTGCGTAGACAAAGACCCAAATAATCTAGGGAATTGTGACCCAACGGTTATAAAATTAAGCTGTAATGATCTTTTCCAGAAAGAAAAAAGGGATCTTACATAAGAAGTCTTCCAGTTTCCTTAAACTAAATAGGTTTAGCAAACTAATAATTTCAGTTCTGATAATCAAATATACGGACACTACTTCCCTCCATTTTTTCCGAATGATTGTGAAGTAAGGAACAAGACCACCAGAGATCTCTAGAAACCCGTGTGGGCTACTGAGTTTTCTCATTCATGTTGCTATCAGTCCAGCTGGTAAACAGCTTCCCGATGTAAAAAAAGCCGCACCTCAGGGGTTAGTAAATCAGACAGAGGATGATCTGGGGAACAGTGTTGATGTTGTTCATTATGTTTGTGTCCTGTGCGGGGAAATGCCCTAATTTTGTCCTCAAATGGTAATACAACCAGAGGGTAGCTGTTGCCCAAAGCTCCGTGTGCCCAGTGTGGGTCAGGTGCTTGCTGTCTTCTCCAGTCCCTGCGGGGAGGACTGTTTGCAGTCCCAGTGTTACCAGTTAGTGTCGGAAATCCTACCCCAGGGGAAAGAGACTGGCACGGCTCAGAGCTTCTGCATCGGATGTGACAGGCAATATTTATCTTTTCTTTTTCTTTTACATGAAAACACATAAAATGAAGGAAAGCATACTGTAGACGTGGCTTGAGGGCATGTCTTTTGAGAATTGTGCCCGGTTAAGGGATGGTTTTGCTTAAATGGCTTTTCAAAGTCTGCTCATCTTTTAGATGCTGAAGGAAAAATACTTCCATAAATTTCATAAACATTTTTAGAATTAACGTTTATGGGGCCCGTGACAACTGTTATGCACAGTGCTCGGGGTTGGGGTGCTTTCTTTTGTAAGATTTTATTTATTTGTCAGAGAGAGAGCACAAGCAGGGGGGAGCGGGAGAGGAGAAGCAGGCCTCCCGCTGAGCAGGGAGCCCGATGTGGGGCTTGATCCCAGGACTCTGAGATCATGACCTGAGCTGAAGGCAGACGTTTCACTGACTGAGCCCCCCAGGTTCCCCAGGGTTTGGGTTCTGAGGAAGGGGACAGCCACTACTCAGGACAAGGGAGACCAGCATTTGTTGGCTGTCTCCTGTCTTTCATATACAAGGTACTGTCGAAATACAATCCATACGGGAGGAGTTAGAGAACCATCACTTTGATGACAAACCCCAGAAGGCAGTTGCTATTACCCCCAGTTGAAAGATGGGGGACTGCGGAGAATGAGCAATGTGCGCCATGGCATCAGGGTAAGATGGGTAGGTGGGGTGGCTTCCTGGCCGGTTTCCCGGGCTGGTTGCTGCAGGTTGAGGGTCAGACTTCTGCCCCACGTGTGAGTTCTGGCCACCGTCTGTGTGTGCATCCAGCCTCTCGTGATGTTGCCAGCATTAACTAACAGAGGGGGCTCTGCCGTCTTGGAGTCTTCTTTCAGGACCTGGGACCGGGATCCTGAGAAACTCTGTCAGAAAATGGGCAGTGTCTCAGTCACACGGATGTGTAAGAAACTCCCCCCAAACTGGTGGCTGTGGTGTCTTCATGAGTCTGGCCTCTTCTGCTTGCACCTGGGCATCCCTGTGAGGCTGCATTCAGCTGGGGACTGGCTTCGGGGGACCTCCCACACACACCTGATGGTTGGTGCTGGGTGTGGCCCGGGGCACCTCCTTCTGCTCCCTGTGGCCCCCCATCCTCCTGGCAGGGTGATTCTGGACTGTGGTCCAAGGAGACGGCAGAAGCAGCAGGGTCTCCAGAATTTCTACAACATCACTTCTGTCTCGTTCCATCGGTCAATGCAAGTCACAGGCCAGCCTAGATACAAGGAGGCAGAGGACCAGACCGCACCTCTGGATGGGAAGAGCGGCCAAGTGGAACAGCCAAGGGGCGTGCATATGGGATGCAGAGGGAGGACTCTGTGCCCCTAGAACAGCCTCCTGCCAGGCTACGGTCATTTGTGAGGCTTGAGAGAGAGGAGCTTACATGCCGTTTCCTGTCCTCGTGTTCCAAGATCTCCAGGTAACTTCATAAGACCTCCCATCACTTGTACTGGGCTTGTCATAGGGCATTTCTCTTACAACCCAAACTGCCTGTCCTAGAACACTGCCCAAGGTCGTAGTGCTTGTTAGCTTTGAAACTGATCATGACCCTGCATCTCCCGATGTCAAGCCTGCACTCCAAATTCATGCCACCCCAGAGAGTCATGCTCACCAGCTGAAACAGAATTCTATCATTGGTTCCCCAACCTGGGGAGGGCCTCAGGGGCACCAAGGGATGCTGTGGATGCCAACGTCATTCCCACCAAGTGCTGGTACGTGCCCAGACTAACTAGCTCACCTGCCCTACAATGCTCTTGCAAAACGACCTCCACGCTGGTGGCTTGGAAGTGATTGTATCATTCACTCCCTAAGAGCAGTGGCCACTTGGGGATCCCCCATCCTAAGGGACCAACTTAGCCCTTCCTCCACAGCTTCGATTCCCCTGTCTCCCCCTCCATCCCACCACCTCCCTCCATCACCCCATCCCCACCCCACGACCCTGATCCCCACCTGGACAATTGCACAACTCCCTGTCCAGTCTGTGTGTGTCCACTCTTGGGCCATCTGCTCAGTTCTCCAGCGGAAGCCAAATGGACACGTCTAAACTCACAGTTGATCCCCAGTGTCCCCAAAAGCATCATTCCTCAAGTAGAGCCTAAAATCTTTACTCTCTTGTCCAGCCTCATGGCATGTCACTTTTGCAAAGCTCTTCAACTTCCTTTCATGCCTCGAAACACCACAAGTGTGTCTCCTTATAGAAACATGACTACCCCACACGTGTCCCCCTCGCCCCGAGTCCCCGCGTGGCGGCTCCCGTGTGGCTTCATGGTTTCGCCGAAGAGTCAGCTTCTCCACGGAAGTGCCATGTATCAGGTGGACTACCTGTTGGCTGATGGGAAGCACGCATCCACAGGGCATTGTCCCCTAGAGCAGATCGGAGCATCCCATGGTCCTGAGGCTCGCTAAGTGGACCTTGTGCTCAAGGGAGGCTCAGAAAGGACTGAGGGCCTGAATCCTGTGCTGGACCGTTCCCCTCTGGTGACAAAGTGAAAGGCATACCCTACCATGGTGCCATGCCTACGTCCTCACGCTCAGGAATGTGCAGGCCAGCGTCCTGGCGTCTGGCTTCTCTACTTCCATCCTGGGGGCGCCCTGGCTTCCAGAAGGGCCAGGGACTTCCCTTGTGTGCCCAGGGCAGTGAGGAGACCGGTCAAGCTGGGGACTCCTGGCCCGGATCTCTCGCTTGCCAGAAGCTGCCCCACTTCGTATTTGCATTTCCTTCTTGTTCGAATTTTCTTCCTTCCATTTCTGTTGCTTATTCTCCCTTCACATGACATGTTTCACCATTGACTGATTTAGGATCTCCCTTTCCCCCTTGGCCACGGTGAAATAAGACAGTACACATGTCCAGCTCCTGGCACACAGCTCTGAAGACCCCGTCACTTCCTAAGAGACAAGAACACTAGCAGCATCTTACGCCCTAATACCTGGTCTTGGGCCCCATGCCTGACACAGAGCTCCTCAGCCTCTTTTGAATCTCCTGGGTGAGAGGAGCACCTTTGATTTAATGAGGTGAGTCTTGGTGCGCCCCTGGATGGGGGCTGATCACCAGAGAAAGCCCAAGCCCTGATCAGAAGCCTGGAACTTGCTGTCCGACCCTCTATTCTCCAGAGGGGAAAGAGGGACTGGACATGGAGTTAGTGATTGATCAAGCCTCCTTAAAAATCCCAACAGTGTGGGGTTTAGAGAGCTTCTGCATTGGTGGACACGTCCATGTGCCGGGAGGGTGACGCACCCCAACACCACAGGAACAGAAGCCTGTGTGCCTGGGACCCTTCCAGACCTCACCCTATGTATCTCCTTGGCTGTTCATCTGTGTTCTTTATTACATAATAAACTGGTAGGTATCCGTTATCTCCCCCAGGTCTGCGTTCTGGCAAATAATTGATTCCAAGGGAGGCAGGTGGTCACTGGAACCTCCAAATGGTAGCCAAGTTAGACAGAAATTGTGGTTAACCTGAGAACCCGCTACTTGGCCTCTGAGGGGAGGGCAGTCTCGTGGGACTGAGCCCTTTACCTGTCGGGTCTGCGCGGAGACTCTGCTTAGTGTCAGAATGGAGTTGAATCGTAGGCGCCCAGCTGGTGTCATCGAATTGCTTGGAGTTGGGGGAAACATAGCCCACATCTGGTGTCACAAGTCTTCTGAGTGTGGTCGTCATGTGAGAGTAAAGGAGAAACACACAGAAATGAGTTTTTCCTTTACAACCATCATGGCGGGGGGTGCCTGGGTGGCTCAATCTGGGAAGCGTCCGACTCTTGATTTCAGCTCAGGTCATGATCTCAGAGTGGTGAGATCGAGCCCTGTGTCAGGCTCCGTGCTGAGAGTGGACTCTGTTTGGGATGCTCTCTCTCCCTCCACCTCTGCCCCTCCCCCTGCTTGTGTGCTCTCTCTTATTCTTAAAAAAAAAAAAAAAAAACAACAACCATCATGTAACAAAGCAAGAGACTATGTCATAAAGATTTGATGTCTGAATAGGTAATATTTTCCCATGGTTTGAAAACAAAATATTGGGGGCACCTGGGGGGCTCAGTCGTTAAGCGTCTGCCTTCGGCTCGGGTCATGATCCTGGGGTCCTGGGGTCAAGCCCTGCATCGGGCTCCCTGCCCAGCGGGAGGCCTGCTTCTCCCTCTCCCACTCCCCCTGCTTGTGTTCTCTCTGTCACTGTGTCTCTCTCTGTCAAATAAATAAATAAAATCTTAAAAAAAAAAAAGAAAACAAAATATTGTATAGTAGATGGGGAGCAGCAAGGTCCCCATCTATGTGGGAATCCTCCTGGTAAACACTACTGATGAGGGCGCCTGGGTGGCTCAGTTGGTTGAGCGACTGCCTTCGGCTCGGGTCGTGATCCTGGAGTCCCGGGTTTGAGTCCCGCATCGGGCTCCCCACTCAGTGGGGAGTCTGCTTCTCCCTCTGACCCTCTCCCCTCTCATGCTCTCTCTCACTCTCTCTCTCTCAAATAAAGAAATAAAATCTTAAAAAAAAAAAAAACACTGCAGGGCGCCTGGGTGGCTCAGTTGGTTGAGCGACTGCCTTCGGTTCAGGTCATGATCCTGGAGTCCCGGGATCGAGTTCCGCATCGGGCTCCTTGCTCAGCGAGGAGTCTGCTTCTCCCTCTGACCCTCCCCCCGTCATGCTCTCTCTCTCATTCTCTCTCTCTCAAATAAATAAATAAAATCTTTAAAAATAAACATTGCTGATGAATACCTTTATATGTACATATATATGTATATTTTTTGTACATGACAATGTGTTGAGTCAGAGGGTATATTCATCTCTCATGTTGATAGATATTTTCAAGTTCTGTCCGGAATGGCTGTGCCTGTTCACATTTTCACCAGCAACGTGTGGGAGCCTGTTTTTCTAAGCCTTTCCCATAAAATATTACCAAACTTTTGAATTTTTCTAATTTCACTGCTGAGACATGGTATCCCTGGGTCACTTTTGCCATTTCTTTTCAAACAAACAAGTTCGAATACCTTTTCATGTGTTTCTGTGAGCCCTCGGTTCACACTTTTGGGCCATTTTCCTGTGGTTCTTGATATTATTATTGCCTTGTTGAGACTCTTGACATATTGGAAAGTTACTCTTTATGGTGTCAATGGCAAACCTTTGTTTTTCTATTTTAAGCTTTTGTCAGCCACGCTGTCTTTTTGTTCTGATGTACTAGGATATATATCTTCTCTTTTGTGGCTTCTGCAGCTTGAATCATATTTAGAAAGTCTTCCTCTATCCAATGCCACACAGGAATTACCGCAAGTTTTCTTGTTATATCTTTATGGTTTAATTACACCCGTAAATCTTTTACCACGTTGGGAGTTCATCACGTTGTGAAGTGAGGAATACGGATGCAACTCTGTTTTCCTAATGAGCAGATAATTACCCCCATCCCCTTTAGATGGCCCCTTATTGTATACACTACGTTCCCCATAGATAGAGATCTATTTCTGACACAGCAGAAAGACTTTTGTGTCCGTTCCATTGGTCTGTCAATGTTCTAAGACCCCACAGTTAATTAGTGTTTATACCTCTTTCCTTGATGACTCTGGGATACCAGTCCCAGTCCGTGGGGTTTTCCTCTTCCACACAAGAAATTGTCCAACACCAGCTGGGTGTCCTATTATGCAATTCAAGTCGGACACGGTCTCCCTGGAGATGGCATTAGGCCCCACATGCTAAGGGCTCGGTCCCACAAGACTGCCTCTCCTTCTCTTTCACAATTCCAGGATGTCCCCTGTGTTCCTGGCCTACTGGCTATAAACTGGGGTTCCCACGATCCCCTCCTTAGGTTTAATGAACTTGCTGGAATGGTTCAGAGAACTAAGAGACAGTTTACTTAGTGGATCGCCAGTCTATTATAAAAGGGTAGGGGCACCTGAGTGGCTCAGTCAGTTAAGCATCCGACTCTTGATTTCAGCTCAGGTCTGGATCTCAGGGTTGTGAGATTGAGCACCGTCTTGGGCACCGAGCTCAATTGAAGACTTTCTCTCTCCCTCTCCCTTTGCCCCTCCCCTGCTAATGCTTGAGCGCTCGCTCGCTCTCTCAAATAAATAAATTAATCTTTTAAAAAGTAATAAATAAAAAGATATAACTCAGAAACAGCCAGAAAGAAGAGCTGCACAGGGTGAGGTCTAGGGAAAGGGCGTGGTGCTTCCACGCCTCCCCAGGGCACCACTAACCCCCGAGTCTCTGCACTCACCAACCTGGCAGCTCTTTGAACCCCATCCTTTTGGGTTTTTACACGAGCTTCACCATGTAAGCATGACTGATGTAATCATTGGCCGTAGGTGAATGAACTCAATCTCCAGCCCCTTTCCCTGGAAGGTCAGGGGTGGAGCTGAAAGTTCCAAACCTTGAATCCTGGTTGGTTCCCGTGGCAACCAGGGTGCTTCCGGTCCTTTGGAGCTTTCCCAAGGTCATCTCATCACCATAGTAAGAGACCCCCTTCTGCTCCTGTCACTTAGTGAATTGCGAGGGTTTTAGGAGCTCAGAGCCAGAAAGGGGACAAAGGCCAAATATATCTTTCTTATTATAAATCACAATGTCATAGAGCTATTTCTCTCTGTTGATTCTCTTCCTTACAAAGGTTTCCTGGCTTCCTACCAAGTTTCTATTTTCATATGAACTTTAGAATCAGTTGGTTCAAAACACAGCTCTTTTGGTTTCTGAGGTATATATGTGTTTTAATCTTTTCAAAACTTACTAAAATTGAAAATATCAAATACGGATACTAAATGTAGGCAAAATAGTATAAGTGAACCCTCGGGGATCAGCACCCAACTTCAATGACAATTTCACGGCCAATCTTTTTCATCAATACCTCAACGCATGTGATCCTCTTATATAATTTTGAAACATATCCCAAATATATCATCTCATCTGTAAATACGTAAATACATAAATCTAAATATAAAATATACAAACATATATTTTAAAAATACATACATCTAAATATATAAATCTAAGTGATAAGAATTCACATAGTCACCAAAACATTGTTTTTAACAATAATTCCAAATAATAGCCCATAATCGTTTCATCAATACCATCAATACCATAATCGTTTCATCGTTTCATCAATACCAAATTTTTTCCGGCTTTTAATTGAGATCAGATTGACTGTGTAGGTTACCTTAGGGAGAATTGACATCTTGGTAGTGGAGTTTTCATATCCACAGAGCAAGTATGTCTTTCCGTTTACTGGAGTTTTGGCTTAGTGATCCACCAGTGTTTGGGGGTGGTTCTTCATGGTGGGTTCCCCTCATCCGTGGTTTCAGGTCAACTGTGGTCCCGAAGCAGGTGATCCCCCTTCTGATGTACTGTCACGAGGTCAGTACAATCTAACGCTAGGTCACAAGCCTGCATCACTCACCCCCTTTATTCCCTCACCTGGATTTCTCCTTCTTTCAATCATCCCATGAAGGATGAGTGCAGGACACAGTAAGATGGTGTGAAAGAGAGCAGATTACATTCACGTATACTATTATAATTGTTCTATTTTATTATTAGTTGTTACTGTTAATCTCTTACTGTCCTAATTGATAAATTAAACTTTGTCATATGTGTGTGCATGTAGGGAAAAACATAGGATATACGGGGTTCGGTACTGTCCACGGATTCGGGCAAACATGTATCCCCCAAGGAAAAGGAGGGTTACTGTACAGATAGCTTAATTCTTTTCTTTTCTTTAAATATTTATTTACTTGAGGGGGAGGGGCAGAGAGAGGGAGACTCTCAAGCAGATTCCCCACTGAGCCCAGAGCCTGACGTGGGGCTCCATCCCACGACCCTGGTCATGACCTGAGCTGAGACCAAGAGTCAGATACTTAACTGACTGAGCCACCCAGGCGCCCCTTATTGTTTTTTAATCGTTGTTTTAACTTTTGTAAATTGTATCCCCTCACTGGTTGTTGTTTGTATTTATGAATGAAATCGATTTCTATATAATAATTTTGTATCCGCTTACCTCCCTGCAGTTTCTCCTTGTTTGTAACGTATCCCTTCTTTGACTTCACTGCAGTTCAAGGGATTCACCAAGCCATCTGCAGGTAGTCATGGTCAGATTTCCCCTCTAATTTTTACCTCCAATTTCTCTGGCTTACCTGGTTGCACTGACCGACGCCAGCAATCACTTCTACATCACTGTTACGTACACATATATGTCAGAGCGGTAACAGGGGCATCCGTGCCCGGTGTGGTTATGGTCGCATGAGTAAAGAAGGCAAAGAGGCAAAGATACTAGTATGAGAGACTGTAGAATAGTATCAGCTTCATTTCAAATACATACATTCTTTTTGGTGCTTCCACAGGATTCATCCTCAAGAGCAAAACTACCAACAGACCATTGCATTTATTTTCATATCTTTTACTAGTAAAACTCATTCACATTTTATTGGCAGGTATGAACCACTTTGAGTTTTCCCTCCCACTCCCTTTTGGATTCCTCTAAGTGCAGTGGATCTAAAGGAATAAGAATGGTCCCATATTCTGGACCTGTGGTCATGGCCGTCTGCACGGGTTCCTCTCTAGGGGTACTCTCCTGGGGTACCGTGGACCCGGAATCTATATAAACACGTGTACTTCGGGTGTCCCCAGTTGCTGAGGATCTTCAGTTTCACACATAATAAGGATTCAGAAACGTCATGCTGAAAATAAAGAAAAGATACAAATGAATGTCTTATACAGAAATCCATCTCCAAGAATCCCAAGGGGTGCTGATATAATGGGAAATTAGAACTCTTTCCTTCCTAACCAGTATTTTATTAGACACCCAGTCTCATGGATGGGAAAATAAGTCCGGGTAAGTGCAGGGCTCCTAAGAAGATGGTGCACCCCGGGTGGGAGCGGGAGAGAGACACGGATAAACGATCACATATGAGAAACTTCACAGGTTCATTCATTTCTAACACATATCGTTTTCAGCTCAGATTATCTCGGCATTGGCCAAGAAGTGTCATGTATTTCTAAATCTTCCTGTGCCTAATGACAGATAATGAAAATGTATTTCATATACCTTAATGGCTTTCAGGGGTTTTTATTTTAACAGTTGGTATTTTTTCCCCATTTCCTCTTCCTAACACTCCTCAATGTCAGGAAGACAGATTTGACTCACATTGTCTGATATTTATTTTCTCTTCCTGAGCTCCTATCTGCCTGCAGCCATCTCCATGGGAGATGACCTAGTGACCACCAAACCTAATAGTATCGAGAAAACCCATTAGATAAGGCAAGGACTGAGAAAATGAATAGAGTAAAAATAATTTAAAAAAAATAGTAGCAAGTGAGGAAGAATCAGGATTAGAACGCGCTCTGGTATTTGCCTGGTTTTTGGCATTAAAATCCATGTAGCACTTGGAGCTAAAAATGGAAGCTAAGCCAAGCCTTCCTTAGCTCATACTTCTGTCATAATTATCCTCACACAACGCTGTGCATCAACAACACCCACAGACCCGCCCGGGGATGGAGTTCCTCACACCCCACGTTTTCCGGGGTGCTCGTTACCTGGAGCTCGAATGTTTGAATGGTGCTTCCCGTTTTATTATATACGAACTGACCTAGGAAAATTTCTTCTCCCTCACATTGTTTCGAGATGCCCTATGAAGGAAAGCAACAGACAAGGGGGTTCTCATGAGTGGATGCTCAGCTAAAGAAACGGAGGCAGTTGTCTGTCCGGGTAGCAACAACTCACGAGACATCTTTGGCGGTCCACCAGGAGCACGGTGCTGTGGCAGGACCCGGTGCTGACCTATACACCCAAGAGGTGTTTAACTTGGGGGCTTGTGAGGCAGGAGGAGACTGACCACAGGTCTGATTGGATAGATACACGATAGGTAGATAGATTGATCAATCGATTGATAGATGATAGATAGATAGAAAGATAGATAGATAGATAGAGACAGGGAACTAGAACAAATCCCAGCATTGACCCTGGCTCAGTAACTGAATTTGCAGGTGGCATGCTTTGAATAAAATAAGCACAAAGTGAGGGGCGCCTGGGTGGCTCAGTCTTAAGCATCCCACTCTTGATTTGGGCTCAGGTCATGATCTCAGGGTCATGCTCTGCACTCAGCGCAGAGTCTGCTTGTCCCTCTTCCTCCACTGCTCCCCACTCCACTCTCTCTCTCAAATAGATAAATAAATAAAATCTTTAAAATACACCCACACAAAATGAGTCCCCATGCTGACCCAAAGTTTTCCGAAACGAGATAAATTTAATCCAATTACCAGACTTCGAGAATGCAAATAACTCCATCCAAAAAGTAAGCTTTTGTTGACTGAAAGACCTTAGCGATATTTGTACGCTCTTTCCCTTGAGCTTTTCCCTTCATCTTCTACCTTCAAAATGGAAGATTTTTGAGAGGAGACAGACTGGTGGAAATGAATTTATTTTGTGAATCTAAACTTTATCATTAGTGTCCTTAAATAATGGCAACACAATAAACAAAGAGTTCATTGGTTCAATTGTTTGATAATGAAAATATTAATATGTAAACTTTATCAGAAGTTATTTTTAAGTAAGCTCTACGTCCAGCCTGGGGCTTGAACTTATAACCGCGAGATCAGGAGTCACACGCTCCACCGACTGAGCCCGCCAGGCGCCCTATCTCGATTTATTAAAAGAATTGTCGGGGCGCCTGGGTGGCTCAGTCGTTAAGCGTCTGCCTTCGGCTCAGGTCATGATCCCCGGGTCCTGGGATCGAGCCCCGCATCGGGCTCCTTGCTCAGCGGGAAGCCTGCTTCTCCCTCTCCCACTCCCCCTGCTTGTGTTCCCTCTCTCGCTGTGTCTCTCTCTGTCAAATAAATAAATAAATAAAATCTTTAAAAAAAAAAAAGAATTGTCTCCAGCATGATTACATAATGCAGCCACAATTGTATATACCTACAACTCAAAGCTCATACACAGCTGACCCTTGAACAACACAGGTTCAACTGTGTGGGTGTGCAGAGATGTGGATTTTTTGGATAAATACAGCACAGAGCTGTAAGTGTCTTCCTTATGATTTTCTGAGTAGCCTTTTCTCTTCTCCAGCTTCCTTTATTGTAAGGATACAGCGTCTAATATATATAAGATACAAAGTACGTGTTCATCGACTGTTATCGGTAAGACTTGGGGTCCACAGTAAGCTGTTGTAGTTAAGTCTTGGGGGGTCAAATGTATGGGGGGTTTCAACTGTGTGGTAGGGGGTGCCCTCTGTAGTTCCTCTAGCTTTAATCTCACTGGTTCATAAATTGGCTAATATAAGAGAAAAATGATGAGAAGGTTTCTATTGCCTGGGGGGTTACCCATAACTCCCCTGTAATGAGCAACCGAGGGGTCTCTCTGAGATGCGGTTCGAGCGGCTCAACTCCAACCTCTGTCAGTGGCAGGTATCAGCAAGCACCTACCGTGGGCGGCGGCAGGCTCGCCTCAAAGGACAGTGGTTTCCTTTCTGCCTTGTGGCCCAGAATCATGCCATTTACAGGCATTCAAAGGGTGCACAAAGCAGGTTGAGCACCCGTGTTTTAACTGCAAGCCCCCGCTCCAGGGAGGGCCACCAAGGAGTTGAAGAAAGGCATAGAGCAACAGGGAACACCTGGGAACAGACAGCAAGACGGAAAGTCTGGAGAAAGCCGATCGGCGACTGGTGTGATGTCCTGCAGCAAGAATGGACTATCCTGGCAGCACGGGGACCAGCAGCATTGCTGCTGTTGCCATTGCAAATTCCCAAGAAGGACAGACACAGGGCCACGGGCTGGGGGAGGGCAGGGGCTTGCAGAGGGAGCCCATGTACCTATTGTCCCTGTGGGTGGTTGACCAAGCTGAAACCTGGGCACAAGGTTGCAGGATTCCTCCAGGGTCAACCTGCCCCGTAGCATACTCTGGGGGTTCCGGAAGAATCGGCCCAAGCAGAGCACCCACTCGGCAGCCACCATCTTGCATGCACAGCTTTTGCCTGGCTTTTTACCCTTTGGCTCTTAAATGCAACAGACAAGCCTCACCAGGCATGAGAGAAAAGCGCTTTTCCACAAATAGGAAAAGTGGTATTTGGGAATAAGGACACAGGAAGGAGCAGGAGAAAATGCAACACAACTATAATTAATGTCTATTAATATCTTCCGGAGCTTAAGAGAAGATATTGCATCCATGAAGGAAGAAATTTAGACTCTAAAGAAAGGGAGTTATTTGCAGGGGGAAAAAAGTCTTAGAATAATCATGACAGCAGAAATGAATATTCCACATATGGGTTGGGATATAAGTTGATAAAATCTTTCAGAGGGTGGAACAAAAAATGGAGGAAAATTAGACAGAAAAGATTTTTTAAATAATAGATTAGATGATTAAGTCGAATCCCCAGGATGCAGACATGAAGTTCTGGTCACATCGGAGCAGAAGAGCAGACTGGGCCAGAGGGACATTTTTAAAAAATAAAATAAAGAAGAAACTTGGAAATGATCTGACATGAAGGAACATAATGGTGGGATTTTTACCCTTTGGAAAAAAGAGGTGGGGAATGGTTTTGTGATAGGAACGTAGAAAAGTCAGCAAATTCAGTTGAAATAAGGCATTTGTTTTAATGAATAGGAACATCAAAGTCTTACACAAAGAAAATACTATTCCAGTATACTGTAGGGCTCAGTGAGAACAACATTCACACAACCACAGTGAAAACATTGCATATTGATTGAAAGGAAAGTACGCCGTCCAGCAGTGTCTCCAACATGACACGCAGATGTACCACGTGACCTCGCAATTCTACCTCCAGGTATTGACCCAAGAGAAATGAACACCGATGTCCACACAAAGACTTGGACACGTTATGTTCCCGGCAGCACTCTTCATAATAGTCAAGAAAGAGGAAACAGCTCAAATGCCCATCAGCTGATGAGTGGATATATAAAACACAGTCTATCCACACAATGAAATATGTATTATTCAGCAATTTATTTATTTATATATATATATTTTTAAAGATTTTATTTATTTATTTGAGACAGAGAGAATGAGAGAGACAGAGAGCATATGAGAGGGGGGAGGGTCAGAGGGAGAAGCAGGCTCCCTGCCGAGCAGGGAGTCCGATGCGGGACTTGATTCAGGGACTCCAGGATCATGACCTGAGCCGAAGGCAGTCGCTTAACCAACTGAGCCACCCAGGCGCCCTATTTTTATATTTTTTAATTGAAAATTTTTTTTATTTATTCGAGAGAATGAGAGAGAGAGGGAAAGAGAGGCAGAGAGAGTCTTAAGCAGACTCCATGCTGAACGCAGAGCCCAGCGCAGGGCTCGATCCCAGGACCCTGAGATCATGACCTGAGCCGAAACCAAGAGCGGACGCTCAACCCACTGAGCCACCCAGGCGCCCCTATTATTCAACAGTTGAAAAAATGAAGTGCAGTCACACATTATAGAGCACAGAGGAACCTCAAAAACATGATGCTAGGTGGAAGGACCCTTTCACTGAAGACCACATATTATATGATTCCACTTACATGAAATGTCCGGAGTAGGCAAATCTGCAGAGACAAAGTAGTAGGTCATGGTGCCGGGGGTGGGGGAACGGGCTCAGCGATGAGAGCTGACAGCTAAGGAGAGCAAATTTTCTTTTGGGAGCAACAGAAATGTCCTAAAGTTGATCATGGTGAGGGATACACAACTCTGTGAATATATATACTAAGAGCCACCAACGTGAACACTTTAAGTAAGCAAATTGCTGGTATGTGAATGGCCTCTCAATAAACTTGTTTATTAAAGAAAAGTAAGACCTAAAAACTGGGGGAGGATGGGAGAGCCGTGGACGAGGACTAATCTTCATTTTTCATCAGAGGAAGTCTGTAGATTATAAGCAAAACTGAAAAATCAAAAAGTAAAAGTAGGGGCACTCAATTGGCTTAGTTGGTAGAGCACAGGACTCTCGATTTTGGGGTGGTGAGTTCGAGCCCCACATTAGGCATGGAGAGTACTTAAAAAAGAAGAAGTAACGGTAAAAGCAAATATGAAGGCAAGTGTACTGAACCGAGCAGCTAAAACTGTGGCCAAGTGGAAGCTTCCAGAGAGTAGAAACCTGGGACAAGAAGCCCTGGCACAAGAAAAAAGTGTTTAGTTATAAGTATACGAGAATGTTGATTTTTTAACTGTGCACATATAGCCTTGATAAAAGTGAAAAAAAAAAGTAATAGAAATCATCTGGTTCAACCCTCTCTCTTTGTAGATGGCAAAGCAGAGGTATCGGAAAGAAGTAACTTTCTCACAGTGATGAAAATGGTTAGCTGCACAGTTCACGTGCCATCCCAGCGCCTGATTCCTTGCCAACCCCCTCCTAGCATAACCCACTCTGAACACGGATTCCGACTGCCTCTCACATAGATGGAAAATTCCTTGGGTGCGCTGGAGATGTTTCCTGAGGGAGACACCTTCTGCGAGATGTGCTCCATGGTAATGGCAGTTGGTGTGATCTTCCTGGCAAGCTTGATCAGGGCGTGACCCTGGGAACCCGGAAAGGCCCAGCACTTCCCTGGGTGGACATCCGGCTGGAAAGAAAACACCAAGTTAATCTCTTATCAGGTTGTATAAATCCACCACTGCAATATTGGTCAGCAAATCACTATTGACCACAGATCTCACTTATGCCTGTAATACGAAGGCATTGTGTGGGGTACATACCACACAGGAAAACTGCCAAGGTACCCAGGGGTTTGGTTGTTCTTCCAGAGCACATTAGGCTTCGATCACTCAAAGCCTTTCATTATAGGATTATCTCTATATGATTATATAATTTATTTATTATGCATTTTCTTTTATTGCTCTAATTAGACTGTATGTTGCTAGAAGGCAGCCAGTTGGCATGAGTGGTGATGGCATGCTGGTGGCAAAGACAGTGATGGAAGTGATGGTGGAGGTGATGATGGTGACGATGATGGTGGTGATGATGGTGGTGGTGGTGATGGTGGTGGTGATGGTGGTGATGATGATGGTGGTAGAGGTGATGGTGGTGGTGGAGGTGATGGTGGTGATGGTGGTGGTGGAGGTGATGGTGGTGATGATGATGGTGGTGATGGTGATGATGATGGTGGTGGTGATGGTGGTGATGATGATGGTGGTGGAGGTGATGGTGGTGGTGATGATGGTGGAGGTGATGTTGGTGAAGATGATGGTGGTGGTGATGGTGGTGGTGGTCAAAGCAGGGGTGGTGGTAAGGAAGAAAATGTACCATTTTCTAGATCTAGAGTCTGCAATGAGATCCGCATTATTGCTCCTGAAGGTATTCCTACCTTGGAAACGGACTTCACGTTTGTAGGTTGTAGTTAAGATCAGTGCTACCATCTGTTGATGTCTACCTAGAGCCTTCTGAATTGAACTCACATGTCAGTGGAGGGCGTATTTGGCAATGTCTCCCGTTACACTTGGACTCTGTAGGAATGTGTCGGTCTGGAGAGGGGGTAGCACAGTGCTGGCACTTAGGGGCGAGCACCTGGAGCTAACGGGTGTGGAAAGACTGAAGTTTTCAACTAAAGAGGGGGGCTGCAGGATCAATTTAAGGAAAAGATATGGAATGCAAACGTCCTATTTAAGAAGTAAATAATCTAGCTTACAGATTTTAAAATGATAAAAACAATTAATAATTAATCATTTAATTAATTTTTAATAATTTATGAGTTTACGGCCTATAAAATAAGAAATAATTTATATAGTTTGATAACTATTAAAATGCAAGTAGAGGGGCACCTGAGTGGCTCAGTCAGTTAAGCATCCTACTCTTGATATCGGCTCAGGTCATGATCTCAGGGTCGTAAGATCAAGCCCCGCATCAGGCTCTGTGCTCAGCGTGGAGTCTGCTTGAGATGCTCTCTCTCCCTCTGTCCCTCCCCCTCGTCCCCCCAAAAATAATAAAATAAAGTAAAATAAAATGCAAGGTGACAGTTTCAGGTTCTGTGACAAATTCAGAGTGGCCTCCATTTGGGGTGTTAATATTTTCATGATACATAATAGGAACAAAATCCTCAAATAGAAATAGATTCCTCTTAGTCTAGCTTTTACCTGGAGAATAATATCTGGAGGCATTTCGTAAGTTAAGAACCCAATCCCATGCCAGTAAAGTTTTGCTTTATTATTTTTGTAACTGTCCGAGGTCCCAGCTTCAATGACAGAAGCCCCTGCAAAGAGAAAATAACATTTTAAATAAAGAATTACACATCTCAAGACACATCATTTATATTTTCACCATGTTGTTAGAATAGCGTTCCCAGGCAAATTGCAAGTAAGGTGACGTTCACACTCGGGAATCAGTAGGGGGAGTACGGCTTCCAGCTCTCATTGCTGCTGAGACTTGGTCACTTTGAGAAAACATGCTTGCTCCGTGTGGTTTCATAGCATTTCTGAAACTGGTACTGAATGAATTCCAGAACAATTGATTCAGAGGGGGAAATGTGATGTGGACTGTGTTTATTACCTCAACGGACGTATGGACGCCCATATTTTAACAGTTCATGTACTGAGACTTTTAAGTCAGCCCAAACTACTTAAAAGCAAAAAAGGCATAAAAACCAACAACGTCAGGGGCTCAGTCAGTAGAACATGCAACTCTTGATCTCCAGGTTGTGAGTTCGAGCCCCACACTGGGTGTAGAGATGACTTACAAATAAAGAAATTTAAAAAATCTTTAAAAAATAAAAAAAATAGAAAATCAAATATAAAGAGTAGGGACAGCTTGGGAGCATTAACTTTTCAGTTTTTACTCACCTGCTGATTTAAGGGCATAGTCGGCCATTTGGACTTGGTCCTCTCTCAACTTTTTAAGGACATAATTTACCAAGTTTGACATTTCCTGTAAAAATAGTAAAAAGAGTTCTCTGTTAACAATCTCAGCTACCTGCTTGCATTTTGACAATTCACTTTGTTGACTTGCACCTAAGGGCCAAATACGAACAGTGAACATTGAGGAGATACACAGAGCCAGGGGCTGCACACGGATTTCTAATGCCCTCCACAGCCCTGAGGGATCGTCATTCTCCAGGCCGCTGAGACACGTCCAGATGCCCCCCAGTCCCAGCGAGGTCAGAGCCAAGGCCCCTTCGGAAGCCCTAACGACCCCCCATCATGCTCTGTAGGGAGGTGGTCACACGAGGTTGTGCATGCCACCTGCCAGGTCCCCCCCCTTCGTTCGTGTCTCTGTTTAGTAATAAAGACTTGACCATTCTGTAGGTATTTGGGCATCAGGCCATTTACATGGAGTTCATGACTGCTTCTTAGAAAGTATCCATCCTTAGGGTGCCTGGGTGGCTCAGTCGGTTAAGCATCTGCCTTCAACTCAGGTCATGATCCCAGGGTCCTGGAAATAAGCAGGGGGTCTGCTTCTCCTCCCGCTCCCCCAGCTGACTCTCTTTCTCTCTCAAATAAATAAATAAAATCTTAAAAAAAAGGGGGGGTGCCTGGGCAGCTCAGTCGTTAAACGTCCGCCTTCGGCTCAGGTCATGATCCCAGGGTCCTGGGATCGAGCCCCACTTTCGGCTCCCTGCTCCATGGGAAGTCTGCTTCTCCCTCTCCCGCTCCCGCTCCCCCTGTTTGTGTTCCCACTCTTGCTATCTCTCTGTCAAATAAATAAATAAAATCCTTAAAAAAAAAAAAAAGAAAGCATCCATCCTTTGAGTTAATACTGGCTTCTTAAGGACGTTCTGATTCTGAGAAAGCAACTGTCCTAGAGGACCCACCGTTCCAGTTTTAACTGACTCGGACCCTTGTCCCGGGGCCATGACAATACAGGGCCAGGAAGGCAGGAGGCGTCAGGGTGAGGTTTCTGCGTGCTTCAGAAAACAGGCATCAAGGGAAGAAGAGAAGAAGCTAGTGTGGGAGACGGGGAAAAGCAGCCAAGCTCATTGGCCTCCAGCATCGTGTGCCCTAATCGGGTGCTGATGAGGTCAAGGGCACTAGCTTCGGCTCCGTGAATAAAAATATTCTGCTCTGTAAGTGTTCACAGGCTGCATTTCTGAATGATCTTCTGTGTGTCTAACGGGAAAATAAAACGGCATCGGGTATTGACTTGGGCAGGAAGTCCGTCGGATGGCAAGTCTTCTCTGTGACACAGGGATCACAGACAAGCGGGTTTCCAGGGCAAGCTTTCTTGAGGTAAGCTCCTGTCAGGGAGAACCTTCAGGAGGAGGACAAAGCATCCAGTGCTTGAGTTTTCTGCTCCCAGAAGCCATGCAGTGCGACCCTCCCAAGCGCCCTTACCTCGTCGGTGGCCTCCAAGGGCTCCTGGTCCTCATCTCTGTCCACGTTCCAGCTGTAATTGCGCAGACCGTCCTGCATATCTCTAAGCAATGCCTTCAGAACATCTATTTGTTCAATTAAAAATAGAATTTCACGGAAGTTGTTCTCCAGAGTCTGGCTTTCCTTCCTGTAAAGGGAGACCCCCGATGTGAAGGGAGGGAGACTGGGCTTCCTGCCATGGGTTGGGCTTCAGGAGCCGCAGAGGAAGAGGATGTTGGAGGAGAGACCAAGTCTTGAGAGAGGGAGTCGGCGATGCCCCTTGGTCAAAAGCGCCGCCTCTCACTCCCTATGAACAGCAAGGACATTCAGGGCAAGAAGCTTCCAGAAGGTGTCCCAATGCTTGGGGCGCGCTCTATGCAGGCAAGTAGGGCTCCTCCAACCTTATGTGTCCCTGGTCCCTCCCTGGGGGCTCTGCTATCCTGACCGGAGGCTGCATGACTTCACAGCATGGAGCCTAAATCCCCATGGGCCACCTTGTTCCCTTGTTCAAATGGGGAACACCCTGTATTTCCAGGGGGATATGGAGCAGGGGTTTCATCCTGAGCCCTGAGGTCCTATGGATGAGGCTCAGGCAAGGAGGGTGGCTGGAGATAACAGCTGGGGACAAGCCACCTGTCCCTGCTGACAGCAGGAGGGTGCAAGACGTTGTTTTCACAGAATGGCTTCCACCACTTGGACAGTTTGAAAATTACTGGTGGACACAATGAGTATGTGTCAAGCCAGCAGGTGTTTCTTTAGGTTGAAAAATGTAAGCACTACTCACCTACGACTTTCTTCCCCCCAAGTTTGTAAAACAATACAGGTTCAAGGTTTGGCAAACACAAAACTCTTCAAGAGATAAACACTGCTGCATGTCCATGTGTTTGTAACAGTTTTTATTCCATGAGAAAAACGAGTAACAAAATACAGATCCTGATTGTGATCTTGTGTCCTGCTACACTTTCCCGGTCCTAGATATGTTATTATGTATTATAATCATTAAATATTTACATTATTAATTATTAGTTATTTCGAAGGCTTCATAATTCCCCATTACACGGATACTCTCAAATGTATTTAACCATTGGTCTGTTTTTCTTCTCCAAGCGGTTTTCATTTTTTTAAATCATAACTAATCTTGAAAGCACGGCTCGGTGTATATTTCCTTAAAGAATGAGCCCCAGAAGTGGGAGTGATTTTAGTTTCATGGTTTTAGAAAAACATTCCACCGCTGGAGTCACACCAGCAAAGTCCCCCAAATCAGAAAACCTCACTCACTTTAAAAGCTCCAGTTGTTCTTTTGGCATCCGAAGTCTGGCCTGGAAGAAACCAAAGGACCCCAATCATTCGGCATCTTGCCTAGTCAAGCAGAGTTAGTGTTCTTATTCGTAAAGGGGAAAGAAATCACATTTGCACTCGGATAGACATGCATGACAGGGGGGACCCCGAGGGTCCTCTAAGACACCTGCATGTCTGTCTGCCTTCCTGTAAATGGTTACATTTTGTGGGGATGAAGCAACACCCAAATCTGAAAGTGACAACTGGAGCCTAAGAGGGGCTGTTTCTCAAAGTAGTGAAAGTGCTGGGGCGCCTGGGTGGCTCAGTCCTTAAGCACCTGTCTTCGGCTCAGGTCATGATCCCAGGGTCCTAGGATTGAGCCCTGCATCGGGCTCCCTGCTCAGCGGGGAGCCTGCTTCTCCCTCCACCTGCCAATCCCTCTCTCTCTCCCTCTGTGTGAGCTCTCTCTCTCTCTGCCTCAAATAAATAAATAAAATCTTTAAAAAGATATCTAAAGAGAAGGGAATGTTGTTTAAAATCAATTGTTAATTGAATAAAAACAGCTTCTATTGCCCATAGCTATTGTAGCTCAAGTCTGAAGGCTGCTTGGAGGCAGAATTTTTTCGTCTTTGGGGGTCTTTTTCTCTTAAGACCTTCAACTGAGGGGGCGCCTGGGTGGCTCAGTTGGTTAAGCGACTGCCCTTGGCTCAGGTCATGATCCTGGAGTCCCGGGATCGAGTCCTGCATTGGGCTCCCTTCTGAGCAGGGAGTCTACTTCTCCCTCTGACCTTCCCCCCTCTCATGCTCTATCTCATTCTCTCTCTCAAATAAATAAATAAAATCTTAAAAAAAAAAAAAAAAAGACCTTCAACTGATTGGGTGAGGCCCACCCATATTACGGAGGCTAATTTGCTTTTTGCAATAGATAGATAGAGCCTATCAATTTAATGTTAATCACATCAAAAAATGCCTTCACAGCAACATCTAGAACTAGTGTTTGACCAAACATCTGGGCACCTAGCCTAGTGAAGGTGACCCATAGAATTAGCCATCGTAATAGGGGTAAGCCTCCAAAGTCCTAGCTCATTCCAGCATCAACTGAAAACTCTAAAGTCCATAGCCTCATCTAAGTAGCACCTAAGTCCGATATGGGTTAAGATCCCAGATAAAATTCATCCTGAAGCTAATTCCCCTCCAGCTGTGAGGCTATGAAATCAAACACGTGATGAGACAGGTGGAGGATAGACATCCTCATTGCAAAAGGAAGAAACAGAGAAGACAAAAGGTTCACAAACATTCAGTCTATGGTAGGAGCCTGCGGGATCAGAGGCTGGGGAGGATTTGTAGGTCAAATTGTAGCTTAGTCATAAAACCACTTAATAGGACTCTGGTCCCTACACTAATTCTATTAGATATTCACATGCAAAACAAAGGTAACACACTGCAAGTTGGAGCATGTTAAATTTTAAATGAGTGACATACAAAATGATTTAACAAAACATCACCTGGTAATTATAAAGCCTCGAACCGAATTCTGCAATTAGAGCATAAAATTGTCTGGATTTCTGAGGAAACTCCGTTTCTTTAAGCCACATGTGATTGCCAAGTCCTGTTAAAGAAAAGACCAACTCTGATGGAAGAGTCTGTCTGCAAGCATTTATGATCGTCTACATGTACATTTTCTAAAGATTTTTAAGTCATCTCTTCACCCAACGTGGGGCTCGAACTCATGACACCGAGATCAAGAGTTGCGAGCTCCTCCGACGGAGCCAGCTGGGTGCCCTGATATGTTACATGCATTGATAAGAATTTCTCTTAAATAGAATATCAGATCCTTGGGTGACACTATGGAAAATGGCAATATTGGGTGCTTAACAAAATCAGGTCTCCGTTGGAATGTTCATATGCGGGCAAAGACGAACAGGATCTACTTTTGTTGGACTCTGAAATCTAATCCCAAACTTACAGCCACCAGAGGACTGAAGAAAAGCAGATTATTGTTAAGAATATGGGATTCCTGCTCCCCTGCCTGCCATCCCTCGGTCCCCAGCATGGTGGCAGGAACTGGGAGCACGGGGGGATGGGAGTGCACATTGCTCGTGCAGCTTGCTGGTTCCAGGGGGCTAATGCAGACTTGTTCTTAATCTACAGTGACTGGGAGTTTTGACGTCCCAGTGTTCCCACTCCCTGCCTGTGGTTTTCTGGGAGGCTGTGATATCTGTTGAAAGATGGGAGCCTGGGTGGCTCAGTGATGGAGCGTCTTCCTTCGGCTCAGGTCATGATCTCTGGGTCCTGGAATCGAGCCCAAAGTTGGGCTCCCTGTCAGTGGGGAGTCTGCTTCTCCCTCTGCCTCTGCCCCTCCCCCCCCGGCTCATGCTCTCTCTCTCTCTTGCTCTCAAATAAATAAATTATATCTTTGAAAAAAAACCTTAAGGACATAAATTGGCCTTCCCCACCTGAGCAAGGAATAGGGAATGGGGCAAGGGGCAGACAGACCCAAAACATGGGAGGGAGAAGTCAGAGGAGGAAGTCTCTCATGGGAATAGGGCTTGGAAGGGAAAAAAGAATGTAACATGCATGTCCGGAAGTGGATGCATGTTCAGAAGAGATCATAGAGAGGATCCCGGGCTTGCGTGTCAGGTGGCTGTGTGAGCCAGAGGTGGAGGTTAAAGCAGAGTCGTGGGTGGCCCAGCTTAGCGTCACAGGATCAAGACTCGGAGAGTCCTCATTCTCTCTCTCTCTCTCTCTCTCTCGATGACTCCAGGAAGTCTCTGTCAGGTCACTAGCTGACCACTGAGATAGCAAACAGTGACCATCAGTAAAAAATGACTACAGCCCTCAAGGAGGACTAACAGCAATCTCTGGGAGAGGGGAAAAAAATCTGACTTCCAGAGTTACCATATTAAAATATTGAAATGCCCCGTTTCCAACACAAAATTACAAGGCACACAAAGAAACAAGCGAGTATGGCCCATTTAAGGAAAAAAAAAAAAGTGGACTGAAACCATCCCTGGGGAAGTCCAAACACTGGACATAGTAGGTAAAAACTTTATTTTAAAAAAAACGTTTTATTTATTTGAGAGAGAGAGAGAACTCGTGCGCACATGCAGGTGGGGGGAGAGGAAGGCAGAGGGAGAAGGAGAATCTCAAGCCGACTCCCCTCTGAGCATAGAGCCCAATGCAGGGCTCAATCCCACAACCCTGAGATCATGACCGGGGCCAAAACCGAGAGTCAGATGCTTAATGGACTGAGCCACCCAGATTGGAACCTTGATTTTACTGGGCACTCTGTGCTTCGAGTCATCTATATATTAAAGAGCAATTTTCCATGTGCTAGGGGGCGCGATGCGGGATATTGGCAGCAGAAACCTGCAAACGGCACGTTCACCCATTTCTTCAGCCCCCTGGGGATGAGTGAGAGTCTTTTGTGCCATCTATCTACAACATTTATTTCTTTCCAGAGCTTTCTCTGGCATTTCCACAGAGATCCCCCTCCCTACACAGAAACATCCTGAGACATGGCTTTAAGGACCTTACCTATAAGAAGAAGAGTCGATATAGACACCGTGCTTATGACAATCTTCCACGACTGGGTTAAGCTAAAGAGAAGAAAAACAAAAAGAACATAAGGGTCCAGCACCAGTAACCTGTACTTTGAACGTGAAACTAACCACTACAACCAAGTCCACAAACGTGCTCTTTCTAGGCTGAGTCTGAGAATTAATTCACTTCCTAACCGAACTTTGGAATCGAGAGAGAACAGTTTCTGGCGTGGTGTATTTACACACTCAACCAGACGTCCCACCCCTCAGGTCACACGTGTTACGGTTACGCTGGGGTTTACGCCCCGTGTACGCCCCAGCGTTTTCATGTGTGTAATAGATACTTACAAAGGATGTACCAGAAAGGGTTATCCTTGCGGTCTGAAGGCAGAAGGAGAAGAGCTTAGAGTCTGATTTCATGGAAATTAGGTATTGGGTGGCTCAGTCGGTTAAGTGTCCGACTCGTGGTTTTGGCTCAGGTCTTTTTTTTTTTTTTTTAAAGATTTTATTTATTTGACAGAGAGAGAGAGGGAGAGAGCATGAGCAGGAGGAGAGCAGAGGGAGGAGGAGAAGCAGACTCCCTGCTGAGCAGGGAGCCTGACTCGGGACTCGATCCCAGGACCCTGGGATCATGACCTGAGCTGAGGGCAGACGCTTAATGGACTGAGCCCTGGGAGCCCCATCGGCTTAGGTCTTGATATCAGGGTCGTGAGAACGAGCCCCGTGTTGGGCTCCACCCTAGGTGAGGAGCCTACTTTAAAAAACAAAAAAAGGGGGCGCCTGGGTGGCTCAGTTGGTTAAGCGACTGCCTTCGGCTCAGGTCATGATCCTGGAGTCCCGGGATTGAGTCCCGCATCGGGCTCCCTGCTCGGCAGGGAGCCTGCTTCTCCCTCTGACCCTCCCCCCCTCATGTGCTCTCTGTCTCTCTCATTCTCTCTGTCTCAAATAAATAAATAAAATCTTTTAAAAAAATAAAAAAATAAAAATAAAAAACAAAAAAAGAAAGTTAAGTAATTGGTATTCAGTGAAAGAACTAGGATGATTAACAACTGTCTGATGAAGTTCTTTAAATAATCGTAACACTTCCCCTCACTTTTCCTTGCAGTCTACCCTCTACACAGAAAAAGACACAAATCTTTGTGGACTTTTACAGGATGAACACACCCATGTCACCTCAGCAAGAATGAGCAAAAGCCCCCCCAGCCCCATCACACCCTGCGCTTTCCATCCCAAAGGTCACCTCTGTCCTGACCCAGAAGTTTTTCTCGGTTCTTTGCCCTCAGAGGGAGGTGTATCTTGAAAACACATCCTCTGTAAATATTATTTCTTGGTCATGTGGGGGGGGTCCACTGCCTAAAGAGCGTTATTCAAAGGTGCATTTACCGCCCGGGTGAGCCCTCCCGATGGGCTGCATGAAATAAAAAGGACCAGGTGCAAATGTTCGGCAAAGGTTACTTCTGCTTTTTGATAAAACCCTGGCTGTCAGCCTCTGCATTTTAAAGCCCCTTGGATGCCTTTGCATGACGGGAGCCTGTCTTCTGCGGGGAGCATGCTTTGCTCCTTTAGATTGGGACTGTCCAATACCTCTTCTTATATCATGACAAATGATGACAAAACTCCCTCCCTCGTGTGTATGGGCGGGTTTGTTTCCGTGCAAGCGCTCTGTTGGTACCACTCGTTTGGCTATCCTGTGACTTTTCACTTTTGTTTTCCCAGCAGGCAGCGCAGAGAGGATAGGGGAGGGGGGCTGGGTCTTTGCCCTCCTTCCCCCCGCCCCGCTCCCCCCGCCCCGGGTGGGCAGGGAGTCTCTGCGGCCTCCTTCTGGCCAATCCACCCTGCTCGGACAGCAGGACGCAGTTATTGGTCCAAATCCGTGCCCACTAACCGTGCAGTCATTTGTCACCCAAGGATGCGCTCAACGCACTCTGTGCCTGGGGTCCTCAACCGCGGGGCTAAGCACCATAAATCACAGAGAACGGACAAGCTAGGTAAAGACGGGAATAATCCGTAAATCCGTAAAGTAAAATAGTAATCTTGCTGCTGCTGAGGTTCATTCTTCTTTAAAGGTGGCTTCTGGTTCACAATCCTTGTGCCCCGTGGGCTGGAATGAGTCAAAGTACCCCCGGCGTGGTGATCAAGAGACACCTGCCAGGAAAGTGTTCGGAAATGACTTTCTCTCAAAAGGAGAAAGGCTTTTATTGGGCTATTTTCCAAGTAAACAGGGCACGTCTGGCCTGCGGCACGTATATATCCGATCTGATAGCAATCGTTCTTCAGAGCTACGTACCCGCTGTCGTCGGGGTTCCCGCGCTCCGAGGGCAGGATATTAAGACTGTCGCTGTCGCTGGCTTCCTCCGAATGACTTCTACAAAACCTGGCGGCCCTTCTCGGCTTCGGCCTTCCACTCATTTCCCCCCACAAGGTAGCAAAGAGCTGGGAGAAGGAAGAAGAGCATCCGTGGGCTCTTTGCTATTTTAGGGAAAGCATGACGCCCTACAGAGAGGATCTGGGGTTGCTTTCTTGCCTTACTTCCCGGGTGTTTCTCCTTCCAGGGGGAAACTGTGAGCAAGCGAATCTGGAACCACTGCGGACCCCTCTGTTGCATCACCTTCTGTGATGCATCACAATGGAAACCCCACCCCGTGTCAGGTGGGGCACCTGCAGCCGCCTCTGGGCCCGCACCTTGTCCTGAACACGCGTGTTCACGCTTCGCTGTAACGCCTTCTGAACGGTCCGCGGGTCCTGCCAAGGTCCCCCTGTACCCAGCTCTCTGCTGTCACAAACCAGGGGTTTGCTGCGTCCCCTTCACAAGTGAAATACCACGGAGACCATGGGAAGCCCCAAGATACCGCTCCCCAATGTCACTCCTGTCCTTTCCTTCCCACAGGGAACTATGATCTGGAAACTGATATATGGAATTCCCACGTATTTTTAAATATTTTAGCGTCGGTATATGTGTCCATACAGAACACAATATTGGGTGTGTGTTTTCTTTTTTTTTTTTTTTTAAAGATGTTATTTATTTATTTGACAGAGAGAGCGAGAGCAGGAACACAAGCAGGGGGAGCGGTAGAGGGAGAAGCAGGCTTCCCACTGAGCAGGGAGCCCGATGAGGGGCTCGATCCCAGGACCCTGGGATCATGACCTGAGCCGAAGGCAGATGCTTAATGACTAAGCCCCCCAGGCGCCCTGGGTGTGTGTTTTCGACTGAAACGCCCTTCCTCCGCTTTCTCCCGTCGTCTTGGGATGTTTTCACTCCGGCTCGCTCGCTCTCACTGCTGCTCAGCATTTGATGAAACATGTTATCACATACACGTCCCGTCATTTACCTGCTCTTGCACGGACGCACGCTGAGGCTGCTTTTAGTTTCTCAGCAACACAAAGAATGGCCAACGCCCGTCCTCGCGTTTCGGGCACACCCTTCGCCAGGGCCACACCGAGGAGGGCGTTTACTGGCTACACGGTCCGTGGGTGACATGCATGACTCATGGTTGCAGCATGACTCACGGGAGCGGAAGCAGGTGGCTGCTGACGGGGCTGACGGGGATTCTGCCCCGTGCGTTCCTGTGTGTGTGCCCGCACGTGTCCGTGCGCATGTATATGCGTGTCTTTGTGTGTGTGCCTCTGTGCGCGTGTGTATGTGCCAGTTTGGTCTTTTTCCTCTTACGATTTTGAGTATTTTCTCTCTCCCTCTTCGGTGTTCCTCCGTTTCAGCTCGATTCACCGAAGTGTGATATTAGTTCTCATTGTTCCGATAGACTCGGCCGCTTTTTTTTTTTTTTTTTAATTTTATTTATTTATTTGTGAGAGAGAGAATGAGAGACAGAGAGCATGAGAGGGAGGAGGGTCAGAGGGAGAAGCAGGCTCCCTGCCGAGCAGGGAGCCCGATGAGGGACTCGATCCCGGGACTCCAGGATCATGACCTGAGCCGAAGGCAGTCGCTTAACCAACTGAGCCACCCAGGCGCCCGACTCGGCCGCTTTAAAGGTCCATTTGGGGGCTCGTGCATTTCCTCAGTTCTGGAATATTCCCCCCCCCCCCCCCCCCCGGCCATCAGTTCTTCAAGTGCTGCTTCGCTGCCGGTGTCTCTGGTTTCTCGTGATGCCCACCTAGCGACACTGGGAGTTCTTTGGATCTAC
Organism: Mirounga leonina; assembly: GCF_011800145.1. Taxonomy (NCBI): domain Eukaryota; kingdom Metazoa; phylum Chordata; class Mammalia; order Carnivora; family Phocidae; genus Mirounga; species Mirounga leonina. The sequence goes on from NW_023270498.1 coordinate 2,315,902, forward strand.
TTTCCCCATAGCTCACTGCCGCGTTATAGTTGGTGTTTTTGTGAGTTTCTCCCCTCTTTTTATCTATGCTGGTTTCAGGGTGAATTCATAAGTGCTACTTTACAGTTCGCGGATCTGCTCTTTGACCCTGTGAGGTCCAGATCTATCCCAAGAAATCCCAGCACGTCTCCTTTACTGCCTCATCGTCCCAGACTCAACGGGGACAGCATGGAGCAGAGGAACGCACTGCCTCAGGGCCACACTCTGACCCCCGCTGCAGGCGGTTCTCCCTCCCACTTTCTCGTTTCCTTTCAAGGCTACGGAATGTGCATACAATGACATATTTATGTAAAATGTGGTTATGAACAAGTACATCTGTGTCTGTGTGTATCTACAAATATACTCATCTCTTCACATTGTGGACTCGGTGGCTCACCGTACACCATGTTCTGCAACTTGCTTTTTTCCCTTACAACATCTATCTTGGAAGTCCTCCCGACTCACTTGGGGGTGACCTTCTCCGGTCTTTCATGGCTGCATGCTGTTTTCCAAAGCCCGAAATCTGTCCAACCTGCCCCATACTGATGAGCTGTTTTTAAATTTTTTATTATTTTTAAAAAGATTTTATTTATTTATTTGTCATAGAGAGAGAGCACAAGTAGGGTGAGCAGCAGGGGGAGAGGGAGAAGCAGGCTCCCCAATGAGCAGGGAGCCCGATGCAGGACTCGATCCCAGGACCCCGAGATCATGACCTGAGCCAAAGGCAGATGCTTAACCACCTGAGCCACCCAGGCACCCCAATGAGCATTTTTTAAAAAAGATTTTATTTATTTATTTATTTATTTATTTATTTATTTATTTATTTATTTATACAGAGTGATTGGGGGAGGAGCAGAGGGAGAGAGAATCTCAAGCAGACTCCACACTAAGAGCAGAGCTGGATGCTGGGCTTGATCTCACAACCCTGAGATCATGACTTGAGCTGAAATCAAGAGTCGGATACTTAACTGACTGAGCCACCCCAACACCCCTGATGAGCATTGTGACATAGAAAACAACATGCAATAAACAACTGTGAGCTTACGTTATTCTGCAGCTGCCAATAAAACAGATTTTTAAGAAGATATACCCTTTCTTCTCCTGGCTAAGACCCTTGTTCTCCTGGGATCTGCTTTTTTGGTCTACCAGGTTTTGTTTCGTTTCTTTCTTCTTTTGTTTGAAAATTTCTTTTTTTTAAAAGTCAATATCAGTCCTTCATTTATTTCTCTAAGGGTTGTGTACTTATTTTTATTTTTTAATCCTCTTTTTAAATATTTTATTTATTTCAGAGAGAGAGAGAGCAGGAGCACATTTGGGGTGGCGTGGCAGAGGGACAAGCAGACTCCCTGCTGAGCACCGAGCCTGATGTGGGGCTCGATCTCAGGACCCTGAGATCATGACCTGAACTGAAACCAAGAGTCGGACACTTAACCAACTACACCACCCAGGCACCCTTCATTTTAGATTATTATTATTAAATTAAAAAAAAAAAACACTCAGTTTAGAAATCCCTCCTGTTGGTGAGGCTCTGGTGTAAAGAGTATGCCCCCTGATGGAGAGGGGGCAGATGGAGTCCTGGGGGAGCATGTCTAGGGAAGGGAATTGTCCAGACCTTTTAGCTGCTCCCTGTTGGATATGTAACAAGGATGGGCAAAAGGAAATGAACATGTGTCCTGGGAGTTGAAATAAATCAGCTCAGTCAATAACAGGGGTAAACCAAGAGAGACGAGACAGGCAGGAGAGGTTCAAGGGCTTTGAGAAATCAGAATTTGTACTCACATGCATTTTTTTCCTTTTCTCAAAATACTCCTGAGCAGGAGCTATCTATATAAGATATATCTATAAAAAGATGTCTATATACATGATACATAATATATAAACTCATATATGATATAATAAGATATATGTAATAAATAAGGATATCTATATATAGATAGGCATATAAGATATATGTAGGAAGGGAGCCTGGGTGGCTCAGTCGGTTAAGCTCTGCCTTCAGCTCAGGTCACGATCTCAGGGTCCTGGGATCGAGCCCCACGTCGGGGTCCCTACTCACTGGGGACATTTGGATCCTTCTAAACACTCGGAACTGTTTTGGCACAGAAAGCCCACCGTGATAGAGGGTAGGAAATGAGATCTGCTCGTTCTCAGCTGATTACCCTGCCTCACCTTTTCATCAGCACCGCACCCTACCTAGATTCTTACTTGATCTGACCTCTGCAAACACTGCTTTCAAGCACACTCCGGAAGCAAGAGCTACGGTCTCTCCACCCAGTCCCAGCCCCGGTACCTGTGCAGATCCCCAAGCTAGCCAGACCGGAAGTCCACACTCAAATCAGGTGCTTGGCAGAAATCTGAATGCACTTCCCCAGGAACATGGCCAAACTGTCTCTCCATTTACAAACACAGAAATACTCCTGAAAACATAGGGTATGAGGACGTTTACATGACCATTTCACTATTGATACACAGTTGGCAGAAATGGCTCTTGGCTGTTTTTTTTTTTTTTTTTAATTATGTTATGTTAGTCACCATACATTACATCATTAGTTCTAGATGAAGTGTTCCATGATTCATTGTTTGTGCATAACACCCAGTGCTCCATGCAGAACGCGCCCTCTTTAATACCCATCACCAGGTTCACCCATCCTCCCACCGCCCTCCCCTCTAGAACCCTCAGTTTGTTTTTCAGAGTCCATAGTCTCTCATGGCTTGTCTCCCCCTCTGATTCCCCCCCCTTCATTTTTCCCTTCCTGTTATCTTCTTCCTTTTTTTTTTAAACATATAATGTATTATTTGTTTCAGAGGTACAGATTTGCGATTCAACATTAGTTTTAGATGAAGTGTTCCATGATTCATCGTTTGCGTATAACACCCAGTGCTCCATGCAGAACGTGCCCTCCTCAATACCCACCACCAGGCTAACCCATCCTCCCACCCCCCTCCCCTCTAGAACCCTCAGTTTGTTTTTCAGAGTCCATCGTCTCTCATGGTTCGTCTCCCCCTCCGATTTCCCCCCTTCATTTTTATCTTCCTTCTCCTAGGCTCTTGGCTGTTTTACTTGCTGTTTTTTAGTTTTAAAGTCGATTTAATTTTAAAGTTTTTTTTTTTTTCCCGCAATCTAGACACCCAATGTGGGGCTCAAACTCGCCACCCCACATCAAGAAGAGTCTCGTGCTCTTCCAACTCAGTCAGGTGCCCCTATTCGTCCTCTTTTTTAAAAAAAATGCATGAAACAAACGGGAGATTGACAAGCAAATCTGTCTAGTTTGTTTTCCCTTGTGGAAACTTCCCGGGTGGAGCTCCTCGGGGACCAGGAGGCCGACCCCGCCCCGCCAGCAGCGCGGCCCCGCCCCCGACCGCGGCGCCCCGCCCCCGCCCCCGCCTGGCCCCGCCCCCCGCTCCGTCCTGGCCCCGGCTCCGCCCCCGCCCCCGCCCGGGCGGTTGACTGGCGCCCGCGCTCCGCCCCTGGCTTTGATTGGCCGGCCGCGTCCCCGCAGGCTTTCCCGATTGGCTACGGGCGCTCCCGCCGCGCCCGCCGGTTGGCCACCGAGCCGTTTCCCGGAGGACGCAGGTTGTTGCGGTTCCGCATCCGCTGGGAGTGCGAGGTGGGCTCGGCCCCCAGCGGCGGCGGGTGGAGTCGGCTCGGGCGGTGCGGGCCGCACTCACGGAGACCCTCGGCAGACCGGTGAGCGGGCGGGGGGCGGGGGGGCGGGGGCCGTCTGTCACCCCGGGCCTGGAGAGCAGCCGCCCCCCGCGCGAGGCCCGCCGCCACGCGATGACCTGCTGCCCCGCGGTGAACCCGCACGGACGTGCCCCTGC